>NC_090992.1:24391333-24696416 GCF_041146395.1 Eulemur rufifrons
GTGCCTAGGAGAAATTTGGGACCATTCCTGTCTTCTTAAAAATTTTGAGGAGACAGCAATCCAGCCTACTCCAACTCGACCCCCGTGAGGATTTGAGAGTCTCAGACCCTTTGTTAAGTAAAGGCAAAGGCCTGAGCCAGAGGACTATGCCAGACCCCTTCCAACCCTGGGATTTTCAGAGAGCACCGGGAAATTGGCCCTTGTCTGTTTAACCCCTTAGTTACTTTTGATTTGGTAAACCACAGAAATTCCAGAAAGTCAATGTGAGAAACACTCAGAGGGCTTGTGACTTGGGAGGCCGGATGATGCAGTGAGGCTAAGCACTAGCTTTGTGGTGCGTTTCATGAGCTTTCCTCTTGCAGTTGTGTTCCCTGCCCTTGGGCAAGGGTCTTCTGGGGCTTCGGGAGTCTCAGTTGTGAGGGAAAGAAACTATGCTGTTCAGCTGCCTGGGAAACAAAGAAAAAGTAGAAAAAGCCAAAGGTGCCTGAGGTTCTATGTCAGCACAGCTAATCATATCCCGAGTTGGGCCCCAAGTGCTTTGACCTCTTATCTCTGTTACCCATTCAGTCCTTAGAAATCCCATTGAAGTGAATCGAGAACTTTATATTCCACAATGCTTTACACTCAAGGCCAATATCAAGAACCTCCCTTTATAGGGTATTGAAAGGTACTGCATTAAGCTCTTATATGAGTTAGCCTATATAACCCAAGTGTCGACCTTCTAAAGCAAGTACTAATATTTTTCTCATTTGAAAGAGGATAACACCGAGGTTCAGAGTAATTGAATGTCTTGCCCAAGGCCACAAAGCAGGCGAAAGGGCTAGATCTGATTCCAAATCCAGACTCGTGCCTCTCCAGGATCCAGGCTTTCAGCCACTGTGACTCACAAACTTGAGCAGGCATCAAAATCATCTAGAGAGCTTAAAAGCAGGTCACTGGGCCCATCTCAAAGTTTCTGATTCAGCAACTGGGAATTTGCATTTCTAACCGCTTCCCGGGTGATGCTGCTAATGGTATCTCAGTGATCATTCTTTGAGAACCACTGCATTAGACTGTTCTATTCAATTAATAATGGATGCACGGATAAATGAATGTGTGAAGCTTTGATGTGACACACTCTTTGAAATACTACACTGAGCCATTCTTCAAGGGCCAGTTTAGATAGTGGCTTTAGATATCCATTGCAAAGCCTAAGAGACAGGAGGTCTGGGCTGTAGCTGTTGTTGTACTTCTATCTTAATATGACCTTGCTTTGACCATTGGCCTCAGTACCCTCCTTCATAAAGTGGAAAAGTAGGATCTACTGGACTGCCTCCTAAGAGTGTATGAAAACTAAAAAAAAAAAAAGAAAAAAATACAGGGAGAATTGAAAATCTCCATTGAATTTCATGCAGAAGGAACTAAATCCTTAAATCCCCATGGAAAATTGTTAAGAGAGTTTCTCGGTGCAGTTGGCTGACTCTTTAGTCTGTGAATAACAATAACTAACACAGAATTTACCATGAGCAGACACTGTACTGAGTGCTTTACATGCTTTTTGCCTTTAATTCTCTGCCAAACCTCTGACATCGATATTATTATCATTATTTTCATTTTACAGATGAGGGAACTGAGGCTCATGGTGCTTAAGTACCTTACTCCAAGTCCAGCCAGTTAGTGGAGACAGGATTTCAGTCCTGGTCAGTCTTTCCCAACACCCTGAGCTTTTAACCACTATGTTATTTTGCTAAGTACTGTACCCTCCCCTATTCCCATCTGCCAGCTAATCAGAGGTTCATTATGAAAGAAAGCTATAAAACTCTTCCTTTCTCTGTTCCATGACCTTGAGCCCAAACAGGGCCCATTGTCCTGAGATCATCCCAGCAGGCATTTATTTGCCAAACACTTGTTATGAGCAAGGTTGTATTTAGGCAGCGGCGATACCCAGATAGTTAATAAAACACTCTACTCCCTGTGCTCTACAGTTTATGTGGTAGAGTTGGACTGGTACCCTGATGCCCCCGGAGAAACGGTGGTCCTCACCTGTGACACCCCTGAAGAAGAAGGCATCACCTGGACCTCGGGACAGAGCAGTAAGGTCTTAGGCTCTGGCAAAACCCTGACCGTCCAAGTCAGAGAGTTCGGAGATGCTGGCCGCTACACCTGTAGCAAGGGAGGCGAAGTTCTGAGCCAGTCGCTCCTGCTGCTTCACAAAAAGGAAGATGGAGTTTGGTCCACTGATATTTTAAAGGACCAGAAAGGTAATTCCCTTGGATAGTGTCAATTTTCTCTGTCGCTCATAAGAGATACAAAAATGAAAAATTGAAAAGGCAGGGCATGATTAGGGCAGTTAATGAGTTAACATCAAGTCTGTTATTGAAACCACCCGGAACCTCCATTTTCATTTGCTTTCTTGGACCCTTTGGGTTATCAACCATCAAAGTCTTATATTGAGAGAGTTTCCTAGTCAGTCTGAATGGTTGTCCTGAGGTTCTCTTTAAATGGCGGTGGTACTATTGCATGGTTAATGGAAATTAACTGATGTGTATAGTGTGTAATTCAGCACTGGTGTGACAGCCTTGAAAAAAATGAACACATCTGACTGATGTGTGAGGTGTGTAGTGTGCTCTGCAGAATCAGGGTCCGGCTGGGACACTCCCAGTCCTCACTGAACCACCTGCCAGGGGAGCAGCAGCATTTTCCCAGGAAATATTATAAATGAGAGAACTTTACCCTGGTACCATTTGGTGGCCTGTGATTAATCACAATCACAATCTTTCTGAAAAGAAAAAACCACTAAATATTGAATTTTTGTTCTTTTCAAATCCAGAACCTAAAAATAAGACCTTTCTAAAATGCGAGGCCAAGAATTATTCTGGACGTTTCACCTGCTGGTGGCTGACAGCAATCAGCACTGATCTGAAATTCAGTGTCAAAAGCAGCAGAGGGTAAGTGAAACACTCTGGCTTCTCAGCATTTTGCTAAAACTATTTTATTAAGAAAATGAGGCAGTCTGGCTGCAGTGGCTCACGCCTGTAATCTTAGCACTCTGGGAGGCCGAGGCAGGAAGATCGCTCGAGGTCAGGAGTTCAAGACCAGCCTGAGCAAGAGTGAGACCCCCGTCTCTACTAAAAAATAGAAAGAAATTAGCTGGACAACTAAAAATATATAGAAAAAATTAGCTGGGCACGGTGGCACATGCCTGTAGTCCCAGCTACTCAGGAGGCTGAGGCAGAAGGATTGCTTGAGCCCAGGAGTTTGAGGTTGCTGTGAGCTAGGCTGATGCCACGGCACTCTAGCCCGGGCAACAAAGCGAGACTCTGTCTCAAAAAAAAAAAAAAAGAAAGAAAGAAAGAAAATAAGGCAACCTGTCAGCGACCTATTGGTTAATGATAAGGGGAAGGACAAAGTCAAACCCACACTTTTTCAACCTCCCTTTCTTGCCTAAGTTGGGGAAAAAGCATAGAGATTTAAGCCAATCACATGAGCAAACATGTATGTTAGAACAGGATATTATCACTACCTGAGAATAGTCTCTGCTGTGTTTGAGCCCACTCATCTACCTTGCCTGTCAATGCTTCTTTTAAGGCTCATAGCACCAGGGGAAGGGATAAAAGGAAAATTCAAACCTATGAACAACTTGCTAAAATTGCACTTTGAGTCAAAAATAAAAACAAGAGCTCTAGTCTAGGGCATAGATCTGGGAAGCCCTAAAGCAGACTCCAAAACTCTGAGGCCTCTTGGAATTTTCCCAAGGCCACCTCAACTCCTTTTACTTCCACTGACACCACGAATCTGAAGTTCGCCGTTTGTCCCATACACTCGGACTTTCCCTAAGAAACCAGTTTTCCTGGACACAGGACCCCTGTGAGCCCCCATGTGACTGACTTTAATCATCGTCTAAGTTCCTGAGCAATGTAGGATAAGGGGGCAAACCCTAGGTGATTACTTGGTTTTGCCCCAGTTCACTAAGTTAAGCTTTGGGAGGGTCTCACTTTCCCATCTTTAAAAGGAAAATGCTTATTAAAGAAAATGCTTCTACAAGGACACAAAGACACAGGTGCATGTGTTCATTGTGATGTTTTTGCTAGTCAGCAGGGGAACAGTTAACGAAAGCATGGTATACTGTACTCTGGCTTGCTGTGCAGTCATTAAAGCCAATAACCCAGCCTGTGTTTTGTGGTGGAGAGCTCCCCATAATATGTTCAGAGGGGAAAAAGATCGTCGCAAAATTATATATATATATATATATATAATTTGATCCTATTTCCTAAAAAATAAAATCTATATGTGTATTTATAGGTAAAATGTATATGCATATATATATATGTGGAAATAATGAGTATCTTGAATATTCATGGAGAAAGGTCTGGAAGGATTCAGCAAGCTCTGAATAGTATTTCTATCTGGGGGGGTGAGGTTAGGGTTCAAGGCGAGATGAAAAAGGCACACACTTATTCCCATTATGTAAATCTTCATCGTTTTAATTTGTACAATTAGCATGTATTGATTTTTGTAATTAAAATTAGAAAAATGAATTTAAATTTTTAATTTTAATTAAATCAGCAACTCTGAATCTGAGAAACTTCCGTATTCATTTAGGCCAGAGACACATAAGTGCAGGTTTCTAAACATTTGTACTGTCTCTTGGAGATAAGCTTATTTCCTGGGGAAGGCAGCTTCTTACCCTCTGGGTAGAAGATTGTGTGCTCAGGCAGGCAGCTGAGGCCATACCTGCCTCGCTGGCTACGATCAGGAGGCACTCGCTCGCCAGTGTGTGACACAGAATACTTTCTGTCTTTGACTGCAGCTCCTCTGATGCCGGAGGGGTGACATGTGGAAGCGCCACACTCTCTGCAGAGAGGGACCACGGGGAGTACAAGAGGTTCTCGGTGGAGTGTCAGGAAGACAGTGCCTGCCCCGCCGCCGAGGAAAGCCTGCCCATTGAGGTCGTGCTGGATGCTGTTCACAAGCTCAAGTACGAAAACTACACCAGCAGCTTCTTCATCAGGGACATCAGTGAGTTTCGGACGATTTGTCACATGTTCACAATGTCCCGTGCACTAGGGTAACAGTGCATGGGGGTTTCCAAGCATCATCTCTTTTATTTTGCACCCAGAAAAGTACGATGTACATACTATTATCTGCATTTCAAGGAAGAGGAAACTGAGTGTTAGAACGGTTAAGCAACTTGCCCTAGATCTCACAGCTGGCAATTCAGACCCAGCTCCGCCCTGCGAGGAAAAGCAGGCTCTTTGCTGCCCTGCAGTTCTGCTGCCCACGTAGCTTCCATGCTGAATCCCAGAGCCCCTCCAGCATAATATCTATATTCCAAATCAGGGCTTCCCTACTAAATTGCAACTATTCCCAACCAATCTTTCTTTAGCGTTTGAAAAGGGACTTCTTTATTGGAATATACACCCCTCCAAAATGGACATCTATTTTTTAAATTGGCAGATAGAGAATTCGCCATTAATCATTTCCTTTACCACTTACTCATTGACCAGGCATCCTGATAAAGTGTGATAGGACCACAGAACTCTCTCTAGAATCCATGGAGAGTTTGTACTTGGTGGGTGGGGGAGGGTGGGGTCTAGTTCACAGGGGGTGGTCGGGGAAGGCCCCTCTGAGAAGGTAACATCTAGCTGACACCTAAAGGAAAGATGTCAGTTGCGTTAAGAGCAGACAGAATATTTGCGAAGCACCTGCTGGGAGCTGCGGTCTGTGTGTGGAGCAGCGCTGGCCCACAGAGCCCAGGCACACGCCATAGCTCCTCTCTCCCTCCCCTTGTCCAGGAGAAGGTCCCCTGCTTGAGGAGGGAGTCTTTGGGATACCTCTGCATCCTCCACGCATAGTTTAGTGGCTGGAACATCATGGGTGCTCAGTAATTATTCACTGAATAAATGAATGAACATAGAGACAATTGACTGTAACTACTACAAGACAAGTCGGTGCCAGAAGCTATGACAAGACAAAAGAAAGGGCCGTGAGGGGAAAACCTCTCACCTCATCCCCAGCGAGAGGCTCAGCTCAGTTCTGCGTCTGGGGCAGAGTGAGGGCGTGAGCACCAGAGGGTGGTCCGTGCCTGTACGGCCCAGATCTGAGAGTCTTCTTGTCTCGAAGGACTTTCTTCTGAGCACTAAGCAGAGGTGGTTCCACCGCGAGGGCCCGTCTGATTGCGCAGTGATGAGGATTCTGAGATCTGTCAGGTCCCGAAGTAACGGGTATGGCCGTTGATGCTGACTGCCTGGTGACTGCCTTCCCCAGGCACCGGCGTGAGCACCGGAGGCAGAGGGGCTTCACATGTGCCAGCCCGGGGCTCAGGGAAGTTGAGTAACTCCCCAATGGACTCACAACTGGGCAAAGGTGCAAGTGGGATCAGAAGCTAAAACCACCTAACTTCGAAGCCCCATTAGGAAAATAAAGGGTGTTTATCCTCTTCCGCAGTCAAACCCGACCCGCCCAAGAACCTGCAGCTGAAGCCATTAGAGAATTCTCGGCACGTGGAGGTCAGCTGGGAGTACCCCGACTCCTGGAGTACTCCACATTCCTACTTCTCCCTGACATTCGCTGTTCAGGTTCAGGGCAAGAACAAGCGAGAAAAGGTAAGAAGTGATTCAGGCGCAGTAGAGTCCGTGGTCAGGTTTCTAGGGGCCCACATCAGGGAGAAGACGAATGGTGATAATCACAGCTACAGCTGTGCATCACTTAACAATGGGGACACGTTTGAGAATTCCGTCATTGTGCAAACATGATGGGACACACATCCTAAGCCGTATAGTATAGCCTGTTGATCCTAGGCTACAAACCTGTACCGCGTGTCACGGTACTGAATACTGTAGGCAATCATAACACAGTGGGGAGTATCTGTGTATCTAACATATCTAAACATAGAAAAGTTACAGTAAAAAAACAATATTATAATCGTTTGGGACCACCCTCATGTATATGGTCCTTCTTTCACCGAAACATTGTTATGCGGCACATACTGCTTTTTTTTTTTAGCACATTCCATGTGCCTGGAACTATGCCAAGGGTTTTCCATGTATATTTCATTTAATCCACAAAATTAACCCTATAAAGGCTGCCAGTATTAGTATCACCATGTCACAATTGAAGATATTGGAGCTCAGAGAGGTTAAGTGACTTGCCCAAGGTCACGCAGCTAGGAAGTGACAAAGCCCACCATTTCACAAGCAAAGACACAGAGAGGTTAAGTGACTTGCCCAAGGTCACACAGCTAGGAAGTGACAAAACCAGGACACAAACTCAGTCTGCCAGACACAAAGTCCATGCACCTAAGCGCCCCACCATCACCGGTATGGTTGGTCATTGATCGTGGCACTCAGAATTTGTCCTGATTCTGGGCTGATTTAGGCTCCAGGAGCCTAAAATTACTGCTCCAACTGAGTACATATAATGAATAATAGGACATGCATGCCATGTCTCACCCACAGTGGTTAACTCCCAGCTCTTCCAGATATTGTGAAATTATTTTACTAAACAGGATGTCAACACTTACACAGGCTAAGACAATGTCTTTCCAACTTTCCTGCCTTACATCAGAATCTCTTTGCCTCTTACAAGGTTCCAGAGGCACATTGCCAGAGCCTTAGCCTCCTTTGACCCCACTTTTAAAGTCACTAGACAAAGACCTTATTCAGCATAGCATTTAGCATGTGGTAGAAACCTAGCCATTAGTCCCTCAAAAAAAATTGGGGCGGGGGAAGGGAGGAGGCTATTCTGGAATAGAAATTACCTAAATATTATTTTAAAACTTGTAAGTATCCTCTCTATTTAAGATATATATCATTAATAGTTGAGTACTTTCTCTGTGCTAAAGACTTGCTAAGAGTGTTACATGATTACTACCTTTAACTTTTACAACGCTATGAGGCAGGCATTACTGTTCCTCTTTATAAATGAGGAAACAGACACAGAGAGCCTAAGGCATTTACCTGAAGTTCCCCAGCTATTAAGTAGCAGTGCCAGGATTTCAAGGCAAGTTTGTGTAATGAAAAGATCAGGATATAAACTCAGGAAGCTGGGAAGAAAAAAAAGAAAAGAAAATATCAGGATATGGTTTTTCTGCATATTCAGGGGATGGCTAGAGAAAACCTGTCTCAGTCCTACCAGCAGCCTAGGACTAGGGTGACTGCCCACAGGGCCATGGGGCAAGGCAGCTGTGCGGGAAAGATGAAAGCTGAGCCCCATGATTTCTCCCTCAAGGCTTAGAAAGTAGAAAAGCCGCCATCTGTGTTTGCAGCTTCTGCCAGTAGGTGGCGCAAGTTCTACGCACTCCCCTGTGAATTGCAAGGGGAGTGCCCTAAGACTGGGACGTGCTTGTCTGGGGAGGTCGTGCTTTGCAGAAATAAGCTCGGCCTACCTTGTGACTGCGTTGCCAATGGACAATGGACCTTCACGGATTTCCTTCTCCTTTGCAGAAAGATAGAGTCTTCACGGACGAGACCTCAGCCACCGTCATCTGCCAAAAGCATGCCAACGTTCGCGTGCAAGCCCAGGACCGTTACTACAGCTCATCTTGGAGCGAATGGGCATCTGTGCCCTGCAGTTAGGTGAGCAGGCCCGGGAAGCCCAAGCCCGACGCGCACACTCAGTGGTCCCAGGTGCAGGGAAAAGGTGGGGCTGTGCGAGAGAGGAAAGCGGGATGGGGTGTCCGGCACAGAGCTGCCAGGATCAGAAATGTACATTTGTTCCTTAACAGGTAGCTACTTGATGCCTGTGTTCTGTCGAGCACTGTGCAGCAGTAAAGAAAAGAGGCGTGGGTCCTGCCCTCCTAGAGGGGGAGGCCACGAAGAGAAAGAGGTAGCCAGGAGTCAGGGCGTGGAGGACTTGCAAGCTTCCACGAGATAGAACCTTGTATTAGGAGCCCTGGGGAGCCACTCAAGGATTTTCAGCAAGGATGGCAACCATGACACAGCCAAATTCTGGGCCACATACAGAAGGCCTGGGCCTTCTGACACGAAATCCCCAAAACCCAATTGTCTGGGGTAACGTGCTGTGAGGAAGAAGGTTTGCTACTGCACGTCTATCCCACATAGACTTGCGGCATTCTTTTTCAGGTTCCGGTCCCAGGATGAAACCTTGGAGGAAAAGTAGAAGACAGTCAGCAAAGCGTTTTTAAAGACACAATGGAAAAGACCCCAAAAGATATTTTCCACTTGATTTGCTTTTTAAAAATTTTTTTTTTAGGATCGCCATGATGTCTTTGCTGTATCTTTATAGGTAGATGCTAACTGCCCACAGAATCAAGCTAATTTACATATAGATTTTTCCAGCTATCAAGTTGCCACTGACATTAATGCTATTTAAATATTTACATAATTTATGTATTTATTAATTTATTACCGTTATTTAACATTTGTGTGCCAGGATGTATTGAATGTTTCATACTCTCGTGACCCCATCCATAAGGATCAGGGCCCCTGTTATGCAAAATGTGAATTTAAGTGTTATTTATACTGCAAGCAGGGCTGCAAGTACCTCAGCTTTACGACAACCAGTAAGAACACAGTATTTTGATACCAACGTTGTCATATATTTGTGAAGGATGGGAACGCCAAGAGACATTTAATTAGAGACGTGAAGACGCAGGCCTGTTCAGAAAACCCTGGAGAAGGAGATTCTAGTTCCCATATCCGTGAAGATGGCCTTGACGTGTTGTTGCCAAAGGAATTCAGGGCCACCTATACTTCTAAACAAGTTTAGTCTCTGGATGCCTGAATTTTAAAAGGGCTGAAAATAAAATGATTGAAATTAAAATTCAGCTTCAGCTTCAGTCGCAGTCCCTGCCCCTAACTCTCTGTAAGATGCATGAGGGCGGCACAGAGACATCGTAAGTGTCTGGAAGGTAAAAAGATCTTAGGATGCAAGAGGGAAAACAAGTGTAGTTATGGCTAAGGATATAAAATCGTCAGAATTGCAGGGGGCTTCTTAACAGCCACATGAGACAGCAGAAAGATGCAGAGAAAACAATCTAGAATGGTTCCTCGTCAGCGTGAGGGAACCTGACATGCCACTAGGACCAGAAAGTATAGCTCCGTGTGGGCGCTGCTTTTAAGTAATGACTGTGCTTTCTGTAAATACATTTGTTTTCTGTTTATTTTTCTATTTATTTTTGCATTCTGAAGCCAGACTAATAAAAACTCCGTCTTTGCAATCCTATGTTGTGCTTTCTCGGCTGAGTTAGATATGCTGTTTCCAAGTCTACCAGGGGTGCACTTTTTCCCCCTAGCATTTAAGAATTGCCCTGAAATTGAAGTTACTTCATTTTCAGTTTTGCAGAGTTACTGTTTCCCTTTATAGCAGCAGTCCCCAACCTTTTTGGCACCAGGAACAGGTCTCATGGAAGACAGTTTTACCATGGAAGGGGGAGGAGGCAGAAGGGCAGAGCTCAGACAGTGATGCAAGCAATGGGGAGGGGAGCAGCTGTCAATACAGATGAAGAGTTGCTTGCTCACTGCCACCTCCTCCCCCCACCCCCGCCAAGTTTCATGGAAGACAATTTTTCCACGTGGTGAGGTGGGGGGAGGTAGCAGAGCTCTGCAGCCTGGTCCCTAACAGGCCATGGGCCTATAGGGATTGGGGACCTCAGCTTTATAGTTATTTCCAAAGTCAGTCAGTGTCTTTCTGAGCTCAGAGGATATCCCTGCAATCTGACCAGGGAGGACCCTTTGCAAGGACACTGAACCACATTGTCACATTGTGCCCCCTTTAGGGGCTGATGCTCTGCTTCTTCTACTTTCTATCCTGGAATCGAACTCTACTGGCCCAAAATGGTGGAATACAACTCTAACCTGGTAGAGCCATGGGCATCCCATCTCATAGTTCCAGATTTACTGAGGGTTTGCCACATGTCTGGACATGTGCTAGTACTTGGGGTTGGGGAGTTTCAACAAACCTTGTATTGCCTCCCCCAATGAGTGCCCACTCCTGGCCCTGCTTATAAGACAAGGTTGAAAAGTTAACTTCAATACCATTAAAGGCGAAAATGTCCAGGATATTTTAGCGGTGCCCTGGGATAAGAATGAGAAGGATCTGTGTAACTTGGGGTCGCCCAGGAAGACTCAACAGAGAAGAACTTTCAGCCCAAAGTGCTTGCTCATTCCCCTTTGGTACCTCCCATGGAAAAAGCACGTGGTCGGATCAGAGAGATGTAGACCCATTCCCTGCTATCTTAAAAATCCAAGTGTTCGCATCCAGGCTTCCCTGCAATTCAGGGTAATTGTAATAGGGGCGTTTGTTTACATTCTGATTTTATGTGTCCCCTACAGCCCTTATCCCACTCTGCCCCTGGCCTGGAGGAATGGTGGGACACCTCTGTCATCCTACTCCAACCTTTGAAACATCTTGTGTTACAAGCTCACACTTAACAGCACGTGGTTGGTTAATAACAACTATCTGTCCTCCTACAGAGTCTTTCATCTAGAGTTACCAAAGCACTTCCTGGGCATTTAATGCACAATGGTAATCAGGAAAAATTAATAAATAATCACATTTCATAAGCACAGAGAACTGAGGCCCTTTCCCAGAACTTCAGGCCAGCCTAGGAAGAGCTCAGACATCGGCGCACCTACTGTGCCCAATGCTTTTCTAACATGACCTCCTAGCATTTGATCAGTTTCAGTGCATGCAAAGGAAATTTTTCTTTTTTAAAGATATCCTCCAGGACAGTCCTTTTCATTGTAAATCTAGCCACTACAAAATGTGTCAGATGTCCAAGCAAAAGATTTCAGGTCTGGGAATCAGAAGACCAGACCCTGGGCCTGACCAACCTGTTATGTGACCATGTGATCTTGAGCAGGGCACCAGACACAACCTGCTGGTTGTCCAATCAATACTCACACTCCCAACTGCCTTCTCCCCTGATGCCCCGCTCCAGCTCTAAAGGTTGGGAAGCTAAGCAATCACCTTCCCAGCCACCTTTGCTGCCCAGCAAAGCCAGAGACCCAGCTCTGGCCAATGAGATGTAAGAAAATTCTGCTGAGAAAATTCTTTCTGAGAATTCTTACTGAGATTGCTGAGAAGCTTCAGTTTTTCTGATAAAAGACAGAGCCATGGTGAGCATCCCCCTTTCCCTCCTTCTTCCTCTCTTGAGAAGATAAGATTTGAGAAGCTACAGAGGACACCTTGCACCCAGGATGAAAACCATCTTGCAAAAACTAAAGCTAGACAGTGTCTGGACCCCTGCGTCATCGTCAAACCACTGAACCAACCCCTACAAACCACCAACCCCAGATTTCTTTTTAGGTGATCAAGATACACCCATAGTTGCTTCTTTTTTATTGTGAAATATAAATAACATAAAATTTACCACTTTACCCGTTTTTAGGTGTACAATCCAGTGGCATTAAGTACATTCACACTGCTGTGCTACCATCACCACAAGCCACCTCTAGAACTATTTTATCTTCCTGAACTGGAGCTCTATACCATTAAACAGTAACTCCCCCATGTTTGTTTTTAAAATAGAAAATAATTAAACCCAAAATTAAAGACATTCTCCTAAACCTCCAGACCCCCATCTGCGAGAGGCCGTGGGCCAAGGCAGAAGAGGGGCCCAGGTCAGCACAGGAAGGAACCTGAGGTGTGGTACCAGAAAACCTGGTTCTGCCACTCACAGCTGGCATGAGGCTGGAGAAGACATGGCACATTTGATGGGGACCCGGTGACACCTGCCTCCCTGACTTCTGTGCTGTGCAGGAGCCATGGAAGACATCAACTTGCAGGCCTCCCTCTGAAATCTGCAAGGGTTGTACCATTAAGGGTCTGTCCGTCATCTCTTTAGTCCAAGAAGAAAGTGAGAAAACTAAGGGTCACATGCAGTCATAGAATAGAAGCTGTCTCATTAGGTCCCCAACAGCACTGAGAAGGAGGAACTCTCAGCCCCATTACTATGGATGAGGAAACTGTGGCCAGGATCCTTCTTCCAAGTCAGCCGGAGCATCAGCAGGACTCACCTGAGGAAGGCAGGGGGTGGGAAGAGGGAGGTGGCAGGTTTGGGGGACCCCACAGGAAAGCCTCTCTGCTGTTCTTTCACTCAACATTTTTGGAGTTGCTGCTCTTTCCCTGACACCATCCTCAACTTTCTGGATACAGGGGTGAACAAGACCCTGCCTTCACATGGCTTCTTTCTAGCCTCCAGAGGACGAAATGCTTGAAATTTTAAGCACTGGAGGCCACTTCTTAAGGGTCCAAGGCACCATTAAATGAGAGGATTAATTTAATACAATTGGCACAGCGCCTTGCCCACAGGAAGCACTTGGCAAATGGTAACTATTTCCCCTGACCAGTCTATGGTCTTGAACAAGTTGCTTAATGTCTTAAAGACTCAGTTTTGCCATCCTTAAAATGGAGTAATAATAATATCTACCTCATAGGCGGTTGTGGGGATTCAATGAATAAATGCTCAGAAAGTACTTAGGAAAGTACCTGGTCCACAGTAAGTACTCGGTAGAAGCTTATTGTTATTTGATCTATCATACCACTTAGAACTTGGATCCAGCATCTTTCTGGACCCTGTGCTTTTTGCGGGGGTTGGGGGATGAAGGAGTGGTTGTTATCTTGGTGTCGCTGAGACCTGGGTTGGCACGGAGGGACCATTAATGAGCCTACGGGGAAACCAAGGGCAGATGTGGCTCAGCCAACCGAGATTTAAAATCCTCGTCACTGTAAAATCCTTTTGTTATAAGTAAAATTGCAAAAACATCCCCATGTGGGGAATATCAAGATGCAATGAACCCAATTCCTGCCTTCAGGGATTGTACAATCTGGTGAGAAAGAGAGACGAGAAAGCGTGGTGACTATGATAAAATACAGCCTGGCTGGGATAAAGGTATATGTGCACCATAAACATTTCTTTTTGCAAAGGTTCCCAGCTCCTGGGAGGAGCACTTTCATTCCCTTTCACTTCCTGGATGTAATAATTTGGCATAAACCTACCAATTCACCTTACCTATAAATCAGACTTAAATCATCTTTATTTCAATTCATTACAGCCCTTCTTCCAGGACAGCGTTTGTGAGCAAAATGTATTTGGACAAAACTTTCTCCAGAGAGTCATATTATACCAAGGAAATGAATTCCCTCTCTCAGGCTCATAAAATGCAAAAATAAAATCAGCATTCAGGCTGCCGGTGGAGGAAACCAGGCGCGCATACTGAGCACCCGGCTTCTGCGGGCAGCGCCCCTTGGAGGAGCTGATTTGCATTTACCTTCACGCAGGCCTGGGTTCCGGAGGCGCCGGGGCGTTCTGGCAGCCCGCCCGCCCACCGCGTTCTGCGCAGCCTCTCCAGTGGGGGATGCCAGTGTGTGCCGGGCTGCAGGGCTCTGCGGCTGCTCACTAAGCCCTCCTGTCCCCTTTCATAAGGAGCACAAACCATCTTTCCCCTGTCCTGCGCCCCAGCCCACCGAGCACCTTCCCCAGCTGCTTGAAAAAGGAGCTAGCAGAGAGCCCGGGGGGTTCAGGGAACCGCATAATGTGCCATTGGCCCTGGGGTTTGGGGAAGAAGGAAGGTCGGGGACAAATCCTGGGCAAGTGTTCAGGGAGCTTCCTCCTTCCCACACGCAACGACCAAACAGGTGCAACAAAGCCAAAGACATCAAGCAAGCGAAGCCTGTCAAGGGCCGAGAGCACTGCGATGTGAAGCTAATCTTGTAGAAGGGAGGCCTGCTACAAACCCCAATTCCCCACTCACCAGCTATGAGCTCTTAGCAATTCCCAATCTCTCTGTATCAGTTTCCTCACCTCTAAAACAACAAGTATGCTAATAGCGCCACCACCTCCCAGGGGTGCTGCGGGAGTTAAAGGAGACAAGGCTCACAGCACCCAGCGCCTAGCAAGCCCACAACAAATGTGAGTTGCAGTTGTTGTTTCCCTAAAGTCAGGCCAAAAAGGAAAGGCAATCCCAAATCCTACCTCTTCTTTCCTCCCCATGGAGATGAGGGTTGGCTTTGGCTATGTACACAAGCCTTCCAGTCCTAACTCAGAAAGCCATGTCCTCCCACCCACCAGCCCTCTCCTGGGCACACTGCCAGCACACAGCAGTGACATCTCCCCGGAATCACAGCACCCAGAGCAATGCCCTATTTCAGCAAACCATTGCATGGGTTTCTTCTCGACCTTGTAGAACATTCTCCAGCCATGGCTTGCCCATTTCTCTGAAATCTCCCTCTGTTGCACGTTTGAGGTGCTTAGAAGCTAGCCAGACCGATGGTACCCCAACTTGTTTGAGCCGGGGTCCACTTGTTCAAATGGAAATCTTAAATGAAATCCCAACATACGCAGAGAGTGGGGAGGATGGTGGCCAAAAGGCTGTAGTTGTATCTGCAATGTCCTAATTCCTTACAGCGAGACTATGTTAATATAGTTCTTGCATAATTAAAAAGTAATGTTTTATGAAGTCCTATATGTAAAGCAGACAAAAGCAGAAGTGCTCTAGCTGATGCCTCCCACCCACTCAGCCCCCCTCACCCCATTCACCCCTGAGAGCCCTCAAGGCCCCTCCTCCACCCTCCTAAATGCTGAGGAGACAGTTTGAGAACCTCTAGTTTTATAGATGAGGAAACTGAAGGCCAGAGTTTGGTGCCCAGACACCCAGAGCCCGATTCATGCCAGGGCTCAAATTTGAACCTGGGTCTCCCGACTCCCATTTTGGCCATTCCTGTTATATTACGTCAACATGCCCAGAAGATTGCCATTCCAGTGACCAGTCTATCACCAGAGAGGAGCAGCGCGTTAAAACTTAAGAGCTCCCACAAGCACGTTAATACTAATTAGCTTCTCAAAATAGTTGCCCATCTCCCTGGAACACGCTGTCCGGAATGGGAGAGGATCCTCGGCTCCACTGCGCGGGAGGGCGGAGAAGAACCAGGGAGGGAATGCACCTCTCAGACCGGAACGCCAACGGCAGCTTTTGCTAATTAGAACAAAGCTGACCCTCCTCCAGGTAGACACAGCCCCGTCCCAGGGAGAGTGGCCTGATTTCAACCTCCACTTGCCCCCTCAACAAGGTCCCCTGGTGCAGGACCCAACCTGCTTAACCATACATAGCAGCCATGGGCATGCTGAGAAAAGTAGGTGCTTGGAATACAGGAAATTGAAGGAGAGGGAGGGCTTTCATTCATCCATCAGTCATTCGATTAGCGATCAGTCACCAAGAGTTTACCGCATCAGGCACTAGCTAGGCGCAGGACAGAATGCATGAACAAAGTGGGCGGGTCGACTGCCCTCCAATATCTTGCAGCCTAGAGAAGACTGAAGACAAGGCCACAGACGGTAACAGTACAGCGTGGTGTTAGCACAGGTGGGGGAAAAAGGCTCTACAGAGTTGTCCATTTGTGATGCTTTGGGCTGCAGGCAAGAGAAAACCTACTAAAAGTGGCTTAAATTTTTTAAAAATGGTGAACTACTTCTTGTATTATCCTGGATGGAGCTGGAGCCCATTCTTCTAAGTGAAGTATCACAAGAATAGAAAAAAAAACACCACATGTACTCACCATCAAATTGGTACTAACGGGGCCGGGGAGTGCCGGCTCACTCCTAGCACTCTGGGAGGCTGAGGTGGGAGGATCGCTTGAGGTCAGGAGTTCGAGACCAGCCTGAGCAAGAGTGAGACCCTGTCTCTACTAAAAATAGAAAGAAATTAGCCAGACAACTAAAAATAGAAAAAATTAGCCAGGTATGGTGGTGCCTGCCTGTAGTCCCAGCTACTTGGGAGGCTGAGGCAGGAGGATTGCTTGAGCCCAGGAGTTGGAAGTTGCAGTGAGCTAGGCTGATGCCACAGCACTCTAGCCCGGGTGACAGAGTGAGACTCTGACTCAAAAAAGAAGAAGAATTAAGAGGTATTACCAGGTAAAGGGAACCAGAGGAGCACAAATCTGGAAGAGAGAAAGACATGTTATATTTGGAGACCAGCAGAGAGTTCGTTCAGCTGAAGCATCGTGTGGGAGAAGGAAAGGAAGAGAAGGATGAAAAGGATAAAGAGATAAATAGAAACCAAATTGGGTGGGTCCTCAAATGCCAAGTGTGGGATTTATCACGATGGCAACAGAGAGCCATTGCAGGGTTGTAAGCAGAGGAGTGATGGGATCCGATTTGTGTTTTTACTGGATCACTGCTGCTGCTACATGAAGAGCAGATTGGTAGGTGGCAAGAGAAAAGGCAAGATGACCAGGTAAAGGGCACAGTAGTGGTCTGGGTGAGAGAGAATGACAATTGGGACTGGGAAAATGCTGGTGGGGATAAGTATAAGTGGGCCACTTTGAAGGAGAGAATTGACAGAACTTACTGACTGGACATAAGTGGTGAGAGGGAAGAATCAAGGCTGAAGACCACTCATTCATTCATTCATTCATTCAACACCTTTCACAGGACACGTTCCAAGGACTGAGCTAGACACAAGACGCTGCCTCAGCAAAAACAGACACGGTCCCTATTTACAAAGAGCTTAGAGACTTCTGACTTGATCAGCTTGGCCATTCGTGGTACCATTCACTGAGAGAGGAGGAGCAGGCTGGAGTTGAGGAAGGAACAAAGATGAGGGAATAAAGATGATGAGCTCCACTTTGTATCTGTGGACATATATATGGGACAACCAATGGGGATGTCCACTAGGGCTCGGAAGAACGGGTCCAGAGCCCATGAGCCAGATCCAGGCTGGGGATCACCAGCTCATGCAGGAAAATGACCCTCAGTCACTCAGAAGATGAAGCCTATGGGAAGAGGGGTTAAGAGTTGGGCTGTGGGGATTTGCTTTTAAAAGCTTTCACCTCCACCTTTTTGCTTTGGGACAACCTTGAATGAGAGACTAACTGAAAACTGGGACTGTTTTCTCCAAGTCATGCTGGCTAAGCCTGGTGCCAGGACGCCTGGGGACGCTCCATAAAGATTAATTGAATGAAGAAATGACTCAAGAAGGCAAATGAATGAAACCCATGGGCCATTCCCTTAGACTATTTGCTATAAAATAGAGGAAAGCTTTGCTCTTTGCTTTCCTCAGGTAGGTCCAGTGCTCCCAGAATGCAGTCCCTCATGATTCAGATGTCTGAGTGTAATCCCAAATCTTCACTTAAGTTAGTTGCTCACTTTCCATGTGGATCCTCTCCCTGGAGGACTAAGGCACTTTCTTGGGAGGACTAACAAGCAGATATTTGATTTCACCAGGCAGAGGAAGGTGCTTGTGGAGGAATGGGCAGTAAGGAAACAGGATTTGGCATCCACGTGAGCGTGTGACTATTTGTCATCCCTGGAATTTATAGACGACGTATAGAGAGAAATGAAACAAAGGCAACCTTTTCATATCCCATGAGAAATCTATGGGATCGGAAGCCAGGGGAAGTAAGCAGTTGTGTGGTGGTTAGGAATATGCTGGTGTCAGATGGTTAAGGTTTTAACTCATTCTGCCTTTTACTAGCTGTGTGACCTGAGGCAAGTTACTTACCCACTCTGTGCATCAATTCTCTTAACTATAAATTGGGAGCCATAATAGCACCTACTGGAAAGCGCCGGGGTGAAGATGAAATGTGGTAATGCGTATGAGGAGCTCAACATAGGGCCTCATGCGTGTTGTAAGTGCTCAATAAGCATTAACTAGTGTATCCGTTTCCTGGGGCAGCTGCAACAAAGTCCCAAACTGAGTGGCTTAAACCACAGCAACTTACTGTCTCACAGTTCTGGGGGCTAGAAGTCTGAGATCAAGGCATCAGCAGGGTTGGTTCCTTCTGAGGGCTCTGAGAATCTTCCATGCCCCTCTCCTAGCTGCTGGTGGCTTGCTGGCAATCTCTGGGTTCCTTGGCTGCCGCTGCATCACCCCAATCTCTGCCTCCATCGTCACGTGGCTTTGTCCCTGTGCGCGTGTCTGTGTCCAAATTCCCCCATCTAATGAGGACTCCAGTCACATTGGATTAGGGGCCCGCTCCACTCCAGTGTGACCTCATCTTAACCAATCACATTTGCAACAGCCCCGTTCCCAAATAAGGTCACACTTTGCGGTACCAATAACAACGCATATTATTACTTTTAACATTATTATGCTCGTGTTAGATTACCAAGTAAATACACTCACTTTCTTTTCAACTTCATTTCAGACTTACAAAAATGTGGCAAAAATAGTTCACAGAGGTCCCGTATTACCATGCCCAGCTTTCCCGAATGTTAACATAACCGCATTGTAATTATCTAACCCAGGAAATTAATGCTGATACAATTCTATTACCTAGTACCTAGACCGTACTCAGATTTTGCCACCGATGTTTGTTCTGCTCCAGGATCCAATATTGCATCTTGTTTCGTGTCCCTATAATCACCTCAAATCGAAGACAGTTAGTGCCTCGGTCTTCCTTCCTCCTGCATGACCTGGACACTTTTGAAAAGCCGTGATCAGTTATCTTGTAAAACGTCCCTCAGTTTGGGTTTGTCTGGTGTTTCCTCATAATTAAATTCGGGTTCTGCGTTTTTGTCAAGACTCCCACACCAGGATATTGTGCCCCTCTCAGTGCGTCACAACAGGAGAGGCACAAAGTTGAGGTGACTCAGCACTGGTGATGTTAACTCGGATCACTCGGTTCAGGTGGCGTCCACCAGGATTCTCCCGGTAATACTGTTTTTCCCTTTGTAATTAACAGACCTTGTGGAGACACACTTTGAGACCATGTTAATCCCCTTTCTCTCCCCATATTTTTACCCACAAATTTTGTCATAGGCAGATGATACTCTCTTGCAGCAATTTTGCCTAATCGTAATTTTCTATTTCCATTTTTTCCTTCGACATTTATTTGTTTGAATTCTACTGTACAAAAGAATTCTTTACTCTTCCTATATTATTTTCAATAAAACATCCCTAACTTTTGATGTTATCAGAGACCATCGTATTTGCTCCCCAGGATCCTAGGTACGTGATTCCTGAGTCTGCCTAGTTCTGAGGCAGTCACTTAAGTGCCTGCAGAAAGAAAAAAAGCCTCCTTTATTTTGCATTTAAACCTTATGATTTTAGTTCCCCTTAATAGAATCTTTGAGAGATGAGTGTGCTAAATGCTTTGCACGGTGAAGATGATGTTTAAATTATTCAAGAGAACTGCTTTTGTACAATTTAGATATACCCATTTACACATAAAAATTAATGCTAAATAGATACAATTTCCATCTATTCATTAAAACAAATCCCAAAGCATTCCAGAAATCCTTAGTTAGCCTAATGTTATTCTTGGCACTTGAAAACAAAACTGCTTTTCTTAAAAAAGGAAAAGCATGACCTGTGTTTTATAAAAACACTCATTTGCACTAACAGTGCAGCCTTCTTGCTCCTCTTTTCCAGCTCCCCTCCCCATTGCCTTCTCCTAATCCATCAGGCATTCATTCAACAAACACTGAGAACTTACTCTCTGCCAGCCTCTTTGCTAAATGCTGGGGCCAAAGCAGTGAACAAAACAGACCCAAACTCCTACCTTCTCCAGCTTCCAGTTTCATCAGGGGAGACAGACTACAAACAAGCAACAAATCCTAGAAGTGGTAGCTGCTTTGCAGAAACATCAAGTCGAATAAGGGGACTGAGAATCACAGAGGTGGGGAAACCTCTGATTTACATGACATGAACAAGGAAAACTCAGAGGAAGTAGACAAGGTAGGATTTCAACAAACAGCTCAAAGAAGTGAGGGAGGAGCCCTGTGTCTTTGGTGCTGTGAGAGGCACATTTCAGGAAAAGGAACAGCAAGTGCAAGGTTCTATTTTAGGGGCAACGATTGGGCGGCATTTGCTAGTGGGAGGGGTTGCTGTGTGTCTGCTCCCAAACTGGCCCACTTTTGCTGTATGTACGCAGCCTTCTTTTGCTCAGTCTTAAGCTTTTAGTACCTTCCAATCTCTCTCCTCCTGGCTCAATTTTTTTTTAACATGTAGTTTTGAATATATTTCCTCATCTGGAAGGATACTATATGTATTTTAGATTGATAGATAGGAAGGTAGATAGATACATACACAGAGATAAATATCAATACAATATATAATTATATATATATATACACACACACATAAAGAGTCTCTTTTTTTTGATGTGTGCCTTTTAAACCTCTCTCTTACCCCTCTGCCCTACAGCCACACCTGGCAAGCTGCTAAGAAAGCCCGGGTTTACCCTCCATTGGTGTCACATCTGAACTAAATTTAGGGTAAAGGCCCACAACACACACTAATCTGTGCTGTTTAGTACAAAAGGCACCAGCCAGGCTGGACAAAGTGGCTCATGCCTGTAATCCTAGCACTCTGGGAGGCCAAGGCGGGCGGATCGTTTGAGCTCAGGAGTTTGAGACCAGCCTGAGCAAGAGCGAGACCCCGTCTCTACTAAAAATAGAAAGAAATTATATGGACAAGCTAAAAATATATATAGAAAAAATTAGCCGGGCATGGTGGCACATGCTTGTAATCCCAGCTACTTGGGAGGCTGAGGCAGGAGGATCGCTTGAGCCCAGGAGTTTGAGGTTGCTGTGAGCTAGGCTGACGCCACGGCACTCTAGCCCGGGCAACAGAGTGAGACTCTGTCTAAAAAAAAAAAAAAAAAAAAAAAAAAAGGGCCCCAGCCACAGAGGCTACTGACTACTCATGGTGAGATGTGCTCTACACGTAAAATACACTCTGGGTCTCAAAGACAGTACGAAAGAATGTAAAATATTCCATTAATAATTTTTAAGTTGATTATAAATTAAACTAATATTTCGTATATATTAAGCTAAAGTATTGTTAAAGTTAATTTCACCTATTTCTTTTAACCTTTTCAAACATGGATACGAGAAATTTTTTAATTATGTATGTGGCTCCTATTTGTCATTCACCTTCTACTTGTGTTAGACAGCACTAATGTATACCAAAGTATTAACAATAGTTATATCTTAGGTTTTTTTTTTTAAAAAAAACGATTCTTTTGGCTTCTCTGTATTTTTTGAGCATGTATTTAAGAATAAAAGGACACTGCTTAGAGTTGCTGTGTCAGTGAAGATGGGGGTACTATTTGGGGGACTTGGAGGAGGAACGGTCACCCTGCTCAAGACATCGAGAAACTGTAAACATCGTCGAAACAGCCATGATTCTGAAACTGATATCTGCCCCCCTTCCCACTGTTAAACTAAACTAAACTTGACCTGAGGCTGCCTCTGTACCGTGAGTCCCTGCGTTATGAACCAAAACCTAACTCTAAGCATGTAAACTAACTAAACACTAACTCGGGCATATACTTTTGTAACAAATAGCTGAGTCTCAGCCAAACCTAGCAACTGAGCTTCAGTCAATCATAGGCTACCGACTGATCAGACTGTGCCCGAATAAGGCAAAAGCTGAGCTATAACCAGACAAGCTGTCTCCACCTCACTGCCATTTTCTGTGCATAAATGCTGCCTGACCATGCCGTGTGGAGTGAAATTCTCTGAGCCCCTGCTGGTGCTGAAAGCTGCCCAACTGACAAATCATTCTTTGCTCAGTTAAACTCTGTTACATTTATTTTATCTTATTTTTTTTTTAAATAAATCAGCATGACATAAATTTAACTTATCTAAAAATTTTCTCTCAATACTGCACATACACTGGATCAGAGACTTTCTAATAGTGACTCTAGGGTTCCCAAACGCATTGACATGCCTTGGCCTACAAGCTGTGGCTCCTTAGCTCTGATGTGCAGTTGTTGTAGAAAACCCAAGGTGTGGCTGACTCTTACTTTCCTGTGTGCATCTCTGGGTGGTCATTTGTGCTTGAACCAATCCGTGGTCTACTCTATACGAGCCCTCAGTGTTCCCGATCCTTGTCCACAAATCATGAGGACCAAGCTCAGGGTAGCTGTCCAGGCACGGATCCGCCTGCTTTGTAGGGTAATGTTTTGGAACAAATTGTGCAGACTTAATCATGCAAAAATGTTACTGTACTGAAGAGGTCAGAATTCAGAACATGCTCGGTTGACCCAGCAACTGAATTTTATTACTACTGACTCTGATGAGCAGAGAACAGCCTCACCACCTGTACTTAGGCAGTCGGCTCTTCCTACCGGAAGAATGGACAGTAAGAGAAGGAAGAGCAGGGGCAACATCAAATGGATTTCACTGGATCATCATATTAATATAAAAACTGCAGGTGTTCTATCACTTCTCAGAATTATTCACTGTCTCCTTTCAAATGGTTTTACTATATATTTTTTCCTTTACCCAAATACATTTTAAAATTTAAGTCTAATTTCAGTTCTGTAAATTTTGAAACTTCACTAGGTAAGAAAAACACTAACTACGGACCCTCAAAAGGCAAGTATACACAAATATGCAAATTTGTGAGTTTATTGTTGGGGCTCAGAAAATGACACCCGGAAGTATGGTGCTCTGCACGCTGAGTGCTTTGAACTAAAAGAGAACCACGGTCTTGCTGACCACCTTCTGCCCCCCTGTCCCTCACCCCTCTTTCTCCTCCAAAGCACGGGAGGGCTCTCTCCGAATTTTCCTTCCTGGGAATCCCATCAATTAGGGAAGATTAACTGTGTCACAGGAGAGGAGGCTGAAGGTCCGCCCCACGCCCCACACCCAGACAGACTTGGTCAGGCCTATTCTCCTGAGAGTAACTTTTGTTACCTGACCTTTGTGCACCACACATTTCCTCCCCTCCCCCTCCCATAACTTGTGTCCTCCCCACCTCCCAAAAAGCCCAAGCCTCTATTCCTTTCCGTAGCTCCGGGTGCTACATAAACTTTAATCATCTGGACCTTCTTTGCGTCTCATATTTTGTGAGACCCCCGTCCATATGCACATAATTAAAATGGTTTTGCTCCTGGGAATCTGTATACTGTCAGTTTACTTCCTAGACTCAATTATCGAACCTTCAGAGGGTAGAAAGTTTTCTACTCCCTACATTACATTCGACTCGAAATCCACACAAAGGGAAAAGTTTCACTTTTAAATATGAAAAAGTTACCCAAATATGCAAACCCTCAAATTTGACTTCACTGTTCCAACTTTACAATCTGAACACCAAGGTGTAATTTTTTAACAGTTGCAATGAGGTATAATTCACATACTATACAATCGACCCTTTAAGGTGTGTAATTCAATGGCTTTTAATATACTCACAGAGTTGTGCATCCATCACCACAGTACATTTTAGAGTATTTTCAATAACCCCAAAAGAAACCCGGCACCCTTAGCCACCAACTCCCAACCCCAGCGTTTCCCTCCCCCTCTGCACAGCCCCAGGTGTTACTCTACTTTCTGTCTCCGTGGGTTTGTCTATTCTGGACATTTCATATAAATGGGATTATATAATATGTGGTCCTTCGTGACTTCCTTCTTCCATGTAGCATATTCTCAAGGTTCATACCTGTTATAGAATGTCATTCCTTCTATTGGTGATCAATATTCGATTGCATGGATATGCCACCTTGAACCTAAAAGGCAGAAGCTGAGGCAAAATTCATATAAATAGTTTACTGGGGCCAAGCTTGAGGACAGCAACCTGGGAGCATAGATTCAAATTACCCTGAAAATATATCCCAATTAGCAGCAGGTACCAGTGGGTTCTTAAAGGTAAAAAAAGGGGGACAGAGGATGGGCTGATACAAAGTTGTTTGTCAGGAAATCTCATTGGTTTGCAGAAATAACATCGATGAGTGGCTATATATTGTCAAGCTAAGGGTGTGGGTTACAGTGTCCAGTGTGGCATTATTAGGTTAATTTATAGCTACTTGTGGAAATAGCGAGTGGTTTCAAGAGATGAACACGTATCTCCAAGGGAGGAGTAGGAAGTGATTGTTGCCTCATTTTAACATCTCTCTGTGCCTGATAATCTAAAAGGACTCACATTTCTCAGATAAAAGTTCTTTTCTTTTCTCATGTGTCTTGTTCACCACCTAATATGTAATAAGCTCTTAATAGATGGTTGTAAAACTTTTTCCTGCAGAAACACAAAAGTGCATATGAGTATATATACCAGGATGTCCATTGCAGCATTGTTGGTAATAGTAAAAACTAGATTCAAACCAAGTGTCCATCAATGGGAAAAGAGTTAAGTAAATTAGTAATAATTAGAGTACTCCGTAATATGGGATAATATGCTTGGGCAAAACAATCAAGGGAAGAAAAAAATCTTCAATTTATTTCCAAGTCTAGTTAGGTATTTTCCTGAATTATGTCCTGCCTTCAATAATCAATTTCGCCCCCTCCTCTCCATACCAAATAGATAACTGAGTTGACCGATATCCTTTGACAGACTCAAGTTCAAAACTTGAATTTTTTCATACTCTAATGAGTTCTTACAAGGACATCCATGATTTAAGAAGACTGTAAGTATTTACCAGGATATCCATTGGTTACTACCAATCATCATCATCATCATCATCGATGTTATCTCATTTTGAATCCATATAACCACCCTGTGAAGTAGGTATTTTTGCACCAACTTTACAGAATAGGTTTCAGATTGCGGCAGACCAGCAGGACAATAACCGTCAATGACTCTACCTGCTGGTGTTCACGGCTTTGTGTAATCCCCTCCCCTGAGTGTGGGTGGGACCTGTCACTCGCCTCTAACAGAATGTGGCAAATGTGAAGAGATGTCACTCCCCGGATTACTTCACCTGACACGAGACAACTCCCGTTTAGCAGACTGGAGTCAGAGACTCTCCTTGAGGGGTTGATGGGGTAAGCAGCAGTATTAGAGAAGATTATGCTCAACAGGGCTGTGCCCTGCCCTCCTGCTCCCAGACGGTATTTTCGAATTGTTTTAGGTCCGAGCCTGCACCCTAAAACATGACTCAGCTGAATTCCCCTTATCCTGCGACGAAAGGCTCAGCCCTGACCTGGACCACCTCGCAGATCCCACTATCTCTTCATGCATACTGAGCCGTCTGATAGAGCAACGATAATATGGGTTCATCTTGGGCACCATTTGAGAAGTTTCCGTGCCCAGTGTCCCTGAAAGGACCTCCTTAAAGATGTGCGGCTCCCACACAAATTCCCTGCGCCCCAGCGTAGGGCTGGCTGTGGATGCTTAGTTAGTTGCTCAGTGACCTGGACAGCAGCAGGCAAATTGCAGCACTTTGCTGTAGGTGATTTGCTGCCCGGTAGCTTCAGTACAACACCTACCAGTGTGCTATTAATCAGGTGGACAATCATCTAGTCTTAAGCTCCCAGAATCCCCTGAGAGTATCAATTTATGAGAAATAATTATGGCATTTAGATACGGTGCTGTGCACTCCTATTATTCTCTTGTGAAGACATTTGTAGACGACATGAATCAAGTTACTATTACACTAAAGGCTGAATGCATTTAAGAGATGGATGAAAATATCTCTCATACATTATGGAGACATAATACTATAGTAGTTCACCCAACATCATATCAGAAACCAGAATTTACAAATTTCTTCTTTTAGTAAGCTGTATAAAAATATTTTCCTTGTTTCAATATATCCTCCTAAAAGGTGGATTGAAAAATCAATAAGCCGGGATGCAAAAAGAAGAGGGAAATAAATACATGTGTTATATTTTGTCATTACTCTCATCACAGTTGGAAAAACTTAAGCAAATGTTAAAAATAATGACGTTAAATAAGTGCCTATTCTATGGTTTATTTGTATACACATTGCTTCGTTAATTCAACTCCCATTGGTCACATATCTACTAAGTTCAAAAGCTTCCTATGTACCTGGGAGGAACACAAAAGAAATGGAAATGTGGTCTCTGCTTCCAGAAGCTTTCAACTACCTGGATCTAACAGGAACCATTTCGATCAATTCAAGCAGAGAGCCACTGAGACATATCTACTCATTTTTGCACATGTTTTTTTATCAATGCATAGGCGCACAGGAAAAAACCTAGAAGGCTGTACATCACAATGTTAACCATTGTTCCCTGTGGGTGGTGAGATGATATGTAATTTAAAAATTATTTGTGGTTCTTAAACAAATAGAAATAGCCCTTAAAAATAATCACGTGTAGCTATTGAAGATTTTGGGGATCAGAATGTGGTACCCCCAAGTACGGTGTTTTGGCATGCTCAGTACTTTAAACTGAAAAAGATTGGAAAGGCCTGAGGCAATTCAGTTCCCTCTCACCTTCTCTGCACTCCTTGCTCCTTCCCTCATTTCTCCTCCAAAGCGGGTCATGGAAACAAGAATTCCTCTTCTCCAAGGAGGATCATAGAAACTAGAACTCCTCTCCCCCAATGCAAGCCATAAAACCTAGGGAGATCCCTCTCTCACTACCTCCCCTGAAAGAAGTCATATGACTCTCATTCCAGAAGGGTCCTGCTCCATACCTGGGGGGGAAGAAACCCTACACGGAAAGGCCAAGAAGAATCCGAACAAACAGGCCTTGCTAAGGTCCCCCCAGTTTATTACCATTAGATTGTACTGTTTTTGCCCAATCACATTTCCACACAGCTGTCCATTCTTCATTGAACCTAAGCATAAAAACATTTGTCCCTGGGTCTTGGGGTCTTCATTTCTGAAGGCCCCGTGTCACATAAAACTGTTAAATTTGTTATGTTTTTGTCATGCTAACATGTATTTGTTATAGAAGTGTTGGCTGTGGACCTCGAAATGGATGAGGAAAAGGTATTATGCCCTTTTTGTCCTACAAGATCTTTTAAACCATTAGGTCTAACATTAATTGAACAGATCCACCAAATCCACCAAAACAATTACGCAAATTTTTCTTTAAGTGGTTGGAAAATGATGAAATGAAAGAGTGAAGAAATGCACCCTTTCTTCTGGTCACTTTGAAAAACTCTCCTCTAGATTATTCCAATGGTCTCCTAACTGGTCTTGTCCTTTCTACTTTTGCCCCTCTATGATCCATTCTCACACAAGAGCCAGAATGGTCTTTTTAAAAACAAATCAGGTTCTAAAATTGCATGATGGTCGTGGTCATGCAAGTCTGTAAGTACACTAAAAAACATTGAATTGTACACTTCAAATGGGTGAATTTTGTGGCATATAAATTCTATGTCAGTAAGGCCGTTAGAAAAATTAGATTGTCATTTCATACTTAAAACCCTTCACTGGCTCCTCCCATTTCACTTAGAATTCACCAGACAACTTATGTGATCTGCAAACTCCTGCCTTTCCCAGGGGCTCTGCCTGCCTCTCCAACCTCAACTCCAACCAGGCCACTGCCTACCTCCCAGTCTTCCCTGAATCTGCCTGCCTTGATCCTGCCTTAAGGCTTTGCACTTGTTCTTAGCTCCGTCCACAATATTCATATATTCCGAACGTCTCTGATCATTCAGGTCTCAGCCGAAACATCATCTTTGCTTTTTAGCTCATGTTTTGGGAATCACCACCACGATCACTTTATATCATATTACTGTATCTTAATAGCACTTCTATTTGAAATTATCTTGTTTCTTTATTGTTTCCCTCACTCAAATATAAGCTCTGTGAGGGTAGAGAATCTTGTGTTTACCCCCGAAGAACAGTGCCTCAGACA
Source organism: Eulemur rufifrons (assembly GCF_041146395.1). Classification (NCBI taxonomy): domain Eukaryota; kingdom Metazoa; phylum Chordata; class Mammalia; order Primates; family Lemuridae; genus Eulemur; species Eulemur rufifrons. The sequence goes on from NC_090992.1 coordinate 24,419,772, forward strand.
TAGTGGGTACTATCAAATACATGTTAAATGTTGACTGCTTGGTTCCTGCCTAGTTTATTCCGCCAAGCTTATCAGAAAAAAAAAAAAAAAGAAATTTACCTTAGTGTATCTTTACAAGAAAAAAAATGTTTAAAAAAAACTCTTATTGCTTTTGAATGATTTTGCATTTCTACATAATATGGCAAAATGAGCAAGCTTCTGTCCGGAAACAACTGGTTTCCAAAGGTAGAAGACTAAATAATGTTAACATTCCACTATACGGGATGTATTATAATGCTGCTAAAGTTTCAATATCTACCTTGGGGGTGAGAGTGCAGGGAGGGGGGTCCAGTCCAGACCAATACTAAATGGCATTTGCAGACTTAAAAGCACTTGGATACTAGGAAAAGTTATAGGCCATAAGAGGTGTTTCCTCATTCCTTTCCCGATTATTTAGAACTCTCAGAAAATCAAGATAATTATTTGTAAAATATATACTTAAGAAAAGTTTTCCTTTTAATACTGCAATCTTGGTAATTGTAACTTCACAAATGATACAGCTTCAATGATAGCCACATGCACTGAACTGTTTCTAATACTCTTGACATTCACATAAGCCTTTACTGCTTCAAGTACTTTAACATGCATTGTCTCATCCGACCCTCGCAGCAGCCTATGGGAAGGTGTTATTATTAGTGTTTTCTTTAAGGAGGAGGAAAGAAAAGTTCAGAGAGTTGAAGTGACTTGCCAAGGTCCCATGGCCAAGAGGGATTCTAGGTAAGTGTTTTTCTGACAAATCACTTGCTCTTTCTTCCTGAAGCCTTATTTGGGAAACCATAGCAAGTTCTCACAGATTATGCAACAAGAAGTGATAGCAATCAAAAGTGGTCCAGAAAATTAAGAAAGGGGAATAAGAGGAATTTGTATTCAATTCAAATTTGTTTACCTCATTTTAATAATCTACATATCCCTGAAAAGTGATCAGTTTGGCCTTTAATATGGCAAATTATACACATACATAATTTGTGTTCACTGTGGTCATATTGGCTTATGGAAACCATGAAAGCTTAGCAATCCTTGTTTTTGATGTTTTTAACGTTTGTCTTCCTACCTATATATACACAATGAAATACTATTCAGCCTTAAAAAAATTTGTCCCTTGAGAATTGCTGATTAAGAGGGATGAGAAAAACTCGTAACAGGCTTATTCACTATTCATGCTTTATTACCATTCTTAGCAACCAATTGTTACATAAAAACCAACCAATAACCTAAAATATAAGTAATTTGCATTTTCCCTTTTTTTTTTTGCATATCCTTCATTTCCAGTCCCTATCCCCATCTAGCTCTCCTCCCTCTCCCCAAACGATTTTACTTTCCATAAATAAAGACTATGTTTCCATTCCTTACTATTAACTTATTCTTTGCCTTTTAAACTGGTATAGATATCATCTATAGCTGCTATAGATATCATCAGTCCAATAACCAATTTTCATAATAAAGACCTGAGGGGCTATTAGATCTCAAAATTTCCCTCTGAATCAAAGATTTAATGATGTTCCACAGATTTTAGGATAAATATACTTTGTAAGATACTAATTGTTTTAAAGTTTGAAACATATGTCTGATAAAAATAACTTGCTGCTTCACCAACATATATATCTGAATTAAGTCATCTACTGGCTCAGTTGTGTGTGTGACACACATATAGGAAGAATCTGTTCAATAAGCCACGAGATGCAGCAAACTAAAACTCCCATACTCTATGAAGGTATTGATCACACATAATAGATTATCTCAATAAGCCCAGTGACAACGTTCTCCCTAAGTGGCTTAATTAAGCATAACAGCTAATAAACTTTGGCTTGGGCACCACCTAATGGCAGAAAATGTTTTTTAAGGATCCTGGCCAGGAGCAGTGGCTCATGCCTGTATTCCCAGTGCTTTGGGAAGTTGTGGCAGGAGGGTCCGTTTGAGGCCGCAGTAAGCTGATTGTATAATACCACTGCACTCCAGACTAGGTAACAGAGTGAGATCTTAGCTCTGAAAGAAAAAACCCTACTTTGCTTCCTCTGGCTAATTTTTAGCTTATACTGACTTAGAAAATGTCTGCTCTTTCTTGACCTATGTTAATAGTTTACTTTTTTTTCAGCTGATCTTTTCTTTCCTCCCACTGGCATTGCCATTAAATAGTTTACTTTTAAATATTCAATTTTCTTAAAAAGATTAAGCTCCTTCTGTGCCTGCTTTGGAATAAGCTATCTTTCACAGTGGGAAAATGTACCAATGAAATGAATATTCTAAAAAATTCTATTCTATCTTTAAATATTTAAATTTTGCTTCATAATTAAGAAACATTTTAATTGAATCATTTTAATTATTTAAGAGTCCTCACTCTTCTGCACTGTATATTCTTATAATAACTTGTCACAAAGAAAATAGTGTATGTTTCTGAAAACACAGTACTTATTAAAATTCAGTAATTTAGCATATCTAATTAGCTGTTAAGACCAATTCTGAATGAATAGTAATATACACATCTTTGACACTATACACGCTGAATTTTTTTCAAGAAGTCCTTGCCTGAACCTAATGTTCGTTTTGTGATTCAGCGAGGTAAAATCTTTGGGGCAATATGGAACAGATAACCAGTGTTTTAAGAAAAGATATTTATTATTTACACCACTGAAATTAGTCCTGTAAGAACAATATACACCATGTTTCTTTAAAAGGATCAATTCCTTTCAAATACAAGAACTGTATAAAGCAACAATGTCAACACAAAACAGTGGTCACATTATATATCTGCAGGCGTGAGCATTGCAAATAATATATTTTTTTAATCTTATGGCTAGATATTTTCACTGAAACACAGTGTTAGCACTTAGACAAGATATATCTTGAACAGAACAAAAACTTTTTGCTCATGCTTTTTAGGGATGAATCAGTAACATGACCCATTTAAAAACGTATTGCCTTTAATTGTTTTTATGACGATGGTTTTAGGCAGAATAGCTTCTACTTAGCCACTGAAAAGAGACACGCTCTTGTTCCTTAGTTTTATTCTTCAGTCTCATGTTTTTTATTTCTCATACTAGGACATAGATGTATCATGACTGATGTTTTCCAGTTTTAATTAAAGAACACTTACACACATACAGACCAAATTGAGACAGCTCAGAATTCAGAAATGTAACTAGTACAGTACAGAAGAGAAATTGTGTCTATGACAAATGAATAAAAAAATTCTTGGTAATTTTAAGTGTAACAAACTAGGTTCTTTATTAAAAAAAAAAAAAATTTTTTTTTTTTTTTTTTTTGCTCTTAAAGGGAAAAGCATTAGTTTCAAGATGGGTTTGGTCTCAGATTTAGTCGGACAATAACACGAGACAAAAACATAAGACATAACTTGTTTCCAAAGTCACAAAATGGCATTGTTGAGTATATATTTTTTCCCACTTTTTTTTTTGTGGGAAAAAAAAACACCTCAGTAATCAATGCTGGAGAGAATATTTTGCAAGAGTAACAGAATATTCATATAGGGGAAAAAAATTTTTAGCATATTGCTATGATCTTCAGAAAATATAAAATTAAATTTACAAAAAACTGGAAGACCAAGTATAAGCAGTCTGGTTTTTGCTTCAGTGTCCAGCACTATAATAATGATCTCGAGCATAAAAGCAAGAAGTTCATGGATCTCAAGTATCTTCAATAACTGCCAGTATAACCTGTAACTACTGTCCTTGCTTCTTTGAGAGATACCTGCAAGAAATAAAGATGTCAAAAGTGTACCATGCTGAATTCATGAAGACACCCTAACGCTCCTCCCAAAGGAGTTTATTTTAATGATAAAACTCTTCAAGATGAGTATGGTTAATAATCGCTAACATCTGTTGATTATGTGCCAAGCATTGTTCTGAGGATATTTACTAACTCTTTTAGTCCTCATAACAGCTCTATGACGAGTTTCTATTAGAAATTATTCCTATTTTATAGTCACAAACTACTTAAGCAATTTGCCCAAATTCACACAGCTAGAAAGTGACAGAGCTCAGATTCAAAACAAAGCTCCAGAGCTTACATTCCTTAACTATCATTCCACACTGCCTTACTTACAAATATAAAAGTCACTATCTTCATTGCATTGTAATTTCTAAATGTAACTCAAACTCCATTTAAAGATCTTATTTTTCTTACATAAAGATAGTGGGCCAAAGATGCTAAAGGACTCTGATCAAGAATATAAAGGATGGAAGATGTTAATTTACTAAGTAAATTTTTCTTCACATTATTTAATAGGAATCTACCACTAAATTAAAAATTCTATCTCCATTTCTCACATTTATCAACAACTATAACTGGTGATGTGGGGGTGGGGAAAGAGTTCTTAAAATCAGCAAACTTGGACACTTTTTTTTTTAATGGAGACAGGGTTTTGTTCTGTTGCCCAGGCTAGAGTGCAGTGGTGTTATCAAAGCTCTCTACAACCATAAACTCCTGGGCTCAAGCGATCCTCCAGCCTCAGCCTCCCAGGTAGCTGGGACTACAGGCACATGCCACCATGTCCGGCTAATTTTCCTATTTTTGTAAAGATGGGGTCTCGATATGTTGTCCAGTGTGGTCTCCAACTCCAAGCCTCAAGCAATCCTCCCACCTCAGCCTCCCAAAGTGCTAGGATTATAGGCATGAGTCACGGCACCCGGCTCTTGGACACATTTTTATGGTGCCACTGCTCGCTTTGTGGCACTGCACTAAGCATCTACTATCTCTATGACTAAGTTATAGTATCTGTAATTTGCAGATGGGGATAAAAATGCCTGCCTTATCTTTCTATTAGGATTATGAGACTCTAATAAGAAGCTATGTGACAAAGTGATCTGAAAAGCCAAAAAGTGGAATTTGAAAAGTCAGAGTGTTATTACACAAATAGTTTCTTTTGTTGCTGTATTACTGCAACCAGATCTTTAAATTACTTGTAGTGCATAGTAATCCCTTCCACTTCTCCAAAGGTTCCCTGCTTCAAAATCTTGATGCTTATATGCAATCTGTATCTAGATTTGTACATACATTTATGCTTAGAAAAAAAGACTGGAAGACTATATACCAAGATGGTAATAGTGGTTATCTTCTGAAAGGAGAATCAAGAGTAATTATTTTTTTCAGTGGAATAAAGTTTTCTACTTTTTCTGCTACACACAGAAGCTACTTGTAATTTTTAACACTATTCAGGAAATTTTTAAATGTATTTTATTTTATCTTGACATTACGTTACAGTATGAGAACAGGGATTACATTCCCATGTGATTCATAAAGGAGCGGCCTATCTAATGTCATAAATAACTTACAGGTAGCATCGTGGAGGTACTAGCTGCTCAAGTCCTCTCTACTAGAAGTATTAAAGAGTTTATGAAATGTGCATTTATAAATAAGTTAGAGGTTAAGACAAAATACTGTCTGAGGGATGTCACTGGATTAGAAAATATTTTGGGATGGACATGGTGGTTCATGCCCGTAATTTCAGCACCTTGGGGAGGCAGAAATATTGCTTGAGCCCAGGAGTTTGAGGCTGCAGTGAGCTATGATCATGCCACTGCATTCCAGCTTGGGTGACATGCTGGGACCCTGTCTCTTAAAAAAAAACAAAAGAAGAAAGAGAAAAATTTTTAGAATTCACACAACTTAAATAAAAATTATGAGTTATGTATATACCAGGGTCAATAGATAATTTTTTTCATTCATTAAAGAGGAAATGAATAAGCAATTAGCACTTACCTTTCCCAATATTTGTGATTTAGCTCCAAAAAGTCATCTAATTTTGCTATTTCCTTGAGGTACTGAGTTAATTTTAAAAGTTCTTTGTCTTTATCTCGATTTAAGTGTGCTTTCATAAAAGGTCTTATCTATTAGGAAACAAACATTACTCAATACATCACATTGCAATAAGGAAAACAATAAATCTACACAATTCTATCATTTAAATTAGAGTTACTGAGGCCAAAATATCACCAAGGATATCAGTACTAAAATGTACTTTTCTGTTAGCCTAAGCTTAATAAATAGAAAGTCATGTATAATATTTACAATACAAATTAAAAGCTCTTCCACCTATTTTATCTAACATTACCTGTGCAGTCTGAGCCTGATAATACCAGCTTTCTTACAGCACTTGAACCCCCCATATGGCTACCCTACTTTGCAAAACTGTTTACACTTTTCCCTTCTATCATTTTAGTTGCTTCTTACTAATTAATTTCATTTACATTACTTCATTCATAAAAAGTTACCCCAAATACAAGCTTGATCTGGCAGGGAAGTAAGACAAATTTTAACATTAATAATTTTCATTTATTTTTCTATGAAATTTTTATATGGCTGAGATATCATGATGCTTTCTATAACCTGTCTTCTCCCACATTTTATAATACGCATTTTTCTTCATCATTAAATTCTCCATAAAAACCATTTCATAATTATGCAAGTTTTCCATAAAAATAGTCATAGTTTCCAAATTTTTAAGGTTGATCTATTTTAAGATGAAAAGGATTCATTTAAAAAGCATTACTTCAAATTATAAAAGTCAGAATAGTAGACGGGGGTGGGAGATTGAAAATAGTAAGGGATATTATATCCTGACTTGGGTGGTAGTTATATTAATACATATGTTTATGTGCAATCTATATCTAGATTTGTGCACACATCTGCGCTTAGAAAAAAAGACTAGAGGACTATATACTAAAATGGTAACAGTGGTTATCTTTGGAAAGGAAAATCATGAGTAATTATTTTTTCAGTGGAATAAAGTTCTCTTTAGAACAATTATCTTTACAACAATTTGTTAAACTACACATTTTATGCACTTTTATGTTATAGCTCCAATAAAGAGTTTTGCGTTTTTTAAGACATCAGCTGAAATATCTTTATACAACTCAAGATAGCCTCTCAAAAACTTTTCATTCATTTTAGATAAAATGATATGTCTGGGATTTGCTTCAAAATATTACAAAGGAAGTAGGTAGGGTATAGAACAAACATAATCATCCATGAATTAATAAGCTACTTAAACTGGATGACAGATACATGGGAGTATGCAGTTCTGCGCAGTTTTGTTCATGTTTGAATTTTTCTGTTAATATATTTTTTAGAAAAAAATTAAACATATTCCTAAAGCATACATGTAAGGACTGAATAAATCATATTTAGCGAAGTATTAAAATATCCTTATTCTGATTTGTAGAAAATTCAAATTGGTCATTAGTTATTACCTTTACATAGTACACTGAAAAATGATTCACATTTAATCATTGTCACTTACTGAGAAGCAAAAACAATGAGCCCAAAGGAAGCTTACTACAATAGCTATCGAGAATAGGGAAGATTTTAAATATCTTTTATATATTTTTCTTCTGTCACTAGAAAAACACATCACCAGTCTGAAATGGAAAGAAGAACATTTTCCCAGATGTTCTGCTCTCATCAGCAGCAGCCTGGTGCCAAAGACACCCAACAGCTGTCAGCTGGGCTCCCAACATGCTTTAAGAGAACCATAAGAGCTATCAGAGTGAGTCTGCCCAGATGCTAGCACTAGTGGGACATCTCACTTCCTAACAGGTCGTTTGGCAGTGCTGTTTCACAGCAGCAGCAGTGAAGGTGGGGGAGCAAGAAGATGCTCTACAGGGCTTTGCTTAGGCCCTGGGGCTGGGAATAAACCGAAGCATGATATGATGATGTAGTGAAAAGTTTCTGCATAGTCCTGGGCAATATATTAATAGTAATGTTTTAAAGTCTTCCTTCATTCAACTCCTAAAGACTATAAAGGCAACATAGTAACTTTTAAATTATAAATATACAATATGCCAAAGTGGTTCCACCTTTAAACAATAGGAAAGGATTTAGAACTGAAAGAGAAAATACAGGGTCAGTGGCTGGTAAGTAAGATTTTCAACTCAGGGCCCTGCTTCGAGTATTCTTACTTTCTAAACATTTGTTCTTAAGCACTACTAAACAACAAAACTAAAATACTCCAATGATACTGGCCCTAAAATTTAAAATAAACTAATTAAGGGTGAAAAATCTCTTATTTAATACCTAATTGACTTCACTTATTCCACTATAATCATTGTTTACTGCACCATTTTTTCAAAATTGATCTAAGTGATCACTAGGACAGGCAACATATGCCCAACATTTTATTGCCTTGTATCAAAGAATTATTTTTAGAAATTTAAGATGGTCTAGATTAGCTGAATTCTCTTATATCATCATTTCCTTACATAGACAATAAAAATGGAGTTTTCAGAATATCAGCTGTTTTACCCATGACCAACATTCATAATCTTTTAGTTCAATATTCACACTTATGAAAGGTATTTATAATACCTTTCATGTATTTCAAACCTTAAGACTGGCAAGCTTGTGTTATTACAGCTTAACTATTTAAAAAATAAGCAGTCATATTTTTAAGATCTGTATGAAATCTTTTTTGATTTCTACCAAGTATGTTATGAAACCATGATAATGAAGCACAGTATTTAAGAATATTTCTCAAATATTTAAGAATATTTCTCAATTTCAAAACTGTTTATATGTCAAGTGGACAGATCATTAATAATTACCTTAAAAGAGGTTTTCAAAAGGAGACATAAAAGAGATCACCTCTGGAATGCCTTAAAATACCTCTTCACTTAGAATTTTGGGGGATAGGGACGTATGTATTTTTAAGAATTCCTTCAGTGAGTCCAGTGAGTACCCCAGTTTTTAAAAAACCCTTCTGTAAACTAGAAGTTTATAATATCATATCTCTCTCTCTATCAAGAGATAAGTAGGGCCCAAATACTGGTTAGGAAAACAAAGTTTCTTATAAACACACATGAAACTAATGATTTTATTTTTTAAAAAAGCTAAAGGTCTCCTCAAAAATCATTCCTTAAACATCATGAACTCACCCCTTGCAAAATTAGTTTCACAGAAAATTAGGTTTATGTCAATCAAATCTTTTCTCAAGACTCAAGAAGACATTTTTCTACATTATACCTGGTGAACTACATACAGGAAAAGTATTTCTCCCAAAACCTTAAGCAGAAACCATTTTCTTAAGGATTACATAACCACTTTTCTTCCAAGTCAACAGCTTTTATATTTGTGGGCAATTCACCACCTAGATGAACATTCTATACCTAGACTATCCTTATTGTACACTAAAGACCAAATCAACAGTCTATAACGAAGGCTTCAAAAATATACTTTAAGTTTTCCTCTCTTGTCTTTAAAACTACCCAGCTGGCAGAAAACTTCAGGACCAAGAACAAAAATATCTTAGAGTCGGGATTTCCACGTCAAATGGAAACTCCATTCACATGAGTACCATAATAGAGAGGTATTTTTTTCCATTTTCATATTGTACAAACACGTAACTATGGGTACCAGAAATATTTAAGTTTCAAATTTCTCTCTTACCTGGTACGCTGCTACCAGGATTAAATCTCACTATCATGTGTATACAAGATTGCGTGCAACTGCATGCTAAGATCATTACTGACCTATGAACCAAGTCACTAGACTCTAACCCAAATTGTCATTAACCAATTACATACATGATCTTGGGGAGGTCATGAACTTCTTCATCCTCAGATTATTTCTAAAGAAGGCAGGCAAGATGGCTGTGGTTCCTTCTAGTGCTGGCATTTTATAATTCTAATACCTGCACTTGCCCTGCGTGAATTTTCATAAAACCTCTTTAGTCTCAGTTTAAAAAGGAAAAAACAAAGTAACCCTGACTGCCAGCTCTCCAGCTAATCAGAACATCAGAAATTCCAAGATTTGTATCCTTAATAAAGTGACTGATGATTTCACTTTTGTTACTAAAAGTCAACAATCCCATGTTGCTCCCACAGAGTTAATTAAAAATAAAATACTCCTAAGGAGGTATCAATGCAAAAGACAGGATGTTCAATTTTATATGAATTTTTCTAAATACATAAACTTTTCTTGCCTGTGAGCATAAGAATACAGTACTTCCAAAAATTTATGAAATTCAACACTGCTTACCACAAAAGTTCTATACCATAGAAGTTCTACCACATGGTCCAAATTATGTGAGCACATAACAAGTAAAAGTCTTACCTTTAGTCCATTCTGTGGGTTCATTAGAAAATTTCTTCCTATATCATCAAACATAATGGTGTTTTTTTTGCTGTAAAACTCCGAAAACTTTCCCCATATGACACCAAGAGGCTTTACCTTAGAATAAAAGTTTAGACTTAACTCAAATTTTATCAATAGTTCATCCTATCTTAAAAGCAAAGATACTGCAAACTGACTGAAGAACAATGCCAGAGTGTTCTTTCTTTCTATAAGATGGCTGTGAGCTGATCACAGGTGCAATCCACTGTAAAGCACAATGTATCTCTTGCAATGTTCAAACTCCTGAAAGGTTTATCCATGTCCAACTGAGCGCCCATTATAAAACTTTCCATAATTTTAACATGAAGATTTTGGGTCAAAGAAAGCATAATTATTTAATTTAAAAACTAAGGATCTAAATTGTTTAGATGTCTGCTAAACGCATGACTCCCTGGGCTAATGGGAGCCTTCTCAGAGCTCTGAAGTAACATGGGGCCTCTTTTCAAAACTAGAACACTTCAGTGAGAGAAAATGTATCTGGTTCTTTTAATTGATAATTTAAATATTTTATAGAAGAAAAACTGATTTTTTTCTTTAACTCAGTGGCATAGACGCATAATTTCTAGGGCATTTGATTGCTTAACTTCAAGAGCATCCTAATTTGTAAATTCTTGCTCTTATTTGTGAATTCTTAAACTGAAGCTTCAAAGAGATAATTTCTTATATAGTCATAACTGTTGGTACTTGCATAAAGTCTCTGTTAAGAGTACACAAGAAATAAGTGATTGCCTCTACGGCGAATAAGTGGCTTGGGGGCCAGGTGGAAGGAAGACTTTTCCTCATATACTTTACATTTTTTTTGAGTCATGTGAATGTATTACACATTCAAAAAATTTTTTTTTTTTTTTTTTTTTTTTTTTTTGTTGAGACAGAGTCTCACTTTGTTGCCCAGGCTAGAGTGAGTGCCGTGGCGTCAGCTTAGCTCACAGCAACCTCAGACTCCTCGGCTTAAGCGATCCTACTGCCTCAGCCTCCCGAGTAGCTGGGACTACAGGCATGCGCCACTATGCCCGGCTAATTTTTTCTATATAGATTTTTAGTTGTCCATATAATGTCTTTTCTATTTTTAGTAGAGACGGGGTCTCGCTCAGGCTGGTCTCGAACTCCTGACCTTGAGCAATCCACCCGCCTCGGCCTCCCAGAGTGCTAGGATTACAGGCGTGAGCCACCGCGCCCGGCCTCAAAAAATTTTTTAAATAAATTCATTTTTAGAAAAAAATTACCTTTGCTGAAGGTTGGAATATCATTTATGATAATATAAGATTACATGGTAATAATACTTATATGAGATTAAGTGGTTTAAATGGTGGAAAAGGTTGTCACTTTAAAATGTTTTATTTTTCTCCTTCTATTATTTATTTTAACATGAAAAAAGCTTTTTCCTTCCTAGTGTCCTGTCTACTGCAAAGAATGTTATTGAAATATTCTAATTTTACTAAAATTTTGTTTTCCTGATTTTTTTCACGATTTGTTTACTACTGAAACAAAACTCTCCAAATACTTGATGACAAAAATATAGGAATTGATACAATAAGCCCCATTCTTGGTTTTTTTTTAGCTAAGAAAAGCCTCAAGAAATATGACAACAGAGGTCACTCTTTATGACACCCAGAACTGGAAACCCCACAGCCTTTTAAAAAGTGCCGTCATTTGGTAATTAGGTCAAGTAACGTCTGTTCCCCAAAACATGGGCTACTTTGTTCTCAACTAGAAAAGTATTACTGCTGACCACAGAAAAATTTGAAAATACAGAGAAACATAAAGGAAATTTTTAAATCATCTATAATACAGTCAGTACTAAGGATAACAACTAGATATTCTGATGTATTTACCTCCAGGCTTTTTTATATACAGCGGCAGCCCCAGAGAGTTCACAGATTCTTTGTTTAGCTAACGGGAATCCTGATCCAAACAAAGATTAAGAACTGTTTTCTAATGGCTTGCAAACACTGCTCTCGAAAATACTTCTTTCACTTTAAGTATCATGAAACTTTTTAAATCATTAAATATTCTACTACATCAAATGACTAGCTGCCTTCCATTGTATGGATAATAACAATTTATATATCTAATTCCCTATTGCTGGATATTGAGAATTATTTTTATTCCTTTAATTTTTCACAAAGACTACATTTAACATTGGCCAAAATTCTTAACGTTTTTATAAACGTATTATTTTACTTTAGTAGGCAGTTAATTATATTTTCCCCTTAACGTATGCAGTACTTCCTTTATTGAGCAAGTCCCCATGCTCTTAAACCACTCTATTTATGATTTTTGATAATTTTAATACTATCTCCCTAAGCTTTCCTACCATCCTAAGCTCTCCCTGATTCCTGAGTTTGTGTGCTTTCAAAAGGCAGGGACCACGTCTCAGTCATCTCTTTATTCCCACAGCGCCTACCACACGGCCTTGCAGTAGTAAGTGCTCAATGATGAGTAGTTACTTGAGTAAACACACTGAACAACTCTAATCTTTTCAGCCCAATCTTTTTCTCTGATGGTTCTTGCTGCTATTCTCTAGTGCTACACATGTATCATCCCAAAGTATATGCATCATGATGCCTTTGCTTCCTGTTACCAGTTTCAAGTAGGGCAGGGTGAGTATGCTTTGGTTTGTTTCTAGTACATTCCTTGATATTCAGTATTTTTCTCATCTACTCTATCCAGCAACACTATGCTGTCACTATGCTGACACTATGCTGTCATCATCACAGGACAATTATCCATGACCACAAGCTCCTTTCTTGACATCCCTGCTTCAAGATCCTTAATTTTATCATTAAAATTCAAATCTTTTAACCTTTAATACATTTTCCTATGTCAAAACTCAACTGCCACTTTACTATCCACTCAGATGAATTTCTGAACCTTTTTTGTAATTTATTTCATCAGTATAAAGACAAAAAGTACGCTAGAAAATAACTACATCTTTAAATATAAATAAAATGACTTCTTACATCTATTAATCCTCTTCTTGGAGTATGCACTGTTATCATAGCAGCACTGTCCAACATGAAGGTAATCTTATAATTTGCATTTGTGCTCACTCCCAGTTCCTATAAACACAAATATTCATAAGGTTAAAATATAATAATGTGGAAAATTCCAGGCTTTCTGAATATTCTAGCTGCAATTTCCCATAATGCCAACTTTCTACCCCCCTGGCTGCTACATCTTGCTAAACAACTCTGAAGTATTTTAGTTTCACTTAGCTAAGTCAATAAAATGGCAGTCCAAGGAAAATAAACTAGAACAGATTACTTCCTAATTTACTAATTTAGAAAAGCATCACCTCTTTAAGTATTACACACCAAAGCAAAAGAAGGAAAATAAAGTATTATTGTAAAATAGGGACGAAAAGCAGGGAAGCTTAGCTGTGTTCTTAAAAAACACTTAGACATTCAGTACAATCCACCATTAAACAGCCTCTAAACACTACTGATATTGGCAGTTATTTATCTACTAAACACCCTCCTATAAGAATAAAATTAATTCAGTCCCAGAATTTTTAACAAAACAAATGCAGTTTCAAAACAATTTTAAATGGATTGTTTTCTAATACTTACTTTCATTTTAGCTTCAATCCACTTCATATTTGTTGCAGCTAAAACATGAGGAATGATAATACATATGAAAAGTTTGAATTTCATTTTTAAAAATATGTATAATTTTCCTAAGCAAGACTAAAAGTTTAAATGCATCAAATAACAGTGCCTAGCATATTTATGATTATTTTCTTTTTAGTATTTATAAAAACAAACTTAGTGTATCTTTAAGACAGAATAAAATTTTAAAACTTTTGTCTATAAGATACAAGTAACCAATGCTCAAAAGAATTTTGAACCTAAGAAATTTATAAACAAAGATCCAAATTCCTTTTCAAAAACAGCCCTGCCACTATTCTCTATCAATTCCAAACTTAAATTGAGTGCCTGGATAACAACTTTTTTCCATGTTCCTACTTCCAGGCAATGCACAGGTATATACAGTATGTCAGGCATGGTGCTAATTGCTGTATTGATACTTCTATTCCTACAACTAACCTGTAATACAAGTTTAGTTACTGTCATTTCTCAGATGAGGAAACTAAAGCCCAGAGAGATGAAATGACCTGCCCAGTGTCACACAGTAAGCAAAGAGCCAGAATTAAAACCTTAGTCTATTAATAGTTCCAAAGTGAAGTGCCCTTTTTAATATACTACCACAAAATTATTATTATTTTTTTTTTGAGACAGAGTCTTGCTTTGTTGCCCAGGCTAGAGTGAGTGCCGTGGCATCAGCCTAGCTCACAGCAACCTCAAACTCCTGGGCTTAAGCGATCCTACTGCCTCAGCCTCCCTAGTAGCTGGGACTACAGGCATGCGCCACCATGCCCGGCTAATTTTTTTCTATATATATTTTAGTTGGCCAGATAATTTCTTTCTATTTTTAGTGGAGACGGGGTCTCGCTCTTGCTCAGGCTGGTCTCGAACTCCTGACCTCGAGCGATCCACCCGCCTCGGCCTCCCAGAGTGCTAGGATTACAGGCGTGAGCCACAGCGCCCGGCCCAAAATTATTATAGTTTACAAAAATAACTTATTCTAAATACATGATTACAAAAGATTCTCTAGATTTATAAGTGTAGTTTAATAACAATTAGAGGATACACTTTTTTCTCAAGCGTCATTTTAGATATCAGAGTTGTTCAACAAAAATTTGCTTACTAGAAAACTTTCTACATCTTATTTTATTAAACCAGAAAATTATCATATTTTAACCACGTTTTTAAACTGAATACCTGTGAACTCACATTATCACTGAAAGTAATTATATTCTGATTATAAGGAAAAATACAAAGCAAATTTATAGACTCCAACAACTATGTGTCTTCTCATCGAAGACCCAGTACAATTAAATGTAGCACCTGTAATAGATGATATTTTATTTAATTCACAATGAGGATAACTCTTCTCTGTTTATAACACTGCCAAGAGGCAACCTTTAATATTTGTGGGGAGGTGGGATGTAAGTCAATGTATTGCTTTATTTTTCAAGAAAGTTCTGCTACAAAAAAAAGTCAATTGAACTAAATAGCACACTTAGTAATACAGATTTTCTCCCTGGATCAAACTCATTATCTTATCACAGACCTGTATGTTCTTGCAATGGTCTACAGACCACAATTTGAGGAACATTACTTCAGTCTATATATTAAGTTTTCCTTAAAAAGTTCATGTTGCCTTTCTTTATTTCTGGAGAACTACACATCACTGTGATTTATCTTTCTCCAAGTGATTTGAAACTGTAGTAAGGAAGAGAGGAGAAAGCAACAATATTCTGAAGCATCAAGAATTCCACAACAAAGACTAGAAAGAAAAACTTCTAATCGAGGTGGGGTCATTGTGAAAATGAGGCCATTTTTATTCTGATACTATAATATACTCTTGTCCTATACTTACCTATATCAGTGGTATTTGGCAAATATATGTGTCAGTTTTTTGGTTTTGTTTTTTTTTTTTGAGACAGGGTCTTGTTTTATCGCCCTGGTTATAGTACAGTGGTGTCATCATAGCTCACCACAACTTCAAACTCCTGACTCAAGCAATTTTCCTGCCTCAGCCTCCTGAGTAGCTGGGACTACAGGCACATGCCATCATGCCCGACTAATTTTTCTATTTTTTGTAGAGACGGAGCTCAGGCTGGTCTTGAAATCCTAACCTCAAGCATTCCTCCCACCTCAGCCTCCCAAAGTGCTAGGATTACAGGCATGAGACACCACACCCAGCCATATGTGTCAGTTTATACTGTGATGTATGCTTTCATTTTAGAAATCTGCTCAAAATGAAAACTGTTTCATATTTAAACACAGGTCATTTTAAATCACGTTTTATAGAGCAAAATAATATAAGGAACAATGCTATTTCCACATAAATCTAAATAAATATATAGCTTACACCAAATAACAATGTCATAATCTTCATATGCAGATGTTAGGAATTCATGAAGATATGGCCGCATTAATTCTACCCCAGTCTCTGCACAAGACCTGTGGTCTAAAAGAAAATTAGTCATAAATGATTATTAGTTATCAAGGAAAAGTATACCTAATATCAATGAAATTATTATGAAATGTAATACAAACATTCAATTGCAAATTGTTTCAGACTGGACTACCTTGGCTGACAAAGAAATGTCTTTCAAAGCACACAATTTGAAATCCCTGAGATTCAATTTTAGTTAATTAATTATGCTCAATGTGTGAAGAGCAATACTGAGAATTTAGGCTGAAAGCAGCAAACTGTAAACTGTTATCTCATCTAGTTCTAAAATTTAGATGTCATTTTATGATAATGAAAACAAAGTAGGTCCACTTATACTCACATTTAGTCATCTACTTTGCAGATATAATCACATTTCAACAAAATGACAGTCTAATTTTAAAATAAATGTACATTAACTTATGATATGGATTTAAAGGTTAGGATTAGAAATAAATTCTAATATCATGAGTAAACTATTTCTTGCCAATATTAGAGGATAAGATGAACATCTTTCTTTTTTGATTGACATGAAAAATTTTAAATTCAAGAATCTGCTTGAATTAAACAGGAAACCAAGAATAAAAATAAGAAACTTTTTAAATATTCCTCATAAACATCTAAATGTTAATCAATAGGGAATAACTTGGTTAAATTATTATGCATCCACAAATTAGAATACTGGGTAGCCAAAAAATATATATACTTATATTTATATGTTTAATTTACAATGAATTATACTTAATGACTGAGAATATGTTCAGTCTATCACTAAGTACAAGATAAAAGATAACGTACACATACACTAGAAGATACACATGAAAATATTAAGAGTGGTCATCCTTAGGTCTCACGAGTACAGATGACTTCTTTTTTTGTTTATCTGTATTTTCTAAAATGAATAATTTATTTTGTAATAAGAAAAACTTTCAAATATTTCTTGTGAACCACGAGTTGCTGAAAAAAAAAAAAAACAGAAAAAAACGTTGTTGTGGGTAACACAAGATGAAAAGCATTATTAACTGACTTACCAAATAATGTATAATCAACATCTAGTACCAAAAGCTTTTTCCCTTCCCTGGGAGGATTCAAAATTTCCACTTTGTACTCTTTTACTCTGCGAGAAATTTTCAGTAGGTTTTCTTCCCTAATGAAAAAAATAAAATCAGATGAAACACTCACTATTTCCCACATGTCAACCAATTTCTTCTAAAGTGAAAAGCACTTACCTATTTTCTACTTCAACTACTTCATCTTCAATATCAAAGTCGTTGACAACATCATCATTGTCAGGGGGAGGACCTAAGACATCTTCCTATTAAGAGGGAAAAAAGTTTTGTTTTACCATATTATCTTTAATATAACAAATACACGCATAGCATAAATATCAAATGACAGGTATACTTTGAGTTCAAGAGCCTTCAGAGCACACACTGGAAAATTTCCACAATTAATAATTCATCATATACGTCCCCTGGACAGATTTACCATGTTAAATTTGACCACTGGGTTACTACTACGCTTACAGCTAACTAGACACTGAAACGTTCCCGAGTATTTTTCTGCTGAGTTAATGCCACATTCAGTGTGCAGCTTTTTTTACTGACTGCTAGACTGACAATTTTACCACAATTAAAACTATGATACAACAGTGGAGTATAAATCATAATATCTTCAAAGGGACAAATGGTAACAAAAGTAAACATTTACCAAGCTCTCCTCACGAGTTCCCATCATCATGATTTTAGTATTTGGTTTCAGTTTGAGAGCTCCAAGCTTAACATCATTTTCTGCAGGTTTGCCTACAATACAAGCAAATGACTGTTTTCTCACTAAAGTTCAGGTGCTGGTTTCACTATTCCATTATACAAAACCCTAACATTAAAAGACTTGGTATGAATGCCACAGCAGTTTTCGTTGCTTTTGTTTTTCTTACAAGAACAAATTATTACTGCTGAATCAGTCATATCTAAGACATTAAGAAGTCAAAACTAATACAAGCGTTTTTTTCCCCAATTCTATTATAGTCGAACATCTTTATTCAACTAACTAAATTCATGTTTGTTGTTCAAGATAAAGATAACTTTTCCAGAAAACCTTAAAAATTGAGTGCCTAAGATAAAACTAGAGATTTACTGTTACTCAAAACTCACCCTTCAAGGATATGATAAACAGAAACACCATAAAAATCCCTTATAAACTGAGTATGAACACAACCTAACAATTTTTAAATGTCATCTTTACTTTTGAAACAGAAAAGATAATTTGGGGAGACTACAAGGACAAAGCTGTAATGAAAGCGTTGTGCTAAAAGACAGATGTCAGAAAATAATGGCAGTTTCACCTGGGACTTCTGTATCAAAGGTTTAACAAGCAAACACCAGTTGTCTAAGGAATCAAAAGTGATCTTAATAATGGTAGTATTTTCAAGTAAAAATATTCTTACCACTAAAATAATTTTAGGAATATTTCTATCAAAAAAATCCTCAAAGAGAAAGACTTATTAAAGAAAATAGTAGCAAATATAAATTATTAAATCCATAATTATTAAAATTTACAATATTAAAAATTCAATGCAAAAAGTCTGAAGTGGGGAGAGAATTACCTTTAACTTTGAGTCCAAGTAACTTCTGGCGTTCCGGCAGCACTCCCGTAAGGGTTTTAAGAAACTGTTTGAGATCTAGCACAGTATCATCTTCTGAAAGTGTGGTCACTGAATATTCCTGTCCACCCCATTTCACGATGATAGGGAGAGCCATTCTTGAAGCATAAGAGGAAGCAGCTTGACTTCAGAAAAAAATACCTAGAAAGAAGACATATACAAATGAACGAGGTAAAATAGATACTGTACATGTAAGCCAAACTTGAAGTTTTATAAGTGCCTTCAGTATGAGCCCTATATCACAACCTGATGATAAACAGGATTTTTCTCCTTACAGAATTGCTGCCAGAACACCAAAAATTACTAGGACTCAATGTTAAAATTCTCCCATACTCCTAATTTTTGGCTTAGAGGTACTATTTCCTAATACTCTCAGATTCTCCCTGTTCAACTGGAAATGTGCATTAATGACCTTCCCTATCCCTCCCACTCTATTTGGTCAGGTTTATACCATAGGCAAGTTACCCCATGACTGACCACCCACATTCATTTAACATTTGCGAGGTAACGTGGTACAGTTGTTAAGAGCACAGACACTAGGGCCAGACTACCTGGGTTCAGATCGCAGCTTTCTACTTAGCTATTTGACTTTGAGACGTTACTTGACTCTCAGTGCCTAGGTTTCTTCATCTGTAAAATGGGAATACTACTACTATCACCTACTTTTTAGGGCTCTTATGAGGATTGAATTAGTTAACATTTATAAGTCACATATTGGTTAAATAAATCTTTTTTAAAACTGAAAGCTTATTATGTTCCAGGCACTGTACTAAATAATCAGCCATTATTTGTTTCTTATTTTATGAATTGGACAGTTTTTACCCAATCTTATTTAAGAAGAGTGTCTGATAAGAATGTTCCCTCTTTTACAATTAAGGAAACAGGAGTTCTGAGATGCTATGATGTAATGTGCACATGGACACAAAGCTGGTAACAGAACAAATCTTTTCACTCAATCTCATGTTTCTTCCCCACTGTCTCTCTTCATTTAGACCAACAAAAGTTATGGCATCAAAGATCAGTAAATACAAAAGCCACAGGCACAGATGTAAGCACACAAAGATTATACAGCAGCTGCTACTCTCATCAATAATCAAATGTAGTTCTCTTTCCCCAAAATGCTTTCTACTTTTCATAAACTTCTTGCCATCACAGGTCAGAGAACTGGATTTTCTAATCTCAAAGTACTGGTATTTCCAAATCCTTTCATTTATCTGATGAAACATATGATTGTACTCTTCATGCAACTATTAGGACCAATTGCAAGAGAGAAGACAAATTTTGAATCTCAATATGCAAAAGTAATCTGGGGGCTTTTCTGTTATGAGGAGAGGCCTGTTCACTGTTCAGTGGCAA
Organism: Eulemur rufifrons; assembly: GCF_041146395.1. Taxonomy (NCBI): domain Eukaryota; kingdom Metazoa; phylum Chordata; class Mammalia; order Primates; family Lemuridae; genus Eulemur; species Eulemur rufifrons. The sequence goes on from NC_090992.1 coordinate 24,439,969, forward strand.
ACGTATCTTGCTCTTGCTCTGTAAACCTATCTTGTGCTTCCTCAATAAATTTCATTTCACACTAAAAATAATAATAATTTGGGAACAAAGTGTCTTCTAACATGCTCACTAGAGGACCATAAATTCATATTAATATTACTAATATTTATATTTACTGTCTTATGTTTACAACCCATTCGATTGAAAATTTAAAGCAAGTGTGCTAAATTTAGGGAAATGTATTCCATTTTACATAGAACTTGCTCTAACAAATGTTATGATTTTCAATAAAAAACCAAATGGATCTTTTGAGTCAAACTGAAACACAGCTGAAATACTTTTCTGTAAGATGTAGGAATAAAAACGATTATTTACAAGAGCTAGGAAGGCAACCAACACTAACACAGTACATGTTGTGATGGGAAGAGCAGAGTTTAGAGCGAGATCACCTTGGAGAAGTCATTGCTCCTCTAGACTAATGCTTCTCGAAGTGCAGTCCCTAGACCAACCAACAACACTGACCTCACTTGGTAACTTGTTAGAATGGAATCAGGGTGGAGAGGAGTGACTTAGCAATTTGTGTTTTAAGAAACCCCATACCCCCATCTCTGATGCATGCTAAAATTTGAGGCTACAGCTCTAGGCTCTTCAATATGCTCAGCCTTAAAAAAGAAAATGTGTCTCATGGCATGGGGCTCTACCTGCTTAATAAAGCAACATACAAACGTTATGAAGCACCTATACCACAAGTAGGCATTCCAAGTTGGCAAATGCCCTGAAGACACAAGCATAACAAAACAAACACCATAAAAATTTTAAGTCTTTAAGACTGCTTTTAAAAGTTAGTGAACTTTATTTCATCAATTACTATTGAGATCATTCACACCAACAGAGCAGCACAATATAAATGCATGAGCTATTTTGTTTTCACATTTAATCTTCTTTCTCATACAATTCTACTATTTTGTGTCATTTCAGACCATCAAGTTTTATAAAATGAAAAATGACGGGGCAGCGGGGAGAGGAGGGAAACTGGCAATCAAATCCAAACAAGCAAGCAAACAGCACGCCTTTATGGTAAACCTAGAGTCAAGAATAGCTGTTTAGGTTGGAGTTCTTCTACCTAACATACTGTGTTGACTTTGCCTATAGTCAATTCCTACCTCTGGGCCTTAGTCTTCTCAACCACAAGATAAGGCTATTAATACTTACTGAACAGGAATAGTGTTAAGGCATGAAATAACACCTGTGACAAGCACTTTATAAACTGTAAAAAGCAATATGAATTGTGGTGGTGAAAGAATAATAACATGTTAAATAACTTAATTATCTCATTTAATCTTCACAATCCTGAACCAACAACTACTGCCGGCATTATACAGATGGGAACCTGAAAAAGAACTTAAACAGCATGCCCAAGTCTACACAACTAAAAAGTGGCAAAGGCAGAAATCTGAAAGTATAACAGCAACACTAACACTTTGGGAACTGATGGGAGGGGGTTAACTTTTCTACAATCCTAGCAAAAGGTAACTGGGAAGTACCAAGAACTCCTGGCCAAGACAGCACATCAGCAGCAACTGCGAGGCGGTGCAGAGGCGAGAGCTGTGAAAAGTGATTGCTATGGGATAGCATCAGAAGGCAGGTAAAAACTACAGAACCAAAAGGGCCGAGATGGTTTCAACGGGGAGGGGGAGAGGGAAAAAGACGGACAAGTCCGAAAAGAGGAAGGAATGAACTTTGGGGACGCAAAACCCAACGGGGCGCAGGAAGGCCTCGAAGCAGGCTAGAAGGCCGGATGGGAGGGCAGCGGCCCCCGCGACTAGCGCGCCGGGGCCAGGGCCCTGGGCATCGGACTAGGACGGACGCGGCTCCCAGCACACCGCGGCCGGCCACAGGGCACGACAAGCCGCACGAGAGCAAAGCCGCAGTCCCCCAACCCCAACGGCGTCTCCACAGGCAGCACGCCGGGGTGCCCCGCGTCCCCTCACCTGGAGCGCTGAGTAACCAGCGGCAGCGGACGTAGAAGCCGGCCGCAGAGGAACCGAAGGCGGCCGGAAGTGAAGGGCGGGACCGGAACCGGCTGATGAACCGGAAGTGGGTGGTTTGAAACGGAAGTGTGCACGGGACAGAACGGCTGCTTCCCTCTTTGGGTCGCCGTTTGGGTGGTAATCCTAAAATAGCCGCTGCCAGGGATCCCCATAAAGCGACGAGAAAGCTAGGCCTTTCAGAGACTGTAACCTCTGTGCAGATGCCCACGATCCCTGGGTGGCCGCCGGCCGTCGCCGGTTCTGCGCATGCTCCCGCTAGTGGGCTCTAAGCGGGGTGGGCGCTGTGGTGGGGTGACGTCTGTTGTATTGTTTTGCCAAAGTCGGAATTGGGTGCTGGCGGTGCGCTGGCTTCTCTAGGTGTGCTGAGATTTTCTTGGGTTTCAGGATTGTGACTCGTGTGACCGTATCATGTTTTAGATGAGGCCGAAACGGTGATCTTGCAGAACTGAAGCCTTGAGACCTCTCCATGGTCTCCATGGTCTCAGAGGCCACCAACACTAATAATTTCAGGGGCTTAGAATTTTACCCATTTTACTCAATCCACGGGGAAACTGAGGAGCGTCCGGAAAGAGAAGGGGCAAGCCTAAGTGACTCAGAACCAAGGAAACAAATCTCAATATGAAAGCTGCGATTGAGATTATTGTATCATATCCTCTCTCCACCCTCACATCCACACCTTCCCACCATCTTCCCCCTAAATGCAAGGAAAGGCAATTACAAACCCTGACAAAAGATTTTCAGACTTTAATGGAAATTCAGAGCAGTCCATGCAGGGAACTCCCAAACCACATTTGACAGAGACGTAACTGATTCCTGTTTCCCTCTTGGAGTGACTGAAAGGAAGCAAAGAGACAAGATTTGTGTCTTAACAGTAGTTTAGAAACACTATTTTTTTCTTTCTTTTTTCTTATTATTTCCAATATGACCATTATTCTTGTAAGAAGCACACACAATTTTACATTGTTCCTCCCTTTTTGGATAATTTTTACTGCACTATTAATGTATGAGTATCTGTTTATTTTAAAAATTCAAACTTTTCATGAAAAGTATGCCCTTTTCTTCAAAGAAAAAAAAAAAAAAAAAGGAACGTCTTACCCAAAAAATCCTTGTCCAGACCAATGTCCTGAAGTGTTTCCCCAAAGCATTTTCTTCTAGTAGTTGGATAGTTTCAGGTCTTACATTTATGTTATGTATTCGCTAATATGTGCTAATAAAATTGATCTAATGGAGATAGAGAGTAGAATGGTGGTTACCAAAGGCTGGGAAGGGTAGGGGGAAGTGGGAGATGAAGAGAGGTTGGTCAATGGGTACACAAATAAGATTAGATAGAAGAAATAAATTCTAGTGTTTGATAGCACAGTAGAGTGACTATAGTTATTAATAACTTATGGTATATTTCAAAATACCTAGAAGAGAACACTTGGAATATTCTCACACAAAGAAATGGTATTATAAATGTTTAAAGTGATGAATATCTTAATTACTCTGATTTGATCATTACAGATTGTATGCACATATCAAAATATCACATGTACCTCACAAATATGTATCAAATAATAAAATGTTTAAAGGAAAGGGAAATTCAAAGTTAAAAGAATTTGTACAAAAAAAATCACAACATTAGCAGTCAAGTCAAAAAGACCATCAAAAGACAAGGGATTGTTCTCTGGGGCTCCTGGGGTAGGGAGGAAGACAAGAGATTGAGCTCCAGAATGAATAATCATTTTTTTCTCAGCCCAATCTCTTTTCCTTGCTTTGTTCACCTGCTAACTAGCTATTTGCCACTTTATGTTTTTACTATTGTGATTAAAGAAGCTTGTTTTTATTAATTGCCAAAGTCAACTAAAGCATTTTTTAAGCTTCACTAATCTTGACATAAGCAACACTATTCATGCGGAGGTTCTTATTTTTAATGGTAGAATAACCATGTTACAAGGGGTATGATAAGTTACTTATTACTAGAATGTAAACAATTTAATAATTGCCAAGTATTGAACAGCGGTGTTTCTTAGAGAATTAAGGTAGCAGAGTATTTTGGACAAATGGTCTATCAGATGATTTCAAGTTATCTTTTACCCATACCTCAGTTCCTCCAAGTTCCTTCCTATTTAGCTAAACATTCATGAAATCAAAAATAATGTTAAGATAACACTTGGAGTGTAAGGCTGGTGGCGGGCACCCCTCCCCTCCCTAATGAAAAAAAGAAGAAGCCCAGGAGACCTGCTGAAAACAATGCCTGCAGGGCCCAGCTAAGTTAAAGAACAGCCACACCTGGATGGTTACCCTGATAAGGGTCTCAGTTCGTGGGATCCATACATACCACCAGCCCCTCCTACTTCTCAATACCCACCCTAAAACCGTAATGGAACCAGAAAAACCCCCATTCCCCAGCTCTAAAACATATATAAGCCCACATAAAACTTCTGGGCGGCGAGACTTCTCGGGCCCCCCTCTCGGGACCCATGAACCTTTCCCGGGCCCCTCTCTTGGGACCCGTTAGCCTCGCCCAGGAGCACTCCAATAAAGCCTCTTTACTTATCCCATTCTACTCTGCCCATCTTTCTCTTTCTCTGGCGCCGACCATCCAAAAACCTTACATTTCCCTCTAGCACTTTTTTTCTCTCATCTACTACCTGCAGTCAGGGCGCTGAAACTGATTGGACTCTGCCCCACAGGACAGATTTTACAGGCTTGTAAGGAAGCCTGGCAAATCATTGCCCTTCTCTATTCAGCTTTCTTTCTCAAAACGACTACCTCAAACCTCTTCCATCTTCAAAGCTCAGGACTTCCGGTTTGCACCCTTGCTTTAGACAGATACATTATCCCTTATTTTGGCAATTCCTCTTCAAACCTCTAAATCTATAAAGCTATATATATATCGGCACTCATCCTCTCTTCTTTTGCTTCTGTTTCAATTGAGGCAGCTCCCTTCTACCAGAAGCCAACCCTTATACTTGTGCTCTGGCTTTTTATAAGTCCAACATCTCCTTTTGCTCTTATATTTTTAACCTTTTTCTTTTCTTTCTTTTTTTTTTTTTTTTTTTTTTTTTTTTTTGCCAGAATGTGTAGTTGAATATTTTTAGTGTTTTTATACTGGCTCATTCCCATCGATGATACACCAGTGCTGTGTATCTTGCCAACATAGCTACCATCCTTTCCTTTCATAGATGGGTATTTCAAAGTATTTTTTTACAGTTGTCTAAAGTTAACACAATCTGTAATTGTGTATTTCCTTGAGATATTGTTTAGTGACATTCTCTCCCGCTATATTGTAAGTTTTGTGAGGAAACAGACCATGTCTGATTTATTTACCATTATATTTTCAGAGCTTAGCATGATGTTGGCTAAAGTAGATGCTCAGTAAGTATATGCTGAATGAATGAAAAATAAATTTTAAGTAATAAGAACATATTATAAAACAACACAATTGTCCCGTAGTATTGGTGGGGGATTGGTTCCAGGAACCCCAGTGGATGCCAATATCCGAGAATGCTCAAGCCAAGGCTGGTCTTGAACTCCAGGCCTCAAGCAATCCTCCCACCTTGGCCTCCAAGTGCTAGGATTATAGGCATGAGCCACTCTGCCCAGACTGTATGTGTATAGTTTTATGCTATTTTATCACATGTAGGTTTATGTAACCACCACTATGATCGGCATGCAGAACGATTCCATCACCACAAACATCACTTGTGCTACCTCTTTATACTCACACTCACCCCATTCCTCCCACCATCCCTAATCCCTGGCCACTAATCTGTTTTCCACCTCTCTGATTTTGTCACTTCTGTAATGTTATGTAAGTGGAATCATACAGTATAAGCCCTTGAGATTGGCCTTTTTGCTCAGTATAAGGCCCTTGAGATCCAGTCAAACTATCATGTGTATCAATAGTTCATTCCCTTTTATGGCTGAATAGGATTCCCTGGTATGGATTTACCATAATTTGCCTAACTATTCAGTTATTGGATATTTTAGTTGTTTTCAGTTTTTGCCTTTTGGAAATAAACCATTTGTTTATAATGTAAATGTTGATCTGTTAAGAATTAAGTCTGCCACCGTATTTTTTGTTTTTTGTTCATTCCTTCTGTTTTTGGATTTTCTATTTTCTTTTTCCTGTCTTTCTGCTAGTGGGTTGAATATTATTTTAGAATTCCATTTTGATTTGTCTGTAGTGTTTTTGAGTGTATCTCTTTGTCTAAATTGTGTAGTGGTTGCTCTAGGTATTACATTATATTGACATAACTTATCACAGTCTACTGGTGATTATATTTTACTAGTTTCAGTGAAGTGTAAAAACTCTACCTCCATTTAAGTTCCTGTACTCTCCCCAGTTTATAATGGTCTAAAATGTTTCTTCTATGTAGGTTGAGCACTACAGCAAACAATGTTATAATTTTTGCTTCTATCATCAAACACAGTTTAAAAAACTCAATAGAAGAAGGAAATTCTATTGTATTTACCCATATTTTCACTCTTTCCATTGTTCTTTCTTCCTTCCTGATGTCCCAACCTTCCTTTTATCATCTTCTTTCTGTTTAGAAAACTTTTGTCATTCTCTTTTGGTAGGCCTAGCTAGCAACAAAGGTTCTTAGTCTTCCTTCATTTAAGAATGCCTCAATTTCCTCTTTTTTCCAAAAGGATATTTTCACTGGATATGGAAGAATTCTAGGCTAGTTGTTTTTTTTCTTTGGTACTTGAAAAATGTGCTGCTTCCTCCAGGATGCCATGGTGTCACATGAGAAATCTGCTATCATTCGAATTATTTTTCCCTCATTCCTAAACTACTGTTTCTCTTTTGTTGCTTTCAAGACTTTTTTTCTTTCTCTTTCATTTTCAGAAGTTTGACTATAATGTGTCTTCGTGGGGATTTATTTATGTTTATTCTGTTCGGGATTCACTTCGCTTCTTTAACCTGTAGGTTTATGTCTTTTGCCTAAATTGGGAAATTTTCAGCCATTATTTCTTTAAATACTTTTTGAGGTCTACTCTATTTCTACTCTCCTTCTGGAGCTCTGATGGCACAAATGTTAGATATTTTGGTATAGCCTACAGGTCCCTGAGCCTCTGTTCTTTTTGTTTTTTTCAGTCTATTTTCTCTCGATTCAGATTAGATAACTTCTATTGTTCTATCTTCGGGTTCACTGATTCTTTCTTCTCTCCCCTCCATTCTTCTGTTGAGCCCATCCACTGATTTTTTTTTAATATTGTATTTTTTCAGTTCTAAAATCTCCATTTTTTATTTGTTTATATCTTCTATTTCTTTGCTGAGGCTTTTTTTATTTGTTTCAAGAGTGTTTTCGCTGGAGCATTTTTATAATGGCTGCTTTAAAATCCTTGCCATGTAATTTCGACATCTGTGTGATCTTGGTGTTGGCATCTGTTGATTGGTTTTTTTCCATTCAGTTTGAGAATGGAAACTCATTCCAGGCTGTTGGTATGATGAGTACTTTTCTATTGTGTCCTGAACATTTTGGGTACTATGTTATGAGACCCTGAATCTTACTCCAATCTTTCTTTACTAGGCCTTCTCTGACACTGAGTTAGTAGAAGAAGGGAGATGCTACCGTCTAACTGCCTGGTTGTGGTGGAAGTCAAAGTTCCCCATTCAGCCTTCCCTGATAGGTTTGAGGGGAGAGAGTACCTCATTATTCCTGGGCAGGGGTGGAAGTTCAAGCTCCCCAGGAGGCCTCCACACACTCCATGCAGGTTGGGAAGAAGAGGGATGCCTGGACCGACACTTTGAGGATGTGAGGGGGACTCATTACCACTAGAAGACGGTGAAAGTTCTGGCTTCCCACTTGGCCTTCTTTGGCACCATCCTGCTAGCAGGGGTTGGGACACCTCCTAACCTGGTAAGAGTGAAAATCTGGGCTTCCCACTCAACTATTAATACTACGGATGGGCAGGAGGTGACTACTGCTTTTTTTGTGACATTTGGTTGGAGTAGATATGGCAGTGTGTCAGGGGTCTCCATGAACACTCCCAAATTCAGCAATTCACTAGAAGTACTCACAAAACTCAGCATATAGCTGTATTCACAGATCGGATTTGTTACAGAGAAAAGTTGCAAACAAAATCAGCCAAGGGAGAAGCCTCATGCAGTGACGTCTGGCAGAAACCAGGCATAAGATTCTAAGAGTTCCCTCCCAGTGGCATCACACAGAATGCACTTACTTTCTTTAACAGTGAACCGTGACAACAGTTATGAAGTGTGTCTTCCAGGGAAACTCATTAGAGACCCAGTGCCTAAGGTTTGAGGGGAGGTCAGTCCCATAGGTACACACTGCCTAGCAGGTATCAAAACTCCAGACTCTCAGAAGGAAAGCAGGTGGGACTACAGGCATGCGCCACCATGCCCCGTCTCTACTAAAAATAGAAAAAATTAGCCAGGCTAAGCTGCATTGTTTTAAGTTAATGTTAAACTTGACTTAATGTTTTCTGCCTTCCTAGGCTTTCCCTTTCCTGGTCCTTTGCCTAGAAAAGCAGGCTTAGGGGTGGGGAGTGTTGTCTGAGCCCACTGGAGTTTCTAAGTGTCTGCATCTCCAGCACCCAGTCTGGGATATATGGAGCAAAAAGACAGCCCAGCGAACTTGCTGCCATGTCTTTCAAGATAACTAGCCTTATCTCTAACTTTCAGAATCTCTTTATATTTATTTTATATATACTATCCAGGGTTTTCAGCTGTACTTTGCAGAAGCAATAGGAAGAAGTTCAACTACTCCATCCTGTCCCAAAACTAGAAGTCTCTGTATTACTTTTATAATTAGGAAAAAAGCAATTTATTATTTTCATTTAGCAAACAAAACGTATGTATATGACAGAGGGCTTACCTTGAATGTAGGGTCAAATTATCATCAGGAGGGAAAAACATTATCATGATTTGATTCCACTTATTTTAATAGTAAAGTGCATTTTCCCTCAATTATAAAAATAGTATGTACTCATTATAAAAAGCTGGTTCTACTTTACTTTAACCCAGGTTAATTGTTAGTTTCCCTTATTTAGTAAAGGGAAAGAAAATTCCAAAGTTAATAAAGATTGCAGGGTGGCAGATTAGATTCATTTAATTTCACCATCATTTTATAGGCAAAAAAAGAGTAGAATTCTCCTATAGTTGAAGTTTAGAAGTAGAACAGTTCCTCCATGGATGGCCCTGTAGGCAGTTTCCCATGCACAGTGTTAATAGAAACAGTAAACTTGCAGTTCTTATTTACACCCAAAATCATGTGCATAAGAGATAGCATCTTCTTAATCATGGAAGTAATAATTACAAATGTCCCTACCCACAAATTCTTGACTCATGAAACTATTTCTGAGATGAAATTTTTAACATAATATATTGCTGCCTAATCAACATTCAATCTGAAATCTTAAACAGAACATCAAATTGTTATTATGTTTCAGTATTTCACATTATGAGAATAATTTCATTTATTTGTTTTTTACACCCACAGTGACTCACAAGTGTATAAATTAATATCTCCCATGCTTCAAGAAATATTAATGAAATGTCTAGACAGTTACAATCTAAACATTTACAACATAACAAAGCAAACTTTGCTCACTAATAAGCTATCTGTAATGAATAGGCTACCATTGTTTTATTCATTATATTCCCAGTCTTCAGGAGACATTTCTTTAGCAATGTGTTTATTTCCAAAGAGCATTGGAAACCCTCTAGACAGGGTTCTAGAGGCAGCCTTGCCTAAAATTATCCTCCTGACCTTGAGGAAATCAATCTCCCCTGACCTCAATTCCTGTTTGTAAAAATGAGCTTACCGAATAACCAAAACATAAAAAGATAAATAAATTCTATCTTTCAGAGCCTCTGTGGTTTATTAGTTTTCAAGCAATAGCCTATGGACCTGGGCTAGATTTTGACAGAATTTCCATCAATCTTCTACTTGCAAAATGAGAAATATAAGAATTATGTAGTGCATTGGTCATAAAGTCACATGGGAAATCACGTTCTTCCTCTTTGTTGATAACTATTCTTACTTCTCTGATATCTGCATTTCTCTCTTCTGGAGTTCTCAGAGCTTCTTTATTCCTACTGAAATAATCTTCATAGAAAATTTACATTTAGTGTTTTGAATTTTATGGATAACATCAAAGAAGTAACTTTTTTCATAATGCTGTATAAATATTTTAAAACTGATTTGTTTTGAAATATGATTTCTGGTTTTAAATAACAGAAACTTAATCAGGCTATCCTGAGCCAAAAGGAGGGGGGACAGGATGGGGAAAGGTTTTAGAAAGGCACAGTATTTGACACAGGGTATTAAATTGAATATTGTTGAACTGGGAACCAAAGCAAATTCAAGGTCCTCAACAATAAATCCACAGAACTTATATCCATCATCCTGCCATTCATATGACTCTGACCCAGTTTATGTATTGCTCAGCTCCAAATTCCAGAATCCCAAGATCAAATCTTTTTGGCCTAACTTAGGCCACATGTGCATCTCTGAACCAATCAGTTCCACGTAGGGGATCAGGTCTGGCCTGAGCTCATGCCTGTGTACTGGTGAGAGTTCTCAGGAATGAGGGCCTGCCTCTCTGTAGACCAAATAGCCACTTCTAAAGTGTCTTCTGCGCCAATAGTTATCAATGTTAATTCTTTTCCTGACAGGTCTCAATATGACTCCTTATCTCCCCTAAACATTCTAGTTAATTCACTATTCACTCATCTACTCTATTCTTTAATGATAGTCACATTTTATCCACAAGCAAATCATTCATTTTCTTCCTCTGCATCCATATCTTAGCTCTTTGGATATTAATTAATTTTAAATTCTATCACCTGAAAATGTATTTTCTGCCATCACTGTTACTAGCATATATAAGAAGTATTAAACAGTTCTAAATTAGTTCTCGGCTCTCAAATCTTGAAGTGTTTCATATTTTAAATTAAAATAGATCTCCACATTAATTTTTCCTCAAAATTACATTCTCTGAATTTGATTACATTTTAATAATTCCAATTTTGACAAGAGTCACAATTATTATTCATTTTTGACATGGTGAATCTAAATTACAACTCTTTTTCCTCCTCATGAGTTCCCCATAATAGTTATAATATTTATAACAGCTATTAGTTATGCACACAAGCACCATAAATGAATTATTTCATTTAATTCTTATATCAACTTTAGAAATACTATTAATAGTTAAACTTACTTTTTCTTTTGAGACAAGGTCTTGCTCTGTTGCCTGGGCTAGAGTGCAGTGGTGTCATCATAGCTCACAGCAACCTCAAACTCCTGGGCTCAAATGATACTCCTGCCTCAGCCTCCTGAGTAGCTGGGACTACAGGCATGTGCCACCATGCCTGGCTAATTTTTTCTATTTTTAGTAGAGACGGGGCATGGTGGCGCATGCCTGTAGTCCCACCTACTCAGGAGGCTGAGGCAGGAGGATCATTTGAGCCCAGGAGTTTGAGGTTGCTGTGAGCTATGATGACACCACTGCACTCTAGTCCAGGCAACAGAGCAAGACCTTGTCTCAAAAGAAAAAGTAAGTTTAACTATTAATAGTATTTCTAGGTTCAAACTGAAATTTAATTCACTCAAATTTGCTGGGCACTTGCAGTGGCATATGTTGTACCAGTTGCCAGAAGACAAAGAACCCCTGAAAAGAGGGGGGGTGCAAATGTGAGAGACGGAACCTGAGCATGAATGCGTTTGTTACCTGCTTTTCCCACTTGCCCTCCACAGTGAAATCCCAACACTGCCAGTGTGCACCACTGCCTCACAGAAGACTTAAAGTAGATTATAGACAGATTTTTTCCCTTTATTTTAAAGCATGTTTTGCCTTTAATAGGTGTAAAATTGGGATGCCTAAAAGAAAATCCAGAATCCCTGAGAACCTATAGCATGTTTGATGGGAGAAAATTAAGAATGTAGCTTGTTCCTAGATTGCCTCTTTTAAGTAATCCAGAAGAGGAAATTATTTTAAGACAGCTTTTTAAAAACTGACATTTGTTTAGGTAAATATATTAGTCTTTAGAGTAAATTCAGCCTCTGCTATACAGAAAGAATTTTGAATGTCTCTATATGTTTACATAACTGCTGTTATAAAACTCTTCCTATAACTACAGTTTGTGTTATTGGGGACTTGTTAAACACCAACAATTGAAATGCTGTCGTTCATACTATCTAGAGATTGAAGAAAATGAAATTTACTTTTAAATAAACTTATGAATACTATCCTAAAAATGATAGTTCTATCAAGCTTCCATTTGAGCAATTGTATAATCACATAACTATTACAGAGAAACTAAAGAAGAGAAATGGAAAAATAAGTTTAGAAGATGAAATTATTGCTATTTTCTGGATCAATAGAAAAGACTTGTTAAATAGCAATAGAAAATTATATACATTATGTAGAAATTGAATAAAATGGAAGCAATTTACTAATAAAATTCCCATTTATGTAATGCACGTTTGTAAAACACTATCCTGAGAATGATAATTACAATTCTATCATGTTTCCATTTGAGCACTTACATAATCACTTAACTAACAGCACTGAAACTGAAAGAGAAAATATTCAAAATTATTTTAGAAGACAAAATTCTTGCTGTGTTTCTGGATTATTTGTTTTTTTTTTTTTTTTTTTTTGGTCTTTAAATTTATTTTATTTATTTATTTATTTATTTTTTTGACAGAGTCTCACTCTGCTGCCCGGGCTAGAGTGCCATGGCGTCAGCCTAGCTCACAGTAACCTCAAACTCCTGGGCTCAAGCGATTCTCCTGCCTCAGCCTCCCAAGTAGGTGGGACTACAGGCATGTGCCACCATGCCCAGCTAATTTTTTCTATATATATTTTTAGCTGTCCATATAATTTCTTTCTATTTTTAGTAGAGATGGGGTCTCACTCTTGCTCAGGCTGGTTTCTAACTCCTGAGCTCAAACAATCCTCCTGCCTTGGCCTCCCAGAGTGCTAGGATTACAGGCGTGGGCCACCACACCCAGCCCTTTAAATTTTATATAAACAAAATTAGCCAGGCATTGTAGTCCCAGCTACTCAGGAGGCTGAGGCAGGAGGATCGCTTGAGCCCAGGGGTCCGAGGCTGCAGTGAGCTATGATGATGCCACTGCACTCTAGCCTAGGCAGGCAACAGAGGAAGACACTGTCTCAAAAAAAAAAAAAAATTATATTAATATAAACAGTTGACAATTTCCTTTTTTTGAGAGATAGGTATGTCAATAAAATGGCTCCTTCATGCATTGTAACTGCTGTATAGTTTGCTGGTATTCATCCATTCTCCTGTAAGACATTTATGTGGATTTCATATCTGGTTTCTATGAACAGCACATACCCGATATATGATGGCATGCATAATAAAACCAGAACCGCTATGTCGTGGGATTCACACATCTTTAACCAGTCTCCAAAGTAATTGTTCTACTTCACACTTCTCCTAGCAGTGTCTGAAGATCCCTGTTTCTCCATGTCTTCATCTATATTGGAATTGTCAGACTTCTTAATTTTTGCCAACTAAGTGTGAAATAGATCAGGGTAGTTTTAAATTTGATTTCATGGGAGGTCTATCACCTTTTCATGTGGTTACTGGCTATTTGGTTGTCCTTTTCTGGAAACATTAGGATTTTTTGTGGAATCCACCTCCCATTCCAGTTAATATTTCTCTTTGCTCCCCTTCCTAGCCAGACCTCAGAAAAACTTTCCCTCACCCATATTTCTGTGTCAGTCAACTTCCTTTTGAACACCTTCCACCTCCACCATGCCACCACAAGAACTCGTGTCACAAGTGGCCAGGCCAACAATTAGCCTGCTATTTGAATCCCTCTCTTCTCTCCTCCTTGGTCTCCCACTCTCCCAGCATTTTCATGACCATCTGCTCCACTTTCTTTGCCAAATCCAACAGACATTCTTCAATCCTTTCTCGACCTTTTAGCAGAATTTGACGTAACTGACCACTGGCTTCTTCACAAAAGCTTTCTCCCTCAGCTTTGGTGACTCCAAACTCTGTTGCTTTCCTACCACCTCTCGTGACTTCTGTTCAGACACCTTTGTGGGTTGCTCCGGAAAAAGTAACCTCTCTGCATTCAAGCTAAGCTTTCTGCCTTCCTTGCCAGACTTCCCCCAGCCCAGGATCTCCCCATGCCAGGATCTGATCCATCTCAGGTCTCCAGCTACCATCTGCAAGCTAATGGCTTCCACAACAGTATCATCGGCCCTCAACTTTTTCTGGGCTCTGGGATCCATTTATTGCCTGCTAGATCTTTCTACTTCCGACATTTAAAACTTAAGTTTGTTTTAAACTACAATTATCTCTTCCCCAAGCCTGCTCTTCCCTCCTCCTGGTGTGACTGTCTCAGTGACTATCTATGTACCTAACTGCCTCAACTAGAAAGTCATTTTCAACATCCCCTTCCCCCTCCCCACTCACACCCATGACCATCAATTCCCCCTTCTGTTGCTTGAATCCCTCCATTCCTCTCCATCCTTAGCTGCACTATCTTCATTCAGGCCACTATCCTCTCTCACTAGACAACTGAAACAGCCTTCTAACTTGACTCCCTGACCCAGTTTTAACTTGAGGGTAGAGATGTCAAGAACAAACTATCATGTCACTCCACTGCTTAAAGCCTCTCATTCGTTCTTTACTCCCCTCCAGGATATGGATTATTTGAATAGACTTGTGAACAACAACAAAAATACTGTAAGTACCCTACCTACAGATAGAAGAAAATGGAAACAATTTACTTTAAAAATTCACATATAAATAATCCACAGTTATAAAACAGTATCTTAAGAATTATAATTCTCTCTAGCTTTCATTTGAGGCATGGGATGATCACTTAACAGCAATGAAACTGAGAGAAAATATCAAAATCACTGTAGGAGAAAGCAAAAATGCCTTTTCTTGTGATTCTGATCTTTGGAAATAGGCTTCTTGGAAGGCAGAAGGTGCCTCAACTCAGAAGGTGCATCGCTTCTGTTTTCAAGTTGTGTGAAAGAAGACAAAATCCAGCACTTGTGAAGAGATGTTTCTTGTCAGTGAAGGATGTGTTGGGCCATGACCATCCCTCTGTGGGAAGAATTCTCGGGAGGTCCCCACTGGCTTTCTAGAGAAGAGAGCATGACAGGAGGGCCACTTCTAAGGCACTTTCCCCAGGCCCCATCAGTGACATCCGACCTCTGATGGGAGGATGAGGTAGAATAACAGAGCCAGGGCAGCTGCCTCCTGTCCAAATGGGAGGGTTGAACCTGGCATAATTCAATGACCAAGATCATCTATCATCAGTCCTCCATTTCTGCAGATGTGTGTCTCTCAGTATTATCCAAAGAAGGTTCTGAGCTTCTGGAACATGAGGAGCACTAGGAGAAGCTCTGTCTTACTGTTGCAGGGGAATTGCTGTGTGAGGATGCAGTTGGTCTGACGCAGAAATCTGGTTCACATTAGGCACAAATCCTGGATCCCTGAGCCATCCAGCCTGAGACGACTCCTTCTTGGTACCAGGGAGTTCAGTAACCCTCACGCCTCTGCCAAATGTTCCTCTTGGAATATCAGGGACTTAAAGATATTTTTTAAAAGTTGAAATTTAAGTTCTTCCTAAGTCATTACTTCTCTGAAATATGGATTTTATTTTCTTAAGTTATCAAAGTTTTCTCAGCCAACAGAACTCTTAACCATATATCAAGAGAGTTATTCCTCACGATAATTGATAAGACCCAATGGTACTTTCTGATTTTTCTAAAAGAATTTTGGCTTAGATTCTGAAGGTATCTAGCTCTTCATATGCATGAATGACATTTTCATCTGCTTTGGAAAGATTCTTCTCTTTCTTTCCATAGTAAATCACTTTAAATTGAATATTGCATAATCATTTCATTTTACTAATACAGTTTAGTAATGACTTTGAATTTCTGCTGAAGCTTTAGAATCTCATTTTCAAACTGGATTTTTCTCACTGCAATGAAGCTAGTGCATCTTTGAGACTTTTAATATTATCTGTAAGTGCATTTGTCATTCTGACTTTTTCAATAATTTAGTGTATATTTGATCGCTTTTTCCTTCAGGAGTTTTTAAAGATACATTTACCTTAGCCACATACATCCAGTTTCTTCAAAACTCCATTTTAATAACACAGGCTTAAATCTTCATGACCTTCAATTAGGCAATGGCTTCTTAAATATGAAGGCATATGCAACAAAAGAAAAAATAATAAATTTGGAAAAAACGAATTGGACTTCATCAAAAGTAAAAACTTTTGTGCAGCAAAGAATACTATCAAAAAAGTGAAAAGACAACCCACAAAATGGGAGAAAATATTGGCAAATTATAGATCTAATTATGATCTAGTACCTAGACTATACAAAGAACTCTTACAACTCAACAACATGAAGACAACCCAATTAAAAATGGGCAAAGCAGATGAATAGACACTTCTCCAAAGAAAATTTGCAAATGGCCAATAAGCATATAACAAGAAGCTCAACATCAGTTGCTAGGGAAATGCCAATCAAAGCCACAATGAGATACCACCTCACACCCTCCTCTATAATGGCTATAACAACAATTATTTTTTAAAAATGGGAAATAACAAGTATTGGCAAGGATGTGGAAAAGCTGAACCCTCATAACCCACTGGTGGGATGTAAAATAGTGCACAAGTGTGGAAAATAGTTTCCTCAAAAGTTAAAGACAGAGTTGCTACGATATATGACCCAACAATTACACTCTCAGGAATATATCCAAGAGAATTGAAAATATTTGTTCAAACAAAAAACTTATACATGAATGTTGATAGTAGCATTATTTATAATAGGCAAAAAGTGGAAACAAGTTAAATGTCCCTGAGTAGATAACTGTGAATAAACAAGATGTGGTAGATCCAAGCAATGGAATATTATTCAGCCATGAAAAGGAATGAAGTACTGAGACTTGCTACAACATGGATGAACCTGGAAAACACTATGCTAAGTGAAAGAAGCCACACAAAATTCCACATAATATGCGATTCCATTTACATGAAATGTCTAGAAATAGGCAAATCTACAGAGATAAAACATAAGATTAATGTTTGTCAGGTGGGGGGAGTGATTAATGGGCGTGGAGTTTCTTTTCGTGGTGACAAAACTGTTCTGAAGTTAGATAGTAGTGGTGGTCGTACAACACTGTAAATGTACTAAATGCCACTGGTTTGTACACTTTGAAATGATTAAAATGATGAATTTTATGTTATGTGAATTTTATCTCCAAAAAACTCATTTTAATAATCTTTTACACAATCTCCACAATGCCCAGTTCCAAGGTCCCTTTCATGTTCTTCTATCCAAGAACAGCAGCCTAATCTATTATCCTCTGCAAGTATTTCTGTTTATCCCATTTACTCTTTCTTTTTATCCTTTAGTTTCTTATGAAAGTGGATTTATGCTTTTATGAAGATAGGCTTTCATCCAAACCACCTTTTATTATCACCTTAAGTTTTTCTTCATTTATACATTTTTAAGGCTGTTTTAGTTGGAGCTACTAGAACTTGTGTCTGATGCATTTTCTTTTTTTGTTTGGTTTTGTTTGTTTGTTTCTTTGCTTGTTTGTTTTTTGAGACAGAGTCTCACTCTGTTGCCCAGGCTTAGAGTGTCCTGGCATCAGCCTAGCTCACAGCAACTTCAAACTCCTGGGGCTCAAGCGATATTCCCGTCTCAGACTCCTAAGTAGCGGGGACTATAGGCATGTGCCACCACGCCCGGCTAATTTTTTCTATTTTTAGTAGAGACAGGGTCTTGCTCTTGCTCAGGCTGGTATTGAACTCCTAGTCTCAAGCAATCCTCCCACTTCGGCTTCCCAGAGTGCTGGGATTACAGGCGTGAGCCACTGTGCCAGGCCTGATGCATTTTCTAAAGACCAATCTCTCTGTAATGTTGGCCATCAACTCAACTTGGCCTAAACACTTAGAGTTCTCTTCAAAATCTCTCCACTAATCCCAAGTAAAGAATTGTATATTTCCAGATTTTTTTATGCCCACTAGTTTTTGTATTTACAATAATTTGTTCTCAAGTCCGGCTTACATTAAAGCAGATTGAAATCTTCCAAATTCTATTTGAATGAGGCTAAGCTTGTAAAAAAAAAAAAAAAAAAGATTGATGTTTTTTTCTCTGGGAGAGCAGAAACTCCAATGGCCAGTCCTTTGTGTTTATTTTCATAAAGTTCAGTTTTAATAATTAACAATCTGACTGTGACTAAAAACGCCATTATATCCCACAGCAACTGGTGGGGATCTGCACTAAGGTTTGAAAAGCGCTGCCCTAATAAACTCTTTCTCATGCTTCAGGTATCAGCTGAAGTGCCCTGTCCTCAGGGAGGCTTTTGTAACCCCACAACCTGAGTCAGGTCCTTAATTACAAACTTCAGAGAAGCTCCTTTTCTTCAAAGATTTATCATAGTTTATACTCACATGCTCACCTCCACCTGGAGGTAGCCATTATCCTGAATTTGGTATTAGGCCTATCCTTGTTTTCTTTGGACCTTCCCACACATGTATGTAGCTCTAAACAATACATTACTCAGTTTTCTATTTTTAAAACTACATCAATTAAGTCATATTATATGTGGTTTTCTGTGACTTACTTTTTTTGCTCTCATTTTATGTTTTAAAATTCATTCATTTATTGTGTATAGTTGTAGTATATTCATTTTTGCTATTGTGCAAAATTCCATGATACAGACAGATCACAATTTTCTAATCTACTTTAATGACAATGGAAATTTCAATTGTGTCAATGTTTTTTCCTGTTAGGAATTATTTGGGCTATTGTGCAATGCAGTTTCTTGTATGTGTCTCTTGCTTTACATGTGCAAAGAATTTTTTTTTTAGTTTAAATTTAGGAGTAGAATTGCTTAGTATATGTACGATACATGCTTATTTGACTTCAGTGGGTGATGCCAAATTGTTTTCTAAAGTTCTTGTAGCAAATTACACCCCCATCAGCAATGTGTGAGTTTACACTGCTCTGTATTCTTGTCAAAACTTGGTATTTATTGTCTTATTTTTACAGTTATGCCAGTCTAGTGAGTTGAAAAGTTTTCTCATTGTGGTTTTAATTTGCATTTACCTGATTATTGATGAGATTGAATCTCTTTTCCTATGCTTCTGGGAATTTGGATTTTCTTTTCTGTAAAGTCTTTTGCCCACTTTCTATTGAGTCACTTGTCTTTTTCTTTATTGGTTAGTAAGAATTATTTATAGATTCTGCATATTAATATTTTGTGCATTATATATGTTGTGACTATTTTCTCCCAGTTATGGTTTTTTATTTTCATTTTTTATCATGTCTTTTGTTGAACAGAAGTTCTTAATTTTAATGATATTTAATTTATTAACTTTTTCTTTGTGGGTTGTTCTTTTTTTATCTTATATAAGAAATCCTTCCCTAACCTAAGGTCATAAAGATATTCTGTATTTTCTTCTAAAAGTTTTAAGGCTTACCTTTCATACTTAAGTGTTTGATCCATAGGCAAGTGAATTTTGAATATGGTGTGATGTAGGAATCCATTTTCATATGAATTTATTTCTCTCTTATGTAAAACAAGTCTCGAGGTAGGGAATCCAGCAGTTCTACTCTGTAGTATATATTCTATTAATATAAAGACACTCTTGGAAAGATGAACCAGGAGAAATGCATGAACTAGTTTATAGGAACATTATTCATAACAGCAAAACATTGAAAGTGCCCCGCAAATATCCATGAATAATACAGTGGATAAATAAATTCATATATGTGCCTACAGTGGAATACCACACAGCACTGGAAATGAAAGATCTATAGCCACACATATCAAAATAATAAGTCCTTCCAAAACACCTACTTTTCAGTAAAAAAGCAGACTGTAGAAGAATTAACGCAAGATGCCATTTTATAACATTTAAAAATAGAAAAACTTGAACAATATATTATTTCAGATACACATGTGATTAAACTATAAAGAGAAGCAAGAGATTGGGATTACGGATGGGGGAGGAGCACGAAGTCAGGAATGGACACACAGGGGACTTCAGAGCTGTTAGCAACGTTCTATTTTTTCAGCTGGGGGGTGGGACTTGTCTCCCCTTTCTTTCCAATTCCAACTACTCCATAATATTGTTCCTGGTACTGACCTCCTGAAGCCCAGATGTAATGACATCACATTTGTGAGCTTCTCGCCCTCCAACCATCCTTTTTAAGTATTGGGGTTCCTAGGATTCTTTCTTTGGCCTTCCTCTTATCTCATATCTGATCTTAGTAGGTGATTTCATCTATCCCCATGACTGTCAACTTCCATTTATATGGCGATGACGCACAAATTTGTGTCTTTCCTAAACTCCAGACCTACATATATAGCTACTGATTAGACATTTCCACTTGCATGTTCTGTAGTGCCTCAGACTCAGTATGTCTAAAACTTAACTCATCTCCTGCCAAACTCCTCCTCCTACTAGCTTCTCCGGTATGCCACTTAGTTGCCCATGGCCAGTATTTAGAAATCAGGCCAGGCGTGGTGACTCATGCCTGTAATCTTAGCTCTCTGGGAGACCAAAGTGGGTGGATCCCTTGAGCTCAGAAGTTCGAGACCAGGCTGAGCAAGAGCAAGACCCCGTCTCTACTAAAAATAGAAAAAAATTAGCCAAACAACTAAAAATATATAGAAAAAGTTAGCCGGGCATGGTGGCGCATGCCTGTAGTCCCAGCTACTCGGGAGGCTGAGGCAGGAGGATGGCTTAAGTCCAGGAGTTTGAGGTTGCTGTGAGCTAGGCTGACGCCATGGCACTCACTCTAGCCTGGGCAACAAAGCGAGGCTCTGTAGCAAAAAAAAAAAAAAAAAAAAAAAGAAAAGAAATCACCGACTGCTACTCCTTTCCTCTGATCCCTTCCCCAATTATAATCAATCACTCCAAGTCAATGCTACCTCACTTACATCTCTTAAAGATATACTCTGAGCATTTGGCAACACATATTACAAGTCTTAAAGAATGTGTTATGGGTTAATTGTGTCCCCCAAAATTCACATGTTGAACAGGGAGCACCCAATGCCTCCGAATGTGATCTTATTTGTAAACAGGGTCATTGTAGATGTAATGAGTTAGGTTAAGATAAGGCAATACTGGAGTATGGTGGGCTCTAATCCAATATGACTGGCGTCCTCATAAAAAAGGGGAAATATAGACACAGATATGCACACAGCAAGAATGCCATGTGAAGATGGAGGCAGAGATTGGGGTGATGCTGTAGAAGCCAAGGAACACCAAGATTGCCAGCAAGCCACTTGGAACTCTAGCCTCCAGTACGATGAGACAATAAATTTCTGTTTTTTAAGCCACCCAGTTTGTGGTACTTTGTTCAGCAGCCCTAGAAAACTAATATGCTATGTATGCTCTTTGATCAGAATTTTCACACCTAATAATTAACCCTATGAAAATAGTTGCGCAAGTGAACAAAGGAGTTCATATAAGGATATTGACAACAGTAGTGTGTGTCATTTACAACAGGAAAAACATCCTAAATATCTTACAGTGGGAGAAAAGTTCGTAAATCATGGTATATACAACCAATGAAAAGTCATATAGCTTTTCAAAATGATTATGTCATTTTGAGAGAGACATTCACAATATATTTAAGTTGCTTAATGGAGATGACAAAAAACTGTATATATTACAAGGCCATTTTTCTGCAACTTATTTTTATGTGTTATAATTGCATAGAAAAAATTCTGAAAGTCTGTCAACATATTTACAGTGGTAGAATTTCAGATAATTTACATTTTTCTCTTTCTGCTTACCCATACTTTTTACAGAGATTTGGTTAAAAAATTAATCTGCATGGGTTCCTTGTTTTCTCTCTCCCCATTACTCTCTCATAAAGATTGCCTAACTAGATTCACAAGTCTCTGTACCTTGGGAATGAGGAAGAAAGAGTAGGAAGAAAAGGGAACAAAGAGAAAAAAAGGGAAATTAAATTGATTTATTAAAGAACTAGGATAAAAAGATTCATGAATTTAGAAAGCAAAATATCAGTGTGAACTGTGGGAGAAAGTTTTGGTGAGGGAGAGTTGTGAATGAGATACTCCAAAGCAATACAGGGTGCAAGGGAATTGGGGAAGAGAAAAGAGTATAGGGAGAGTATTCCTAGGATTTATAAATGGGATCCTTTTACAGTGGTCCCCAACCTTTTTGGCACCAGGGACCGGCTTCATGGAAGACAATTTTTCCATGGATTGGGTGGAGCTCAGGCAGTGATGCGAGCAATGGGGAGCTGCTGTAAATACAGATGGAGCTTTGCTTGCCTCCTGCTGTGCAGCCCCCGGTTCCTAAATTTCATGGAACACAATTTTTCCATGCCTAGGGGTCTGAGGGGTGGCGGAGCTCTGCAGCCCAGTCTCTAACAGGCCAGGGAGCAGTACTGGTCCATGGCCTAGGAGTTGAGGACCACAGTTTTCAAAGATTTTCAAGCAATACAAGTTAAAGAATTTCATTTTAACATCAGTTTTAGCTGGTTTGGATTGTGCTTCTTTGAATGCAACATCTTAAGGAGAAAGGACCCAAGGAGTCTAGGATTTGTAAAGTTTACATTATTTTTTTCCACAACAAACATGTGAATTCCAGTTCACAAATTGAAATACACAAGAAATACTACTTTATATTTCAATATTTGAATTTCACTTTTATTTTTTCTTATTATTCCACCCAGTGGCAGAAACTTAGCCTCAGGCAATTGAGTTTTCTGCCTGAGATAATATCTAAGTGGAGGTAGGGTGGGCAGAGGCTTAGATGATGTTGAGGTACACTGTTGAGGTACAAGACATATGGAACATGTCTTGGCCTCAGGTCTTAGGACAATGATGTCTTTTAAGATGCGCATCATCCCATCTGGCTTTAAGATGTGCATGATCCCATGTGTCCACCCAGGTCCCTGTCTTTTCTGGTCTGACAAGTCTCTTTGCTGGGCCCTTGCTGTTCTTGAAGCAAGGGAAACACTCACCGCGCTTCTCAACCACCCCGGGCCGGGTCTTCTCTACTCCCCACACATTGGTTTATGGGGAAACTCTGAAGTCTTGTCACCTCCAGGGTTCAATCTGTGACTCAGGTAGCAGCCCAAAGATCCACTTAAGCCATCAGATGAGATTCTGTCATTCCCAAATCTTTCCAGGGTTTCTACCATTGCCTCCCCTCCTCTCCCCAACTTCCTTCCAACACACATACTATGGGTTTGACCTCTTTCTCAAAGACACTTACTGATACTTAACTCTCTTGCATGATCTCTCTCTTCCCCTTGGTCCTGGGAAATCTTGCCACAACTTCATATTATCTAGATCCTTCTGGTGCCTCTGAGCATTTCTTCACGGACTTTTTTTTTTTTTTTGACATTTGTTCTGTCATCTGTCCTGAAATATTCAGCTTTCCAGCATCTCCTCTTTAGCTCACTGTCTTTCTCAGTTTTGCCAGGTTACCTCTTCCACTCCCAAGGATTTAACCACCACTTCTATGCTCATGACTCTCAAATCTATAGCTTGAGTCCAAAATCAATACTCAGTTGCTGTATATCTCTTCTTGATCTCCCACAAGCCAATAAAAACTCGACTTGTCTCATACTCTGTGTATCTTCTGAAAATCTGCTTTTACTCTCACATTCTCTCCCTCTCTCCATTGGTGGATATAATTACAAACCGCTCAGGATATTAAGGAAAAGTGCTTAGCCCTCTGAGGCTGTTCAGTAGAGGCACTCTCCGTCGGCCTAGGACGGGGGCTGGGGAGGCAAGGGGCTTCTCTCACTTAGATGCTACTGCAGCTGGCACCTCTGGATCTGCACAGCTCAGGAGTCGGACCACGTCACTCCTTTGCTCCAGACCTTCAGGAAAAATGTGCAGTGGTGCACCCACAGGGTGACCTCCTTGATGGAGAGGAGCGTTTTATCACTGTTTAGAATTGTTGGCAATTTAGTCAATTTTATTATTGTTTTCAAATACTGAACAGACCATGCACCCACTGTTTGCCTGCACCTGGGGTGGTCTACTCCCGTTGTCTTCTTCCTCGGTATGCCACTGAAAACTTGGAGGCCTCCAGACTCCTCTCCTTATCCCCATCTAACTTTCAGGCAAAGGTCTAAAGCCAAATCACTCCATTATTTTCATTTGTGTCTTTTCTTATGCTCTTCCCTCTGCTTGGAACTCCTCCTACTCTGTACACACATTGTATCCGGTTTACCCCTACTTTGTAAGATTCAGTTTAAATGTCACCTCCCCCCAGGAAGCCGGCTCTGCTCACCCAAGGCTGAGTCACGTGCCCTTTCTTGGACTGCCATAGCATCTTCTGAATACTGAATTTCTGCATTGGCCACATTGTACTCTAATTAATTGGTTCATGACTCTATCTCCCCCATTTACTGTGTCCAAAGCAAGGCAGTCTTATTAATTTTCTTTCTTTTTTTATTATTTCACTGAGGAAATATTACATCAGGAAACATTACATCATTCATTTTCCTATCTCCAGGATCTAGAGAAATACTTGTCATAAACTGATGAGAAAGGTGTTCACATTATGTTGGAACATAAGCTTTAAATTCTACAGAACACTTATTTTTGTGGGAAAAAAAATATTTGGTACATGCCCTTAGTGTCTCCTTCTACTTCCTTTCTATGCGCTTTAGAAACCCTCATCTGAACTTCCCACATGTCTATTTAAGGCCTGGGTCAGTCTTCACCCATGCTGCTTTGATTCTACAACATTCACAAAGTGGAAGACATTTTTGAGTTTTAAAGAATATTCTTCTTCAGATCTCTGCAGAGCTTTTGTTTTGGCAAGACAGTGACTGAAAGTCTGGTATTCAATTTTCATTTCATTCATTTAACTACATTACAGTAAACAGTGATAGAATTCAGAACTCTGAGCTCCCATAATGTGAAATTTTTAAAAGGCACTTGAAATCCTTGACAGCGGAAGCAAGGACATTTAAAATACATATGACAGGGAATCAAATTGTGAAATGTTCTCTCTGGAATCTTCATCAAAGAGATGTGCTCGGAAACGATTCCTACTCCGGGGAGAAAATACAATCTGCTCCTCTCTATCACTGTCATTTACAAACCACCACCAAGTCTTACAGATACTTTCTTCCCAGTGTTTCTCATAACCATTCCTTTCTTTTCATTTTAATTATAACAACTTTATGAATGTTCCATCAGATCATACTATATCTTACACAGTGATTCTTTAAATAGTATTCTAGTGTTGAAATAGCAAGGAGCTGGAAGCACTGGTATGCTGGTAAATGTTTCACAATCAGCTCTCTGGAGAAAGAAGCTCTGTTTGTAGCACTTGCCAATTTCCATGGTGTAAATACTCCCACCAAGGCTAGATTTCAAGTTATCAACTTCATGCAACTGACTGAGGAGTTGGGGGAAGGTGGACCTCGTTGGCTTTCATGAGCCAATGCAAACTACTGCGTGTCAGCTCCAGTACATCACTGGCTGAACAATTAACTTTCCCCAAGCCCCATTTAAATCAGACTACCCTCAAAGTCAGAAATCTATCCAGACCTCTACTGCCCACCATGAAAACAGAAAAAAATCAGTCTGTCCACTTTTCTCTATTACCATAAATACTACGTTAGGCCACATGATTGGAGATTGTATTAACCATTTAAATGATTTCCCTGCTTCCACTCTTGCCCCTACAGCTCTTCTCCATACAGCACCTGGAGTGGGTTTTTTAAAATTCTAATTTAATTGTGTCCCCTGCAGGGAGGCAAGGTGGCACCACACCAGAGACCATGCCAGTGGTGCTGCATGAAGTTTTGCAGTGCCCAGGATGTACATACACAGCACCCCGATCTCTGCTTAAAATCCTCAGGGATTTTCCACTATGCTTAGGGATTTAAATACTATTTATGTTTGTATAATATATGGTCTAACATGGCCTCCAAAGATCTGCATGATCTGATGCCAGCTTGTTCTCCTGCCCCATCTGCACACTCTCCCTCTGACCCACTTGGCTCCAGCTACACCTGACCACCTTCAATTCCACTGCCACACCAAGCTCTTTCTAGGATCCCACCTGGAACTCCTTTCTCTTTGCTCTCCCCCTGGCTAATCCCTTTTTCTGACGTCTCTGATCACAAGACACTTTCTAGAGAGGTCTTCCTTGAACTCTTTAATTTAAGTTAAGACTCCTTGATTAGTCTCTTTCATGGCACCATGTTTTTTCCCTTCAAGGTACTATAGCAGGTACTGTCATAGTGAATGTTTTGGTGTCAATGATGGCAGTTTTTATGACCAGAAAAAATGACCTATGATTAGTTTGGTTTTAGATAGTAATATTTCATTTAAGGTTATAAGATCAAAAATCTATTTGTCCTTAAGCTTTTAAATTCAAAATAAAAATCAAATCATTCTATTAATGAATAAACAAGACTTTAACAGTCACCTTTAAGGAGGCCTTTGATTAATATGTGAACACACTTACAAACTTAATTTTAATTCCTTAAATATTTGAAATTGCAATCATAAACTTAATATACTTGTTTTTATTTCAAGTCATTCAATTGTCTAACAAAAAGAATTTAAATAACTCTAATATATTAAACATATAAATATGGTGACTGTTAGGTTTCTTACATGTTCCAATGCTGTCTTTAAATTTAGTAAGTGTCTTAAACATTGAACATAAAGTCAGAAGTTAATCAATTATTCAGTTATATGAATATATAGTGAAATGAAATATATGAACATGAAATCATAAAGTGATTCGGTTTGACTTGCTCATATACTAAATTCTCCAAAACGTTTTAAGCATTCTAAACAGGAGGCAGACCCCTATTATTCCTCTACTTACCACAAATATATGAATACATTAGATTTGAATTAATCTGTTATTCTATTATAATCTACTCTTTTGTCTTTATTCTCAATTCCAGATGGAATTAGAGTGGGCAGATGAAGCAGACAATGATACCATACCAAATATTTGGGGCTATCTTTAAGAAGAGAGCACTGAGAATACAAAATTGACTCATGATTTTCTTGGGCCTCAGGGTTTTGTGTTTTCCCCACCACGCTTATGTTCATTATTACAAGGATTTCATAGCCAGAAAAGGTCCCATATCCACTTCCCTTCTTCTAGTCAAATTTGGGTCTATGAAAAAAAGGGCCAGAACATTTATAGGAGTGGTCAGAAAGAAAGACGCTTGAAACAAGGTTTTTGGAAGTTGATGTTAATGACAAATTTAATGAAGACATACTATATACAATCTCCCAAACTGGAAGGGAGAGGAGATAAGGGATTCAAAGAGGAATAAACAGCGGCTCCTATCAGCAAGAGTTTATAATCAATTAAGGGATAAAATCTGCACAAAGCAGCTTTAAAACAAGGCACCATAAGTAGGTCCATCTATCTAACTGGGCCATAAGGGGCTTGAAGGCAGAAATAATATTCTATTTCATTTATATTATACTTAGCATCTGTAGGAATTTTGTGTTCTCATTCACTTACATGGTACCTAGCATCTAGAAGATGCTATGAATATGTGCTCAGTAAGTACTGACTGACATTTAGTATCTTTATTATCTCTGAATAGTGAAGGCATAAGCTTGATAAGCCAACATAAGAACAACAACAATAATGACAGTAAATGCTTACCTTAGTCCATTTGGGCTGCTATAACAAAATGCCTTAGACTGAATAATTTATAAACAATAGAAATGTACTACTTACAATTCTGGAGGCTCGGAAGTCCAAGATGTAGGCACCAGCAGATTCAGTGTCTGGTGCAGGCCCGTTCCTCATAAATGGCAACTTCCAGGTGTTTTCACATGGCAGAAAGGGTGAATGAGCTCCCTCAAGCCTCTTTTATAAGGGCACTAAACCCACTTATGACAACAGAGCACTCATGACCTAATCACCTCCCAGAGGCCCCAACTCTTAATACGAATGCATTGCAGATTAAGTTTCAACATATTAATTTTGAGGGAACACAAACATTCAGACCAAAGCAATGCTGCTTTTTTGTACCAGGCACATTGCTCTAAGCACTTTATATGTATATTGACGCATCTAATCACAAAATCCTATGAAGTAGGTGCTACTGAATGGGAAATTAGGCAGAGAAAAGTTGAGTAACTTGGCCAAGGTTGCACAGCTAGGAAATGGCAGAACCAGGCTTTGAACCCAGTTAGAGTAACTCAAGTCTCCACTCTCTTAGCCACCACCTCCGTTTCCTATTAATACTTAACAAAGGCAATTTGCCACACTATACTCTGAAGTCTATGACCCAAAGCAAACTTTCTTATTCTGTGGAACAATGCACAGATGTCAAAGAGCACTCAGAGGGAAAATTCCTGAAGTGTCCTGTTTATATGACTATTTTGGGTAAAATAATAACAATTTGTTCATTACCAAGGAGACCAATAGGGTTTAAGTTCTAGACTTAGAGATGTGGCTCTGTGAGCAAACTCCTCCCCTGTTCTGGCATTGTCAGTGTGACAGAAAGCAGGTGCACTGTGGTGGGGGACACACGATAAACCCAGATAAGTCTGGGTTGAATCTGAGTTCTGCTGCCGACTAGCTGCATGACTCGGGGCAAGTTACTTGATCTCCCTACACTTTAGTTCCCTTATTTTTAGAATAGAGATTGTTATACTACCTCCTTTATAGGTTTTTTGTGAGGATTAAATGTGACAATTCATGTGAACCACTTAGTCCAGAACCTTGAACATAATACATTTTCAATAAACATTACTCTTCTGCATAAACCCATCAGTGTTTGTCCATTTGCTGTTAAAGTCCAAACTCCTTAGCATGGCATGGAAAGTGTCTCCTCAACTTCTGAACAGACCCCAGCTTATCTCACCTTTCCCTACATTCCCTCTGTAAATCTGAGATCCAATCATGATTGCATTGCTTGTCGTTTCTTGCATGAACTTTACACACTGGAGGTAACTAACAAGATCTGCAAGGTAATCAAAGCATTAACCTGATTTTGTCATCCAATATCCCTTGAAATTTTTATTCAGAAAGGGTAATTTTTCCCTGCCTTCCAATGAAAACTTAGATACGAAGAATTCTTAATTAACCGCCAATCCTATTCACTTAAAGTCAGAAATCATAGTCTTGATTTGGTAATTAGAATGTGTCTAGTCAAGATATGAGTTAAATGCCTCAATCTCCATTCAAAAAGTGGGAGTTCTCGCCACCTATGAAGGCCTGTGGTCAACTCATGCTCTCTCTCCGCACTCACTTCCTCCCTAGGCACCAGCAGCTGCATCAGACCCCACCTGGGTGGAGGCCAGCTGAGGCAGGGTAGGTTGTTGATGGCCTTACCAAATTCTCCACATCTGGCAGGTGGCTAAACTTGATTCTTTCTCTCCTGGGTGCATGTCTTTTTTTTTTTCCTTAATAGCATTTTATTGAAAAGGATATATGGTTATACAGTGGAAAGTGACATAATTGGTAAAAGAAGACACACAGTATCACCGATTCTCTTATTGCTCCATGAAACTACTCCACGCAGTGATTTAGATACGGTCCTAGTTTGCAGGGTAAATAGGGTGCTTCCACATGGTAGAATATATAACACATAGCAGTAGTTATCTTACAGAATCTGAACAATGGGCACCCTACTGCTGCTGGTATCTTAACTGGTGGAAAACAGCTGGCTTTTTATAACGAATCAACTATGGCGAGAAGCTGGTGGCCCACCATGGGTTGTTTGAAGATTCTTAATTCTACTATCTTTGACCTGGGTGGATACACCTCTATCCCAGGTGATCACATTTGACCCTAGGAATCGGGTCTTTACCTCCAGCTTCTTACTGCTGAGTCACCCTGCCCTTCTGTTTGGTCTTATTTTAAAGGATCCCACACAACTGGGCCAGTCCTCTTCCTCCTGTGGGACACACATGCTACGTGAGAAACACCCACACACCTCTTGCTCTGACAAACCCTAACTCATGTATCCCAAGGCAGCCCTTGGTATTCTGCAGCCACAGGCTTTTTGCTTTCACTCTCTCAGGTGGGCACCAGCCCTAAGCAGGGAACACATTTCAGTCTCTGTGAATGGTCTCACAGACAATCTCAGCACCACTGGACTGGAGAGAAAGGAGGTAGCGTCCACCATGACTCCTCCCTTGGTCGGCAGCACTGACAGCAGCAGCTCCCCCCAACAAACCTCTTCCCAAATGTTCTCTCTGCTCACACTTTTGTACCATCTGATGAACGCCATCAGGCTAGAAGGTCCAAGAGTCTTAGAACTAGTTTGTCTACATTCCCTTTGTAAATTCTGCCTATGAGGGAACTTGCCCCACAGCATGCTGGCGTCTCCTGGCCTTACTCTTTTCTCACTCAACTGGCTCTGATGTGTTTTCCAATACTCAGAATGTCTTTCCCTTCCCACCACCCATGACCCCATGAAATGGGCTAATCCTACCCACCTCATACCATTTGTATTTTCATGGTAGCCTTTGCTTGCCTCTATTATAACCAACCCACACCATTTATGTGTCTGCTTCCACTCCAAGACACTGGAAATTGTTGGGGCCAGGGACTCTGGGGAATCTACTGTTAACATATGCAAAGCCTAACATAAAATAAAATTTAAATTACCATTAGCAAGAACATTTAAAAAATCAAGTATCTAGGAATTAAAATAATAGAATATATGTAAGACCTCTATGTGGAAAACTAAAAATCTCAGCAAGATCTTGGGAAACTTGACAAGCTGATTCCAAAATTGATATGGAAATGCAAAGAGCCAAGAGCCTCTTGAAAAAAAATAAAACAAACCAAAGAAAACCAAGTGGAAAGATGTGTTCTACCACGTATAGACTTCTTATTTAGCTTGATTAATTGAAACACTTTGGGGTTGGCACAAGGATAGACAAACAAACCAGTGGGATGGAATAGAAAGTTCGGAAACAAATCTACTCAAATAGGCACACTCAATTTATGAAATGGCATTGTGGAGCAGGGGGAAAATAGGTTTAAAACAAGCATTACACATAAAAAAGCATTAAATTTAAATTAAGAATTTTGGTTCATCAAAAGATATCAATTTGACTATTCAATTTTCCTACCACCATTTATTGAATAGGGCTTCTTTTCCCTGGTGTATACTGTTATCTGGTTTGTCAAAGATCAGTTGGCTGTATGTGGATGGTTTTATATCTGGGTTCCCTGTTCTTTTCCATTGCTCTATGTCTCTCTATTTTTGTGCCAATACCATGCTGTTTTGATTACTATAGCCTTTGTAGTATAGTCACATGCAGAAGAATGAAACAGGTTCCATATATCTCTCACTACTCAGAAAAATTAATTCAAGATGGATAAAAGACTTAAATGTAAGACATCAAACCATAAGAATTCTAGAAGAAAATGTAGGAAAAACTCTTCTAGATATCAGCCTAGGCAAAGAATTTATGACTATGACCCCAATGGCAATTACAGCAACAACAAAAATAAATAAATAAATAAATAAATAAATGGGACTTGATTAAATTAAAGAGCTTCTGCACAGCTAAGGAAATAATCAACAGAGCAAATAGATAACCTATCAAATGGGAGAAAATATTCTCAAGCTATACATCCAAGAAAGTGCTAATAACTAGAATCTATAAAGAACTCAAGCAAATCAACAAGAAAAAAAACCCAAACAACCCCATTAAAAAGTGGGCAAAAGACATGAACAGAAACTTTTCAAAATAAGATAGACAAATGGCCAATAAACATATGAAAAAATGCTCAATGTCACTAATCATCAGAGAAATGCAAATTAAAACCACAATGAGATATCACCTTACCCCAGTCAGAATGACTTTTATTAAAAAGTCCAAAAACAATAGATGCTGGCATGGATGCAGAGAGAAAGGAATGCTTATATACTGTTAGTGGAATTGCAAGTTTGTACAACCTCTATAGAAAACAGTATGGAGATTCCTCAAAGAACTAAAAGTAGACCTATCATTTTATCCAGTGATTCTACTACTGGATAATTTACCCAAAGGAAAATAAGTCATTTTATCAAAAACACACCTGCAAATGTTTATTACAACACAATTCACAATTGCAAAGCTGTGGAAACAACCCAAGTGCCCATCAATTCATGAGTGGATTAACCAAATGTGGTATACGTATACCATGGAATACTACTCAGCTATGATGAAGAAGGATGAATTAATGCTTTTTGCCACAATTTGGATGGAAGTGCAGACCATTATCCTGAGTGGAGTATCTGAAGAATGTAAAAACAAATACCACATGTACTCACTATCAACTTGGAACTAACCAATGAGCACACATGTACACAGAGGAAAGTAAAACTCAGTAGAAATCAACCAGGGAGGAGGGACGAGGGGATGGGCGAAAATCTACCTAAGAGGTACAAAGAACACTATCTGAGTGATAAGCACACTTGTAGCCCTACTCAAGCATTACAAAAGTGATCCGTATAACCAAAAACATTGTACCCTTGTAATATTTTAAAATAAAAATATAAATATATTGTTAAGCACGTAGAAAAGTTTTCCCCAGGCATTCAAATTTATTTTTCAGTATTATAAATTTAATTAGAATCAAGGTTTAATACATGAATAATTTTTTGTATCCTCTCATCTTTTCTGTTTTGGAAACAGAAGATAATTCTTATAAAGAAAGCAAACTTAGATTTTGCCCTCTTGTGTGCTTTAAAAAAATCTTTATAAACATCTAGCAATTGAAAAAAAAGACAACAATTTGAGAATAAAAAGGGAAGCTACATAACAGAACATTTTGCAGTGCATATAATTACAAGGGGCTTGCATTTAGAACATAGAAAGAATTACAAAACAAAAAAAAGGAAAAAGACAAACAACCCAGGAGGAAATTGGGTAAAAGATTTGAGCAATTCATAAAAAAGCAAATCTAAAAGGCCAATAAACATATGACAAAGTACTCAACCTCATTAGCAATTATAGAAATGCAAGTTAAAAACCCCAGTAGAATGGTTCAAATTAAAAGCACTAACAATACCAATAGCCTAGGATATAGAGCAACAGGAATTCACACAGATTGCTGTTGGGAATGTAAATTGTTGCCTTAGAAAAACAGTTTGGATTACTCAAGAAAGTTGGAGACATTTCTTGAAGAGAAATGTGAGCACATGGCTATCAGGAAGACATGTGAGCTGGACGTGGTGGCTCACGCCTGTAATCCTAGCACTCTGGGAGGTTGAGGTGGGAGGATTGCTTGAGGTCAGGAGTTCGAGACCAGCCTGAGCAAGAGCAAGACCCTGTTTCCATTAAAAATAGAAAAATTAGGTGGGTGTGGTGGTGTGTGCCTGTAATCCCAGCTACTCAGGAGGCTGAGGCAGGAGGATCACTTGAGCCCAGGGTTTGAGGTTGCTGTAAGCTAGGCTGACGCCACAGCACTCTAGTGACAGAGCAAGACTCTGTCTCAAAACAAATAAATAAATAGATAAATAGATAAATAAATAAATAACGGAAGACGTGATAGCAGCATGATTCACACCTGTAGCTCCAAACTGGAATTTTGGTGTTCATGAACCCAATAGTCATAAGTAGTGGAATGATTAAATAAATAATGTTATATTCATATGATGGAATTCTATATTGCAATGAAAACAAGTGAACTGTAGCTTTCCACAAGAACATAATTGAATCTCACATTGCTAAGCAGAAAAAGCTAGTCACAAAAGAATACTTAACGTTTGATTCAATTTATGTAACATTCAAGAACAGGCAGAACTAAACTACAATTTTTAGGGATTTTTAGGTGGCCAAACAAAGAAAAGGAAGTGACTACATTAGAAAATAATTACCTTTGGGGTTAGTGAGACAGTTGTGAATGAAGAGGGCATGTGGGGGATTTCTGGATTGTTGGCAAGCTTCGATTCCTGGATAGTTGTTAAATGATTATATTTAATAATAGTGTACAAAGTTGCACAATTGTGTTTTTATGCACTTATCATTATTATTATTGGTTACTTACTTATGTTTATAGCAGCCTATTACTCTCAGGAGTGAGTGACACAAATTAAAAGGATTTAATGCCTTGGGACTCTTAACTGCAAATAAGAGAAAACACAACACAAACTGGCTGAAGTAAAAAAAGTAATCTATTCGGTAATATAATTAAAGTGTAGGGAGGTGGGCATGCTGGCTTCAGATGAGGCTTAGATCAGGGGTCATGCACGGTGACCAGATCCTGGTTTCTTTTTATGTCCTGGGTTCTCTTTCTTGTGTTAGCTAAATCTTCAAGTTGGCTCTTCCCTTCTGTATCCAACATAGCTGCCAGTAGTCCCTGGAATTATAGGCTTCCCTTTTTAGGTCTAGCAGGAAAGAGAAACTTTGTTCTCTCAATAGTTCAATCAAGAGCTTTGGTGTTTAGTCTCTCTCTGATCAGCCTAACATGGGTCATGGGTCCTTCCCTGGACTAATCACTGAGAGAGATAGGATAAACTGGTTGATCCATCCTTGGTCAATGGCCAGTAGACCACATGGTTATTCAAGGTTCAAGGTGCTATTAGAAAGAGGAAAAAAAAAATAATAATGGTGGGGAGGCAACTAACAAATGTCTACAACAATTAATATCTATTCTACTAATATTTAGTTGAGCATCACCATGCAGGAAAAGCAACACACAGTTTTGCACTAATCCCTATCTCAGGCTTAATTAGAACTGAGACAAAGACAGTGGCTGGGTAGGACAGAGGTATACCAGTTGAGCTAAATTTTGAAAAGAACAACAAAAATACGTTTTTTTTTTTTTTTTCTGCTGATGTTAGAGATTTCAATAGTCACAAGTGCTCAGATTGATTAAAAGAAAAGCTGGCTTGTCAGATTGGATCTTGTGTCGGGAAAAAGCTATCTGTAAAAGATATTTTGAGGAGAATTGAGAAAATTTGAGTATTGACTGGACAGTAGAAAATTTAGGGAACTATACTTCATTTTCTTAGGTGTGGCAATGATAATTGGTAATATTGGAGAAAGATACCATTTTTAGAAGAAGCAGGCTAGAGTATTTACAGGTGGAGGGTGTTGTCTGCAGCTTACTCTCAAATAGCTTAGCAAAAGACACACACATATAGATAACATAAATATGCAAAACATTAATAATGTTGAATCTAGACGGTGTGCATATGGGTGATCATTATAATATTCTTTCAATTTTTCTGTATATTTGAAACTCTTCAAAATAAAACGTTGGGAAAATAAAAAATGTTTTCAGAAAAATCTGAGAAGTCCAACAAACAAGCAGAAAAGCTGACTTGTTTCTATGCTTTCTCTTCCTATCCAGGCATTAGTTCCATACTGGGTAGAAAGAGATAAACTTATTTTGGTGTTAAAACAATGCAAGTTCTACTACTTTTTCCAATTATCCACAAAAAGTATTTATTCAGCACCTCTTACTACTAGGAAGCAAAAATTTCATCTCTTTCTGACTTTACTACAGAATAAAAATTGCCAACCAAATACCAAAGACAGGAGGGAAAATAAGAATGTGTATCAAGGGCTTCCTTTGTACCAGGAATATTAGCATACATCATTTCATTTATTTTTCATAACAATCCTGTAAAGTAGATACCATCATTATCCCTGCTTTATAGACAAGGAATGGGGGCATTTGTAATTATGCACACTTGGCACAGGGTCCCATAGCTAACAGGTAGAGGGAATTTGAATGTAAGAGTGACTCTCTCCTCATACACTGCTAGTGAGAGTGTACCATGGAACAGCCATATTGGAAAACAGTCTGGCGGTTACTCAAAAAGTTAAACACGGAGTTATCATATGACCTAGCAATTCCACAGTTAAGTATATGCTGAAGACAAATGAAAATGTGACCACAAAACAACTTGTACATGAATGTTCCTAGCCACATTATTCAAAAAGACAAAAAGTGGAAAAAACTCAAATGTCCACCAACCGATGAACAGATAAACAAAATATGGTATAACCATACAATGGAATTTTATTTGGCAAGGAAAAGAAATTAAGTACCAATACATGCGGCATGTGGATAGACCTCAAAAACATTATGCCAGGTAAAATAAGCCAGACATGAAAGACTACATATTGTATGATTCCATTTATATGAAAACTCCAGAATAGGAAAATCTATGAAGGCAGAAAGATTGGTGGTTTCTTAGGGCTGGGAAAAGAAGAGGGGAGTAACCGCTAATGGATATAGGTTTTGTTGTTGTTTTTTTTTTTTTCCGGGGGGAGGTTATGATGAAATGTTCTGAAATTGATTGTGGTGATGGTTGTACAACTCTGTGAATATACTAAAAAGCACTGAATTGTACACTTCAAAGTGGGTGGATTAAATCGTACGTGAATTAAACTGTTATATAAGAAAAAAAGAGTGAATCTCCCTTTACTACATTATGTTGCCTAACAAAACTATAGTTTTCCTTGTAGAACTGGCTTTTAAAATCAAACCATGGGGATAGTTAGGATGAATGAGATTCTATATATCATTTAGACTCTTCTAATTAAGAAAGTTGATTATTGAATTGGATATTTTTGAATATTCAACTTTTTGAATTAGATAGAGAAAAGCTCAAAGTGCTCAGAAAATATTCAGGAACAAAAAAGTGTGTGAATAAATGAATACATGAAAATTCTCCCTCATATTCCCAGTGTTGTCTATCCTAGTTCTTTGGATTTTGGCCCCATGATGTGAAATCTGTTATATGCCATCTTGTCTCTGGATCTAGAAGGTAGTGCATAATAAACTGGCTATCAGCTATCTGCAGATTTGCAACAAAAGACTATTTCTATGTGATTATTAGCAATAATGGGCTCTATAAATAATTCAGGAACTTGTCTTTTGGAATGGCTAGAACTGTAACAAATATGTATTCTTTCAAGCTTTGTGTTGACTTCCTCCTCAATATTGGATGCATTTAGGAAGGAAGAAAGCTAACCTTTACAATCCTGAATGGTCTGCCATTCTTCAGTAACAAACACTCCACTTCTTTCCTTCTAGCACATTG
The DNA here is from genome assembly GCF_041146395.1 of Eulemur rufifrons. NCBI lineage: Eukaryota > Metazoa > Chordata > Mammalia > Primates > Lemuridae > Eulemur > Eulemur rufifrons. The sequence goes on from NC_090992.1 coordinate 24,476,985, forward strand.
GGTTAGTTCCTTTTATGACTAAGCTGTGGCATTTAGGCATTTCCTTAAGTTTGTTCCAGGTACTTTTAGCTTCTTGTTTTTCCTGATTTGGTGGGTTTGAGTGCCTCTAGAAAGTACTTCCTCTAAATTGTGATTGCTCTCTTTTAGTTGAGGGGCCCTCTCTCCTATCTCACCCCTTGTTCTCTTTTCCTTTGCTTTTCTTTTTAGTTCCATTTGATTACCTGCTTCTGGCAATATGGAGCTTCCCGAGAACTGGATTGGCAGCAATATAAGAGCAGTAACCCTTTCATTACCAGAGTAATTTTCTTTACTTGTTTTGAACTTCAGCATTACAGGCAGCTGCTGTAAAATTAAAAGGTAAAGAGACATGTGACTTTTTCCTGCTTTTACAAGTCCAGAGTACTTATAGTGAGGGTTATAGGGCTTTAAAGCCACTTCTCCCCCTTTAAAAAAGGAAAGGGGAGAGCTGAGGTAGGCCTTGGCCCCATTTAAACAAAACAAAATCCAGTAACAACACTAAAGTAATGCTTTCAAGATTCTGTAAGTCATCTAAGAAGAGTAAATAAATCCAATCAGAATTTGGCATTATATACATTTCGGCTTCTTTGTAATCTGTTTCTGGTCTTATGTTTTCCTAACTGAGTCACAGTAAAGTTGTTAAAACAGGGAGGGAACCAAGGAATAAGGCCTTGCTATCTTGGTCAGCTTCCTATTCCAGTCATTGCTCATGTGGCCTCTGTAATTTCTCACTTATCAGGCTAGATAAAGAGACTCATAAAAACTGCTTCCCTGGGATGTGATGGGTTTAATGATTATTGTAAAGTAGTCTAAGGCACCTTGATAAAAGGTGGTCATACAAAGTTATGAACACAATTCCCAGAAAATTTTAAAACTTGATTTCTACAGAGCTATCAAACTAATGGAAGGCATGTTAAACTCTGAATTTGGTTGACTGATGCTTCTAGGGATTGCATTTTCTAAATGTCGAGCTTGCTTTTACAATTTATTTTAGCAAAATACAAAGATGTTTAGAATTGGGGGTTAGCCATTTAAAGTGCAGAGGCCACAGACTTGAATTTCCAGGGAGGGCCCCCAACACAGATATCAAGATTACAATACATTAAAAATTTCTCTTGTACATGCAGAAGTTGAGGCTTCACAATTTCGCAACATCTTATCCATTGTTGGGTGTGCATCTTTCAGCCACTTTAAACATCAAAGGCCAGACCAATTTCTAGTGGCAACTGGCTCTCCAGCAACTATCCAAAGCGAAAGTAAGGTAACAGTGTAGGACTTTTGGTGGTGGTGATGGGGGGTAGATAGGGGTGGGGGTTGTGGAAGGTCCTGGTGAGGCAGAGTGCTAGAGAAAAGGGGAATGAGAAGTCCTGCCAAAGTCCAGAAGACCAGCGACATCTTTGATTTGTTCTGTACACACACAACATGCTTCAGGCTACGAATTATAGGGAACAACCCCTGCCCTAAAACGTGTTGACATTTAAATTAAGGTAGGATTGTGCATCATTGGTAGAGACTGGACAGAAAAAACGGGTTTCCTCGATGTTATTGAGGGGAAGGGTACACTAATTTGTTTTGAACCTTAGACCAAGACAAGACAACCACACAAATACCATGTAATTCCATACTGCAGTAAAATTCTTTGAACCAAACCAAGGGGTCATTATTTTCAAAGAAAAGATACTCAGCGAACAGTTCCAATGAATTCATTCATCCACTCACTTATTCCAGAGGTTTATTGAGTCCTGGGCACTGCCGAGCCATCACGGACATGGTCCCTGACACCAGGGAGTTGACAGTCTAGTCCAGTCAGCAGTTAAAAAAAAAATTCTCGCATCATTGCTACTGCGATTGCACCGGGACAGGATCAGCACTTCACATTCTCCCACGTGGTCCTTGCAGGTGAGTGTGGGTGTGAGCGCGTGCGACTGGTGGTGTTTGGGGAGTGTGAGAAAGCACGTGTGTCAGAATGGCGCGTGTCACAGTGCGCGTACAGGTGTCGCCGTGGCTCGGGTCTCCATAGCCCCCGGGGCCCCACTGTGCTGGCGGGGAGACGCTAGTAGTGTCTCCCGCCCACGTACCGGAGGCGGCGCGGGAACCACCCCGCCGGCTGGATTGTGAGTGAGCGCGGGCACGCGCGAGGGGGCGGGGGAGGGGCGCGCCGCGCTGGCGGGGTCGCGCGCAGGCGCAGAGCGCGGGAGCCGGGCCGCGGCCGCCGCAGAGCACCGGGGGCGGGAGGAGCGAGTGCAGGAGGCTATGGCTGCCGCTGCTGCCGGCTGCTGAGGGGCTCGGCCCGCGAGCGCCTGCCGCCGCGGACGATGGTGACCGCACGGGTCGGGTCGCTGCCGCCGCCGCTGCCTCCACCTCCGCCTCCCAAGACGCAGCAACCAAGGCCCGGCGCAGAAGAGCCGCCGCTGTGAGCCGCGCCGTCCCGGCCCCCCCCGCCGCCGCCCGAGGAGAACCGGAGGGCGGGCGAGAGAGCCGGGGAGTTGCGGTGCCCGCCGGCCCGCAGCGCCACCCCGCAGGTAGGGAGGCCGCAGCCTGAGGTTACCAAGCCCCCCGGCCGGCCCCTTCCCATCCCCGCGCCCCAAGTCCGCTTCCCACACCCTTCCTCCCCTCCCCCATCCGGTACCGGCTCCTTCCTCTTCTTCCCCTTCGCCCCTTCCCCCCTTCCCCTGCTTCACCTCCCTCTTCTCTCTAGCCTAGGCGGAGTCACATCCCCGCTTCGTCCCCAGCACCCCCTCCCTCCCATCTTCCAGCCCCTCCCGCGGTCCTCCGGGCCCCGACCGGCCCCCTCCGACTTGCCCTCCCCTGTCGGGGCCCCGCGCACAGCCCCCTCCTCCAGCTCCGCGGCCTCGGCCGCCTCCCCGCCCTTCCATCCCTCTTCTCCAGGGCTTGGAAATATCCCTCACATTCCTAAGATGCTCTTAACTCGGGGCTCTCCCCCTTCGCCTCCCCAGCACCCCATTTCAAGGCCTTTTTAAAGAATCTTGCAGAGCTGCCCCACTCCTGCTCCTTTTTTCCAGTTTCCATTTCCAACTTTGCCTTTTTATCGTCTTTGTCCACTTTGCTTCCAAGCTTCCTTCCCTCTTTCCCTTCGCCTTCTTTGGTCTGCGCAGCCCCAAGCTCACCCTCTTCACTTTCTTGCGATGTAAGGTTGTTTGGGGGTGCGGCAAGGCCTGCCAAGCCATTCTTCGGGTGGGGACCCATTGCTCTGCATCCCGTCTGTCTGTTCCTTTTTACAGTAAGAGGGCTCCTCATCCCTTTTTGTCCCGTGGTTTTCTCTCTCACTTGCCATCCCCTCTTTCCTCCTCCTCCAGTTCTGCTTTCCCCACCCAAGGGCCCCGAGACCATGCTCTTCCTTCTGGAATGAGTCCCCTTTCTGTTTGGGGGTGCGGAACTTCGCCCGCGTCTTTCTTCGCGAGCCTCTTGATGCGTGGCGGGGCAGAGCCAGCACCCTTGGCGAGACAGGGAGGAGAGCTCCCGGGCCTGCTTCCTGGCAGAGTTTTTGCTGAACGTAATCTCCTAACCCCGAGACGGCTGCGGCTGGGTTGCTACTGCTGCTGCGCTGCCTGCTTGCCGCGAGCTAGATTGGGGTTACTATAGTTCAAACGCATGTGAGATCAGCAGGCGTGGTGGGAGGAGGTGCGGGGAGAGAGGAAGGGGCCTATGCAGTGAGCAGGCATCAAAGATTAATGGATGGCTTTGCATCGCAGTCTTCAGTAAACAGGAAACTAGTCTGAAAGGAAAGGAGAGGACTGTGTGTCTTTATTTTCTAAAATACGGAGTGTGCAGTTCTGCTGAATCTTGAATCATGCCCAAAAGGATGAGTTGTCGGTGCGGCAGTCGTGACCCAGGCTGAGCTCCCGATGGTAGAGGTAGCAGTTTTTATTTCTTCTGTCTCTCCTTAAGTTGAAAGATGGCCCATTCAGAGTGGACTCTATATCTTTGCCGTTTAGGAGATGATGAGAAACCACAGAACTGCTAGTAGTTTATGTGAAAATCAGGTACATACAAAGTTAGCTAGCAACGAGTGGGAGTGAGGAGGACCAGTTATATTTAAAACATGTGCCAATGCTTATGTAAGAAGTGCGTTCTCTTTCCTGGCATCTCAGTTCTGGGCTGAGTTTACTTCTGATTCTAGGCTCTAGCTTTGCTCTCTTACATTTTCAGGGGTTACCATCCTAACAAACAGACTGCAGAAAATGTGTGTTTCTTAAGATCAGTTTTAGTTCATGGTAGAATTTGTTTTTTTTAACTGGTTGGGACAAAGAAAATGATGGTGTTTGTTTTTCTTCTGGTGGTGGTGGTGGTGGGGAAGGTGTAGAAACTTTCAGTCCTAAATTAAGTATTTTACTGAATAATTTTAAATTAGGTCATGTGTCATTCCTATTTTTGCTTTGCCTTTTTGAAAAAGAGTTTAGGAGATGTGAATACTATTCTTTTTTTTTTTTTGGATAAAAAATCACATTTTCCATTTCTATTTCTTATTTGACATAGATCTTAAGCAGAGAGCAGCTCGTGACTTTAGAAACTTACATTTTTTCATATTGTTCAGGACGATTTGATTTCTTCATATTCAGAACCAAAATGCTGTGTTTTCAGAAAAGTGTAGAATGAGGTCCCCTGTGTTTCCTTGCCCACAAATCTGAATGGTAAACTGTACATTATACATGTATAAGACGGTACTGTTTTTGTAAGTACTGATTGTTGCTTCCAAGCCTGGGAAAGTCATTTAATGAAATCATTGAGGTCATATTTTTGGTTAGCATTTGTTGAACCTTTCGTGCGGTATTTGGAAAGAAATGTCTATTGTTTTCTTTTTAGCTGTTTACTGTGTAAAGTATCTTTAAGTTTGAGTCACATTTGACATTACCTGCAGGGACATCATGTTGGAATATTACTTTCCTAGTTCTTTTCACAATAAAGGAGGAAATTTTAAGATCTTGCATGGAAGGTAAACCAGTACAGGAAGTTTATGTATTTGGCTTTGGGTATGTCCAACGTTTAAATTTTCTTTGTTTTCAGCTCTCCTGCTTGTTTTCTAGGATTATGTGATATTATTTTGGTTTTAAGAGAATTTTGAGCTCTCTCCTACTATAGAATATGCTCGTTAGCCCTATCTGACAATAAATCTGGAAGAAGACAAATAAGGTTTGAACCAAAATATTACAGAGGTATTCTCTACCTCAGAAGAGAAGGCTCCATTTCTACTTCATGTTAGTATACTATAGTGACTTAGCTGGTGTGAGTGATTTCAGGTATCTGCAAACAAGATGAGTATTTCAAAATTTTGTTTAGATGTTGGTTTAGTGTGTGATGTTATAGTGTAGTGTACAGTACTTATTTGTGATGGTCACCACCTCTCATGTACTTTCACTTTAGAAAGATTCAAAGTTAAAAACATTTTTTTTCCTTTTTGATTTTCCAGTTATTAAATTTGTTTTCTCCAAGCCCTTATACATGGCCAGCTTGCTAAGGACTTGCTAAAATATCACTCACAAACAGAAATAAATGAAACATTTAATAAGCAGTAGATTCATTAATAAATGGGCACACTTAATTCTATCCAAGGTACTTCTTAAAAACATTTGAGTCATGAGTTAACTATGCAGTAAGAGTTTGAGAATCTCTCTTCTTGGATATTATTCTATATTGACAGCTTTAGGTTCCAAGATTTTCTCTTGATAGAAACAGTTCTGTTTTCTACTTCTTGTTATATTTGTCAGGTAGGAGTGGTGGGTAGAAATTAACAGGGAACACATGCTGTTCTGCTAATGGCTTTCTTTTGTAATATAGGTTATCCTCTGTAAGGATTAGGGAGTTTTTTTTCCTCCTAGCAGATCCTGCTATTTAATGCAGGATTAATTATTGTTTAGATTTTTTTCTTTACCCCTTTAAGGGCTACAATAAATGATGAAAGTGGGTTTATTTTAAAATAACAAAACATTAAAAATAGAGGAGAATTCCAGATCAGATGAAATACATACAGATACAAGCGTTAACTAAGTAATAGCCTCCTCCCCTTTTGTGACTTACAGAAACAGAGGTAGTGATTTATATTGGATTCTAGAATAAGGAAAAATTGTTACTTTTCCATTATAGTATATAACCTGTCAGTGATACTATCATCTCAGTATACATGGTGGTTTTCACATGTGGCTGGTGGTTTGTGAGAAAAATCTACAAGGACTGTCCGGAAAGTATCCCAGCCACGTATTATGAAAAATTATGAAAATTATGGCTGGATACTTTCCAGACAGCCCTCGTACTTGAGTTATCAGTTTGACCACCAGAGTAAGTAGTTATTTCCTGTATATTCTTGAAGTCATCTAGATAGCTTACACTTTTCATCAACAATTTATTTTTTAAACTCTCCCCCTCTCCCCAATAAAATAATACATAGATATAGTCTACAAAACTTGACAAACAGAAAATGAAGACGGGAATAAAAATCACCCCTAGCCCCATTGTTGTAAAGATGTTACTTTGAATATTTGGTATATTTTTTCCTAGGATTTTTTTTTTTTTTTTAATAATATCATGAACTTTGATAAATCTAGTTTAGGTCCCTGAATGGTGTAGTTTGCAATAAATGTTAAAGATTAGAGATTTTATTTTTCAGTGCTTTTTCCCCCTTAGGACACAGCTATTTGGTTTTGATTTTCACAATAGTATTTTTTTCTTATGTGGGAAAATTATGAAAATGGTCTTGTTCATTTAAAGTAATAAGAATTAAAGTGCTTATCTATAAAAATGTTAATTTTATATTATTGGTAAGATATATCGATAAAACATTTGGGTTATGAGAATGATTGATATATGATTATTGAAAAACTTTTATTAATGATGTGCCAAGTTGAGCTGCCTTTAGCTTTTAACTATCTGAGCTAGGAAGCCTTGAAAATTGGAGGATGAGATGGAAATACTGACAAATATTTAACCATAGCATAGCAATCTGTCACTATAATTTTCTTCAGAAATAAATGTTTTCATTTGTCCTGTAATGTCTGAAATTACTGCCAAAGCTGGAAATGTGTTTAGCTTTCTCAGCAAAATTCTTAAAAGGATATTGTCAGAGCCAACAATCTAGAATTATCTTTATTCTTTAAATTATCCTTTACCCACTTTTATTTGCTCTGTTCTCTTATAATTCCTCAGATTAATTTGCAGCTCTACCATATGAAGCAGTGTTGCATTGAACTGTCCTTTTAAATAGTAGATCGTACTGATAACTGCCTTTCATTTCCTTTATTTATTTGTTTTTGTTCTCTTACTTAATGGCCATCTATGCAAGCACAGGGACTGCAGACTCAGTGCCTGGCTTCCTTGTGCCTACTTGTCTGTACATCAAGGGAACAATTTGATGAGCTTTATTTTCCCACTTTGAAGGCAGATTATGGGGATTTTAGGCTAAGTTTAAAGATTCACGGAAATAATATTGCAAATAATGTTTCCTCTTCCTGTATCTATATCATGAGTTCTCTGGATTGTAAATATAGTAATTCAATTTTAATTGTAAGTGAATAAGGAAAAGGATAGACTGAGATGCTGTAAACTAAATGTACAGTTGCCAAATTTTTATTGAATTGCTTAGGTTTTTTCATAGAGGAAATATTCAAGATTTGCCCTCTTTAAAGAGCTACATAAATTTCAAGGAATTTTATAGGAATGAATTTTTCTTTTCAAGTTAATTGGGTAAAAGTTACTGTATTCTTACATGGTGTTTTGTTTCTGAGTGCCTAGATTTGAAGTTACTGGTTTTTTAAAAAATAAGTTTGAGGCCTAAATATTTAATTAGACTCATAAGATTGGGCAGACCTGGAAGGGTCAATGTGAAAACACAATAAAAAACTTATGTCATGAACACCTAAAAACAGTAGATATGGCTAAGGAGTTTTTTCTAACATAGTTTTTGTATAGTATGTGATAATTCGTTAGATTAATAAAAGGATATCTAAACTGTTTGTGTTGACTTATTTTTATATATTGTATCTTCTGAATTTTAGGTCTACTTGAAGAAAAAAAAACATGGCTGCAAAGGAGAAACTGGAGGCAGTGTTAAATGTGGCCCTGAGGGTGCCAAGCATCATGCTGTTGGATGTCCTGTACAGATGGGATGTCAGCTCCTTTTTCCAGCAGATCCAAAGAAGTAGCCTTAGTAACAACCCTCTTTTCCAATATAAGTATCTGGCTCTTAATATGCATTATGTAGGTAAGTGTCTACATTACATTTTCTAACCTTAGTGAGCATTCTGATTTATGTCTTTGTATAATTTTGAATTTGGGTAAAATGTGGTTTGATTGCCTTAAGGGGATGGTGATATAGTCATTGACGAATGTTTATGAATCTCGTTTATAGTTTTGTGTTAGCATTGCATATAAATTATTAGTACTAGAGGAAAGAAGACTGTTTTAGATTTGTTTTACTGGATAAAACTGGAAGGCAGAAGAAAACATTTTAGATTTTATGTATATGATGAGAGATATTTTTCTAAACATTTGGCCCCTTCTAATTTGTCCTTATTTTGGGGTCTGGTAATAATTCAGAAAGCAGGCTTTTTTAAATGCAATATTCTTTATTGTTCCCTGAAACAAACTAAAACATTAATATCAGTAGAAAATAAAGCATTCATTTCAGTTAAAAAACAATGTGAGAAATGGTACTACAATATTTTTTTCCTTAAAAGAAATAATCCTGGAAGTATAATTGATATGCTTTGGGGTTAGTGGTAAAAATAATGATGAGAGAGTAAAGAAATTAAAGTCAAGAAATACAGGCATGAAACAGGTAAAATTTATGTGGAATAAAAGTCATGATCCTTAGTTTTCAGTTTATTTGTAATGAGTGTAAAAATATATTTTCATTAACATTGTTATTGCAGAACTCCGGACATAGTTTGAATGATGTAGTGGCTAATACAAATATAAATAAAATAATTTATTTATATTTGTATTAGCCTATCACAAAATATATCTTTTATGAAATCATGAGGAATTTTCCTGTCTGTCTGAGATTTATTTTTATCTATAGAAGAACTTTCTGGTTCCAAAACTTAGTCCTGAGAACTCTTACAGTTCTAAGAGAGTACCTGGCAAGCAACTGTGGGAAGAAGTATGATATAGTAGTAGAAAAGACAGCATACTAGAAGCAAAACATCTGGGTGCAATAGACTTATTTCTTACAAATGGCACTACTTTGGGAAGGTATGTGAAATAAGATTCCTTTATGTTACAAAGTACTATCATTCTTAGCCCTTTATTAAAGGCTTTGTATGTTAGCTGATTTATGGAAAGTAATTTCAGTCAGTTATAGAAGAACAATTGGGTACTTGGCTTAGATTTTTTAGCTTAATCAGCAAAGTAATTCACACTGTGGTTTTAAAAATCTGCTTATCATGCATTATTTCTGAATAGATTGAAATATTTATTATAAAACAGCTGCCTAATAACGTGAAACATTAATTTTAGAAATTGAATGTGTTCTAGTACAGTCGAAGTTCATACTCTATGGTTTATAACTTGGGAACTCAACTGAGCCTTCTTAAATACACTTATTACGTACCATAGTAGAGTAAGCTCACTGATTACATGAGTAGATATTTTCAACTTGAACAGTTTTTTGGTTGGAATAACCTCTGTCACAATATTATGTAGTGTTTGTGTAATGCTCCAGTTTATGGAATTTTACACTTAAATACATTTTAAAAATTCTTAATTTTAAAAATGGAAAATATATTTATGTTAAAAATACAAAAAGCATAAAAAAGTATATAATGAAAAGTATCTCTCCTATCTCTGTTCCTCATCCACTAAGTTCTCATTCTGAGCACCAAGTATTAATAGCTATTATTATTTCCTTCTGTATAATTCTAGAGATCTTTTTATATATACATAAGTATATATAAATACATATATTTTTCCCCTTTTTATACAGATATTAGCATAATATACATGGTGCTGAACCTTGGTTTTTGTTGATGTATTGTGGATCCATAACTACTGCTTTTTTTTTTTTTGAGACAGAGTCTCACTCTGTTGCCCGGGCTAGAGTGAGTGCCGTGGCGTCAGCCTAGCTCACAGCAACCTCAAACTCCTGGGCTTAAGCGATCCTACTGCCTCAGCCTCCCAAGTAGCTGGGACTACAGGCATGCGCCACCATGCCCGGCTAATTTTTTGTATATATATATTTTAGTTGTCCATATAATTTCTTTCTATTTTTAGTAGAGACGGGGTCTCGCTCTTGCTCAGGCTGGTCTCGAACTCCTGACCTCGAGCGATCCACCCGCCTTGGCCTCCCAGAGTGCTAGGATTACAGGCGTGAGCCACCACGCCCGGCCAACTACTGCTTTTAGATATTTATGAAATAAAGTTTTATACTCTATTTTTTTTATGATAACACTTTTCATTCTTCCAAATCTTAAGATTCTTACTAAATGTTGAGGCCTCATTCCTCCGCCTTCCCAGTTCTGTTTTACAGTGGCATAGTATCCTTGTATGGATACAACATAATTTACTGAACTACTTACTCTATTGGTGGATATTTTATTTTTATTTTTTTTCTTAATATCGATTTGCCCAAGAAGGTGGATATTTTAGATAGCTTCTGTCCTTTGCTGTTTCATACAATGTTGTGCTAAAGAACTTTGGATAACCATAATTTCAACAGATGCAAATATAACCTTGGGCTAAATTACTGGAAGTAAAGTTAAAGGGTAGTCTCCCTTGGTATATATAGGGAATTGGATTCCAGGATGCCTGTGTATACCAAAATTCACACATACTCAAGTCTCACAGTTGGCCCTAGAGAATGAAAAGTGTATAGAAAAAGTCAACCCTCTATATACATGGGTTTACATCTTGACAATACTGTATTTTCAGTCTGAGTTTGGTCAAAAGAAAAAATCCACATATAAGTGGACTCTTGAAGTTCAAACCCGTGTTGTTTGAGGGTCAGCTTACATTTGTAATGTTCATATTGCTCTCCTTAAGCTTTTTACCATTGAAAGTTCCTGCAATCTTGCATTCTTATCAAAACAACCTATTAAACATTTGTATTTTGGCTACTCCAGTAGGTGAAAGTTTGATTTTTTAAAAATTCAATGTAGTTTTAATCTGCATTTCTCTTATTTCGAGTCAGACTGAATTTATCTATTTGTTTAAGAAAAATTTGTATTTCCTGTTCTGAGAGTTGTCGGTTCATATCCCCAGCTTGCTTTTCTGTGGGATTGTTACTCTTTTCTTACCAATTTGTGGGCATTTGGTCTACATTAGGGAAGTTAACCCTTTGTGAACAGTTGGTGATATTTTTTTCAGTTCCAATTTTCTGATGTTGCTTATGATTTTTTTTTGGCAGAGTGTTTTTTTTTTTTTTTTTTAGTGTGGTTGAATTTATCATTTTTTTCTTAAGCTTTAGGATTTTGAGTCAATTAGCAAAGCCTTCCCTATTTTCTTTTTTTCTTTTTCTTTTTTTTTTTTTTTGAGGTAGGGTTTTGTTCCATTGCCCTGGCTAGAGTGTAGTGGCATCATCATAGCTCACTGCAACCTCAAGCTCCTGAGCTCAAGCAATCCTCCTCCCTTAGCCTCTCAAGTAGCTGAACTACAGGCGTGCACCACTATGCCTGGCTAAGTATCTTTTTTTTTTTTTTTTTTGGTAGAGACAGTGCCTCACTATGTTGCCCAGGCTGGTCTTGAATTTATGGCCTCAAGCAGTACTCCCACCTCAGCCTCCTAAAGCACTGGGATTATTTTTATTTTTTCTAGATAACTATTCAGTAGTCTCCACCTATTTATTAGTTTAGGCCATCTTTCCTAACCATTATTTCCTAATAATGCACTGCATTCAGCTGCATTATTAAATTTTTAAGTTAGGGTAAAGAGATACCTAAAGGATTCTAAACTCTTCTCTATGCAAGAACAAAGCCTACCTATGTTCAAGATTTCTTTTGAATCCTCCTGGAGTATTTTAAAGTTTTCTTCATATATTTTGGATATTTATTAAGTTCATTTCTAGATATTTTGTCTTTTTTGTTGTTATTGTAAGTAGGGTCCCCCCCGCCCCCCGTTATATCTTCTGATTGTTATCAAGGGGCTTAAAAATTACGGAGCGGTAAATTCAAGCTTCATTTGTGTCCTCATTTTATAGACTTTTCCATGTTTATGAAGCTGTTGACCACTTCCTATTTCCTGAAAGTGTTTCTTTCCTGTTTCTTCTCCTAACTTTCTGACCATTCCTTCTGACTCTCACTTTTTTCTATAGACTTAAGTGTTGATAGTGCCCAGAATGTATTTTTAATTTTTGTCTTTTGTTGTTTCAGTGGTCTCGTATAGTTTTGGCTGGAAATCTCTAACTTTACTTTCCACTGCTTTTTGACCACCTTAGTCTGGAGTTTGTGTTCTTCCTCTGTGATCACATGGCACCCAGTTCACATTTCTACCATGGCAATTATTATGCTGCATTTTAAGAGTCTATATGTTTATCTGTCTTCCCAATGAAATTGTGAGCTCCTTGAAGGTTGAAAGGAAATTGTCTATTATCTCATTATTCCTAGCACCTAGCTAGTGCTTGACACTGAATGAATAAATTTCTAACTACCTGTTAGACATTTCCATCTAAATGGTCTTTAGATACTTCAGACCAATCACTGAATTCATCACCTTTACCTCACTTCAAACTTATCTCCTGTCTGTGTTTCCTGTCTCAATAGCAAAGCTATCTTCTGATTACCCAAGCTAGAAACATCAGATCTTCACTTCCTTGTTCTCACCACTCAAGCATAGATCACTACTGGGACCTATTTATATATGTATCTCATAGCTGACTCTGACCACTTCATACCCAAAGCTACTGTTTTAATCCAGGTTCTCATTTTCCTTCCTGTACTATCATAATCTTTAAATAGCAGAAATTATTAGATTCATCAATGTTGTTTTAAGCAGGTCATCATTTTTAAATGCTGTTGGTGTTGCCTTTTAATTATACATGACTGTTGGGTTAGCTTTGTAATTATCAACTTAGTTTGTTATGAGTTGTTTGGTTAATCCTGTGTAGTGAATAGCTGTGTATATTTGCTGATAATATGATTTTATACCTAGAAAAACCTAGACTGCACCAAAAAACTCTTAGATTTGGTAAGTGAATTCATTAAAGTTTCAGAATACAAAATCAACATATAAAAATGAATGGCATTTCTGTACACCAATAATGATCTAACTGAGAACCAAATCAAGAAAGCAATTCATTTACAGTAGCTGCAACCCCCCCCCCCCGAAAATACCTAGGAATATATTTAACCAAGAAGGTGAAAGATCTCTACGAGGAAAACTATAAAACACTGATGAAAGAAATTATAGATGACACAAACAAATGGAAAAACATCCTTTGCTCATGGATTGGAAGAATTAATATTAAAATGACTATACCACCCAAACCAATGTACAGATTCAGTGCAATCCCTATCAAAATACCAATGTCATTTTTCACATAATTAGAAAAAACAATTCTAAAATTCGTATGGAACCAAACAAGAGCCCGAATACCCAAAGCAATCCTGAACAAAAAGAACAAAGTTGGAGGCATTGCATTATTTGATTTCAAATTATACTGCAAGCCTGTACTAACCAAAACAGCATGATACCGGCATAAAAATAGACACATAGACTAATGGAACAGAATAGAAAACTCAGAAATAAAGCCCACGTATCTGTAGCCAGCCATTCGTTGACCAAGTCAACAAGAATATACACCAAGTAAAGGATACCCTTTTCAATAAATGGTGCTGGAAAAATTGGATTGCCATATGTAGAAGAGGTAAATTGGACTCCTATTTCTCATATACAAAAATCAACTCAAGATGGATTAAAGACTGAAATTCAAGACCTGAAACTATAAAAATACTAGAAGAAAACCTAGGGAAAACTCTTGTGGACATTGATGTAGGCAAATAATTCATGACTAAGACCTCAAAAGTATAGGAATTTTTGCACAAAAATAGACAAATGGGACTTAAACTGAAAAGCTCTGACAGCAAAAGAAACAATCAACAAAGTAAACAACTTGCAGAATGAGAGAAAATATTTGCAAGCTGTGCATCTGAGAGGGGATTAATATCCACAGTTTACAAGGAGCTCAAACAATTAAAAACCCCCAAATAATCCCATTAAAAAATAGGCAATGGAAATGCATAGACATTTTTCAAAAGAAGAAATACAGGGCCGGGCGCGGTGGCTCACGCCTGTAATCCTAGCACTCTGGGAGGCCGAGGTGGGCGGATCGTTTGAGCTCAGGAGTTCGAGACCAGCCTGAGCAAGAGCGAGACCCCGCCTCTACTAAAAATAGAAAGAAATTATATGGACAGCTAAAAATATATATAGAAAAAATTAGCCGGGCATGGTGGCGCATGCCTGTAGTCCCAGCTACTCGGAAGGCTGAGACAGGAGGATCGCTTGAGCTCAGGAGTTTGAGGTTGCTGTGAGCTAGGCTGACGCCACGGCACTCACTCTAGCCTGGGCAACAGAGTGAAACTCTGTCTCAAAAAAAAAAAAAAAAAAAAAAAAGAAGAAGAAATACAGGCAGTGAAAAAATGCTCAACATCACTAAGCATCAGAGAAATGAGAGTGAAAACCACAATGAGATATTGTCATATACTGGTATGAATGACTGTTATTAAAAAGACAAAAAACAACAGTTGTTGGTGAGGATGCAGAAAAAAAGGAATGCTTATACGCTGTTGGTGGGAATGTAAATTACTACAACCTCTATGGAAAATAGTTCAGAGATTTCTCAAAGAACTAGAAATAGAACTCTACCATTCAATCTAGCAATCCCACTAGTAGGTATCTACCCAAAGGAAAGTAAATCATATCAAAAAGATACTTGCACTTGTATGTTTATTGCAGAACTATTCATAATAAAAAAGATACGGAATCAACCTAATTGTCCATCAGTGAATGATTGGATAAAGAAAGTACGGTATATATTAATATACACTGTGGAATACTATTCAGCCATAAAAAGAATGGAATCCTGTCATTTGCAGCAACATGGATAGAACTGGAGGCCTTTATCTTAAGTGAAACAAGTCAGACACAGAAAGTATCACATGTTCTTCCAAGTGGAAGCTATATACATATGGACATAGCATGTGAAATGATAGACATTGGAGGCTTGGAAGGATGAGGGGATGGGAGGGGAGTAGATGAAGAGAATTACTTAATGGGTACAATGTACATTATTCAGGTGATGGATACCCTAAAGCCCTGACTTCACCACTGTGCAATCTATGCATATAACAAAATTCACTTGTACCCCAGAAATTTATACAAATAAAAAAAAACTACTTTTGAGTTGTATTTTTCAAATAATTAGATTATTTATATGTTATAGTTTGGATGGTTCATTCATACTATTCTGGTTTTAGAGTTAGTGTGTATAATCAAAATTTTCTTGTATGATATATTTTATTGTTATTGCAGAGTTATTTTTCCACTGGAATGAGAAAATGGTATAGATGAGCCATGGGGTTTTTGTTATTTTTTGTTTTTTCTTTTCATACCTCGCCTAGATGGATTTCTAGGGAATTTGAGAGCCATTAACCCAGTCTAAACTCTTTTATTATTATGTTATTATATATTATTATATTATCATTATTATATTGAGGCTTTAGCTGCTAGTTCTGTCAGCATCATCTCCCAATACCCTGACGTTAACACCAAATTCTCATCTAACCTACAGAATTTACTGTCCCCTGAAAATGTCCTTTTGTGCTTTTATAGTTTTGGTACCTGCTATTCTATTTTCCTAGAATGTTTCCACTTTCTTCTTAGTCTGGCAAAGAGCCATTCACCCTTTGAGGTTCACATCAAACTTAATAACTTCATCAACCATAGCCTTTCTGATGTTCATTTATTATAGCAACAGTATTGCATCATAATTACTTTTGTTCATGTTTATCTTTTCACTAGACTATGATTTCTTTACATTATTATTCTTTGGATCTGCCATATCTAGGAATGCATATGGGTCATACTTTACATGTTGGTTGAATGACTGGACAAGCGAAGGAATAGATAAAATGAATATCTTCTATCTAGAGGATTTGGCAGCTCATTTTATATGAGTTATGCAGGAGAAGGGAATGACAAGAATATTCTGAAAAGGAAAACGATAGTTCCATTAAAAGAGAATTTAAGGAGAAGTTTCATGCAATAGACTAATTTCCAGTCCTTTAGCTCCAAGCACTGGAAATGCTTACTATCTGTAATAAGTGCCTCTTTAAACACCTCTAAAGTCATTTGAGATAAGGATTAATAAAACTGAAGAAATTATTTTAAGAAATTAAAAGCAAATAAAAATATTTATCTCTGGCTTCTCCTGGATTGTCTGTGAAGTTACAATGTGTAGGAAATCCTGAATTGTCTTTCTTCAGTCCCAAGCACAACACCTGTGTTTCCTTAGCTTCAGACATAATTGGAATGATTCAGCATGAGAGGGGCATTAGGGGATAAGAAGGGGTATCAATCTGTGCCTTAATAAAGACTCATTAATTAAGTGGAAGATGGTTATAGAAGGATATAAAACTAGATCCAGATTGTACAAGAATATCAGGTGCTGAGGAGTTGAGAACTTTTAAAGGTTTTAGAGCAGGAGAATTGTCAAGATAAAGTGATGGTGTTGGGATCTTGCCCTGGTAATGAAGTATGGGGTGTATGAGCATAGAAAGGGACTGAAAGGATAGCAGGTAGTATACTGTTAAATTACAGCATGGATTAGGATGGGATATAGGGACTGGAAAGGAAGGGAAACATGAGAGAAACTTACTGAGGAAGGCCCTGCAGGAGTTGATGACAAGAGAGGAAAGATGACTTAGGTTTTGGGTGAGAGTGCATGGGATTTAGGAGAGTGAAAGAGGTTGAGCTTCCTTGTTGAGGGAGGAGGAGGGGAGCTCAGTTGGTACTTGTTGAATATGAGAACATTTACATGGGATATATCTCAGGCATCATGAGACATGGGACATCTACTTAGAGTAAGAAATGTGTTTTTGCATACATAGTAGGTTCTCAGTAACTATTGATAACATATCTGGAAGGAATATCCATATTTGAAGCTACAAAATATTTTCTTTGTGTCAGATACTTAACATAGAGAAAAGCAGTTGTTTAGGGACAAATTTCCAATGTTCATTGGAGAAGGTGTAAAGAAATGGAAGGAGAAGTTAGTGGGTAAGGAAATCCACGTAACGGAGCCAAACAAAAACAGCCTTCTGAGGGTAGTTGCCTTGATGCTTGGACCAAGGATAAGCAGAATGTTTTAGATTTGACAAGTAGGCAATTGTTGACTTCCAGGTTTCTTTAGAGTGGAAGGATAAAGAGGGTTTGTAGATTGTACAGGGTGAAGGGAAATAGATGGCTAGAAGATAGAGGCATTGGGTACAGATAGTTTGAAACATTTGTCAGTGAAATGAGAAAAATAGGTAATAGGAAAAGGAGAAATCACTATGAAGAGAAGTTGTTTCTTTTTTTGAAGATGAAGAAGAGCCCTGTACATTCTTTGAAACAAAGATGAGGACTAGTGTTAGGGGAATGACTGAAGATGTAGAAGTTAGAGGGTCTTCAGGAGTTGGAGAAATAAGATCTTGAATTACATGGAAGGGGCAGCCTTAGGGAGAACATTGAGACCCCAGTTCAATGAGAGAAAATTGGTGTAAAACAAATAGGTAGACATTAAGGAAAGATAGATGATGAAAAAAGTCATATTGCACCTTTGTGTGATATATTTGATTGTTAGGCAGAAAAATCTGCAAAAGAAGTAAAAAATACAGTAATACATATTTCAACAGAAAAATCTGTAGTGGTGGTATTGTCCTAACCTTGGTAGCATAATCAGAAACCTGAGAAGTTGTTGAAACCTAATTAGAAAATAATTTATTTCAAGGTCTTTCTATTAGTGTAATTAATTGGGAGTCTAAAGTAGAGTCAGTTGTATTTTATTTATATCTCTCTTTTAATTTGTGCTACAGGTTATATCTTAAGTGTTGTGCTACTAACCTTGCCCAGGCAGCATCTGGTTCAGCTTTATCTATATTTTTTGACTGCTCTGCTCCTCTATGCTGGACATCAAATCTCTAGGTAAGACTGTGTCCGTTTTTGAAATGTGTAACTGAACTTAAAGTTTTCGTTTGCCAATAAAATACTTTTCATGAACACTATTAAGTGAAAGTGAAGGGTTTGATAGGTATCCAAAACAAATTTTTTTTCATATTCATTTTCTAAATAAATATCACACAGGACTAAAAGCTGGATTTATCCTCAAATTTTATTTCTGCTCTGTAAAACAAGCTTAATATTAAACAGGCCTTAAGTTTATATTTACAAAGAGCTTTTTCTATATTGCTCGAGAAAAGAATTTCCAAAGACAAGCTGTAAGAGCATTTTAACAATTATGAACTTCATTATATATTTTCATCATTTTAGGAATTCATCTTATGTATGAAAATCAGCATAAGATGCAACCATGTATTAATAAAATTGATAATTGATATAAATTATTTGGTGAGGTTAATTGTATAGCTCAGAACTTCTGTCTCTTTAGCAGTATTGTCTACCTATGTGTGCTAGACCTAAATTTTAAGACACTGGTCTGCCAATGAAGATGAGCTTCCTACTTTGGAACAGGTTGTTGTAAAACACAGGTGAACCAAAAGTGACACTGTAAATGTAAGGAGGTAAAATAAATTTTGGAGGTATAATTTTTTTTGAAAGTTAAATATTATAATTTTTGATTGAAAGGTATTTACCATAGTAAAATGTACTCCCAGTTCTAAGAGGAATGGTAGTTACCTTGCATAAAGAAAAAGCCATAATCAGAGGTCTGAAACACAGTTTTAAGTTTTTGGTGTAGGCTAGAAATTTAATCTTAGAAATAGCATTTTTACATTATTGGAATTGAATTGTTGAGTTTTAGAAAACTCTAATTTTTTTCTGATGATAAAATTCTGATGCTCACTGTAGACAATTTTTGGGAAATACAGGAAATTTAAAGCCAGCAACAATCACCTGAAATTATACCACCCAGAGATAGACTTGTTAACAGTCTGGAATTTTCTTCCTGGTTTTTAATATCTTCCAGTTCTTACCACTTGAAAGAATGAGAATAACTGTAATAACTAAACAGTCACTGGCTTTTGGCCCCTCTTGTTTAAGTAGGACCATCATTTTCATTAATATTTTGTCTGACTATTTCTCAGAGTCTTCCATGGTGTTTGCCAGAAACTCAGTCTTCTCATATTTGTCTCTTCCATTTGTACATGGTTGATTTTTTTTCTGCTCAAAATCATCGTACCTGGACGATGGTGTCTTACTCTTTAACTTTGCCCCTATCCTTGCCTGGGGTATGTCCTCTGATGTCAAATTTGCATAATCTGGAGCTGCCAGAGTAATGCTGCATTTCTTATAATCCTCATGATCTTCAAATCAAGCTGTGTTCCACACAAAAGTGGAGATAGTGACATTCCTCATTTTGTGTCACACAAATATGTCCCTGTGTCTTAGACTTCTTCATGAAAACAGAATAAGCCTTTTCCTAAGCATCTCTCTATATAGAGCAAAACTAGGAGTTCAAGGGCTAATGCACACAGTATGATATCCTTCTTATTCCTAGTACCACCAACCCCAGACCCTTACACAGTCTCTTCCTGTGGCCTTACCCACACACCTCTGAATCTCAGTTCAGGCTCAGGTGGAGACACATCCCCGTCTTTCTTTACTCATTTTAAACAAAATCATGTCTGTGGAGTATAATGCAGTAGTTAGGGTATGGGCTCTGGAGTCACTCTTCTAGTGTGTAAATGAGTGCCTGGGCACTTACGAGCTACTTCGATATTTTTTGGTTAGACGGTTGGGTGGTTGGATAGGTTCAAATTCCAGGTTCCATATTTACTACTGTATAACCTTGGGTGTCACTTACCAGAAAGATAAGTCTTTGTTTCCTCACTTGTAAAGGGGCTG
Organism: Eulemur rufifrons; assembly: GCF_041146395.1. Taxonomy (NCBI): domain Eukaryota; kingdom Metazoa; phylum Chordata; class Mammalia; order Primates; family Lemuridae; genus Eulemur; species Eulemur rufifrons. Next base: position 24,497,004 of record NC_090992.1, read on the forward strand.
ATGTAAGGTTCAATAGAATAAGGTATGTAAAGTTCTTAGCACAATTTCTGACATACAGTAAACATTTAGTGAATTTTAACTAGCATTCTTATGTCTTACTTTTATCACACAGCAATCTTTTTTGAGTATTTTCTTGTGTCATTAATATTTAAAAAATGACTTTTTAAATAGAGTATTTTATGGTATAGCCATATAATGGTAGCTTTTTAGATTTAATAAGATTTTGATGATCAGTCAGTAAAATCTCAAAGTGTAAGATAGAACTACTAAAATTGTTGGTTTTATTACAGTTATAATTGTGGGTGAAAAACCATGAATCTACCATTTCTTTCATGGTTTTTCCATTTCCATGTACATTAGTGGTGGAGTAATGGCTGAAACCATGTAGCTCTATTTTTATGTACAGTACAGTCATCCCTTGGTATCATGGGAGATTGGTTCTGGGACATTGTAGAGATACCAAAATCCATGGATGCTCAAGCACTGATATAAAAATGGCATAGTATTTTCATATAACCTATCCACACCCAGCCATATACGTTAAGTCATCTCTAGATTATTTATAGGACCTAACATAATGTAAATGCTATGTAAGTAGTTGTTATACTGTATTCTTTAGGGAATAATGACAAGAAAAAAAGTCTGTATATGTTCAGTACAGATACAATTGTTGTTTTGAATGTTTTCTTTTTTTAATTTTATTTTTAATTTATTTTTTTATTTCAGAATATTATGGAGGTACAAATGTTTAGGTTACATATATTACCTTTGCATCGCCTGAGTCAGAGCTACACGCATGCCTGTCCCCTAGACAGTGGGCACCTCACCCACTAGGTGTGAATATACCTATCCCCTCCTCCCTCCTCCCATGTTTTTTTTAATATTTTCAATCTGCGTTTGGTTGAATCCATGGATGCAGACCCATGGATAAAGAACCCACCGACATGGAGGGCCAACTGTATTACCAATCTAGGCATTGGAAAGGTCAGCATTCTGTCATGTAAGGAAAAAGGGGACTCAAACAGTTTCAGAGGTAAAGAAAAGGCTTTTTTCTGACCATTCTTCTTGTGGCAATTTCAACTTTTTACTTTCAGTTTATAGGAATGCTTTTTCTAATGTTTAAAGTTTATTTTCATCATTAGAAAATTAAAACTTATTTTAAACAGTGAAAAGAATTTTAATAAAATTTTATAGTGGGCAAAACCACTTCCTAGTCTTATTTCACTTTGATCCTTATTATGATCCTTTGAGATTTACAGATGGAAAAACTGAAGTGGGCAAACAGCTAAAGGGACAGGCTCAGACTTTAACTTGAATCTGGGTTTTCAAATCCTAGTTCAGTCCTGTTGGGGAGTCAGCATGGTTAGTTGAAAGAAAATTAGTTTTAGAATCAGACTGGGTATGAAATTGTTTCACTACTTAGTAAATATGTTACCTCAACAAGTCACTTCTTTGAAACTACAGACAATGCCTATCTTAGGGAGTTTGTTTTGATAGTAAATGAATGAATTTCAAGATATGGAATATTTTAGTATTTTTCCTCTTAGTATAATTTACATTATATGGTACTAGCTCATGAAAGGTTAACAAAGATGTGTTGTCCTTGAATTATTAATAAAATGTCACAGTTAATAAATTTTAAAGTTTGAACATGCCACATTTAGAAGATACTGAGGTTGAAGTTTTTAGTTTTAAAAAAAAATCGTTCAGATTTCATGTGGAGCTTCGTAACCAATTATCTTTTTTTTAATAACACACCAGTTGAGATATTCACACACCAGTTTAAAGTATATGACTCAGTGGTTTTTAGTATATTCACAAAATTTTGCACACTATCACCACAGTTGATTTTAGATTTTCATAGCTCCCGAAAGAAACTCTGTACCTCTTAGTAGTCACTCTCATTTCCCACCACTTTCCCTCCACACCTCCCCACCCCCAGCCCTAGGCAACTGTCGGTCTGTTTTCCATCTCTTTCATTTGGCCTCTTGTGGATATTTCATATGCATTGAATTTCATTTAGCATGTTTTCAAGGTTCATCATTGTTGTAGCATGTATTAGTACTTTATTCCTTTTTTCTCCAAATCACATTCCATTGTATGGATTTACCACATTTTGTTTATACATCCATTTATTCACTGACAGACATTTGGATTGTTTCTACTTTTGGCTATTATGAATAATGTTAGGACCATTCATGTATAGGTTTTTGTGTGGACAATAAGTTTTTAGTTTTCTTCAGCAAATACCTTGGAGTGGAATTGCCAGATCATACAGCCTCTATATTTAACCTTTTGAGAAATCGCCAGACTAGTTTTTAAAGTGGCTGCACTATTTTACATTTCTACCAGCTGTGTATGAGGGTTCTAATTTCTCCACATCCTCAGCACTTGCTGATATCTGTCTTTTTTAGTAGAGCCATTATAGTGAGTACGACGAGAAGGTATTTCATTGTGCTTTTGATTTGCATTTCCCTGATGAACATCTTTTCATGTGTCCATTAACCATTTGTAAATCATCTTTCGAAAAATGTTTATTCAGATCCTTTGCCCATTATTTGATTGAGTTATATGTCTTTTTTATTGAGTTGTAGGAGTTCTTTATATATTCTAGATACAAGTCCCTTAGTAGATATATGATTTGCAAATATTTTCTCCCATTCACTGCAATCTAGTTATATCAAGGCATAGTGTAGTATGCTCCTAAGAAGAAGAATCAATATTTGGATAATTTTAATAATTAATTTTGGTACTTCAGAAACTGGCTATAGAAAAAGACATTTGCACATATTAATTTTCTAAGTTGAAAATTTCATAAACTTTTGAAAAGCTGAGTTTCTATTTTCCCTTAATACATGTGTTTGCATAATGAAGCTGATGATCCTTAAATGAATTAAAACTTGTTTAGAGCATGTCTATAGAATGGATAGAGCTTGCAGTTCAGAAGACTTAAACATTAGAAAAATCCATGAGCTCAGTGTAGGATAAATAATATTCTAATTTAACTTATTAGAATTTGGTAAATGTCATGTTCTTTAATTCTTAAAATTACTAAACTCTGCCTTTTATTTTGAGTGATATAAGGAATGTATTTTCTAGTACCACTTCTAATTTAAAATTGAGAGTATCCAGAACTAAGAGGGGAAAAAAAGAAAAACTGTACACTGTCATGACCATTACTGTAGAGTGTGGTGTCATTCCAATGAGGGTGTGGTCATATCCACAAGTTATATGTTTTTCTCTAACATTTTTAAACTCCAGTATTCTTAAATTCCTTTGTTATTGTTACATTTATGAAGCAGCATATGAATTTTGTACGTCTGTGACTTGAATTAAGAGCCCAATAGAACTAGGTTTCAAAAGATGAAAGTAATACTGTCTTCATCCTGGCTCTTGGGTAGTATGTATGGTTTCAAATGTAAAAATTTCCCAAGAGTTATTATGTGCAAAATACAGATAACTAACTAGCTTTCCATTTTATCTCATAATTGTATAATTCAAAGCTGTAGATCAGGGGACTGTTAACATTTTGGGCTGGGTATTCTGTGTTGTGCATTATAGGGTGTTGACAACACCCTGCCTCTACCCAGTAGATACCAGTAGTATCTCTCCATAGTTGTGACGACCAAAGAGTGTCCCTACACATTGCCATGTATAGTCTCTATGAAAAAAACTGTCTTCAATTGAGAACTACTACTGTAGATAAAGAAATTGTTAAAATGAATAATCATTTATATTATAAACTTTTAATTTTGATAGGAATAAAATTTACCCGTTTCATTGTTTGACATGTTTTCTCCTTATGAACATTATCAAATCTATGCACTAAATATCTCGGAGGCCAGAATGAAGCTAAAGAGAAAAGCAGAGTTTTGAGATAATTTAAATAAAACCTAGGTAAATTAACTATTGCTGGCACAGTGCTGATGGTGTAGTAGGGTGTATGTGTGTGTGCGCGTGTGTGTGTACATACTCAAATACAGGTATTTGAACATCTTACTGTCTGGGATCTCTTATATTGAGTGGTGTGTTTTGTTTGCCCATATTGCAAAAGATAACATGGAGGGCTCACCACTTTGTTTTGTGTGAAAGTAGAGTAAGTTTCTTTGGAATTAACATTGTTTGAAAGCTTCAAGTAAGTGGACAGAATGCACAAATTGTTCCTACGTTGTCCAGTGACTAAGATTGCATAAGAGACTGTTATAAATAAAGATTTTTAATTCATTGGTAAAGTGGTAAGGGTGTGGTGGTGTTATTCATTCATTTTTCGTAACTTGCACGCTTCTCTTTATAAGCAAAAAATTTTCTACTTGTAAGCTATCCTTGAGGCCCTTTTCATATATCTTGCATATTTTCTTATGCCCCGAATTCCAATCAAAATAGAGGAGGCTACCATACAGGACTAGAGAAGTAGATCTCCAAAGGATTTAGTTTATTGGTGCTTGGGGTTGATTGTCAGCATTTCATAAATGAAAAGAGAGGTTTAAGAAGAAAAGATTTTATTCAACTAGAAGTAGATTGGAAGGAACTCTTGCTTCTGAAGAACTTAATACATTTTACCATTTAAATCTTCAAAATCGAAAAATTGTAATGTTCCTCTTCTGATTGTCTTAAAATAGTTTTAATATGCTGTTAAAAGTTAGAATTTCATGGCTCTTGCCTTGAACTAATTTTTGCCCTAAAATGACTCATGGAATTTTGGATAATTCCATCTCTGGATTTTTCTTATTTAGGCTGTCTTGTTTTTTTATGTTGTGAATGACTGTCTCTGTTGGGACTGAGTAACCAAGAGTTCTCATTGCCAGCATGAGATGCTCCAGAGTTGTACATAAGTTAGATTAGAGATCTTTGTTAATGTTAATTCTTTTTTTTTTTTTTTATTTCAGCTCATTATGGGGGTACAAAAGTTCAGGTTATATATGTTGCCCATGCCTCCCCATCCCCCCGAGTCTGAGCTTCAGGTGTGTCATTTCAGTTCTTCTCTGCAGTTTGGGTTGGAATGTCCAGATTCTCCTTTCAGAAGAGACAGCTCTATGGTGGCTATGTGGCGTACCAGGTAGTTTAGCCCTCAAGCTGGCCCGATGAGGGAGTCTGCAGGCTTTTTGTGTCTGGCTGTCTTTACGAGGTGGGACTTATTGGCAAGTCAGCCAAACAGGGAGGATTCTTTAGGACTGTTTTGAGAAAGACGAATTGAGCAAAGGGGAAAAGGTTCTCAGAGGCCTATGGAAGATACTAATTTTGAGGGTAGGATGATTGGTACAAAGACTCAGGTTGGATAGGAATGGGTGGGGTGCAGTCTGAGGGTAGAGCTATTCCTAGGATTGTAGACGAGGACAAAATAAGACAGTCAGAGGGAGGAGATTGCTTAACATAAGGGTGTTGTTGTGGCTCGATATTGATTATATATTCTTTTGAAATGCAGATCTCCCTTATGTCCTACAATCACAGCAAATCACAAAGTAATGAATATAGAGAGAGTAAAAAACAATTAAAAGGAAAATATCAAAAGATTTAGAAAGTTGAGGAGGCTTGAAAAACAAAGGAATGAATATAGGGTTAGATAAAAGAAAAGGAAATAGTTACGTTAAAATTTTTTCTTATAACCCTATAAAACATAATGAGGTAAAATAAGTGATATTTAAGATGAAAGAAGTAAAAGAACTAGTTAGATAAAAAAAAGTCAGAACCTAGAAGTGAGGAGAATAAAAGATACAATTTTTAAATACAGCTATAAACTTAAAACTAAAATATTTTTAAAAACTTTAAAGTCTTCACAGCATTCAATTTTTTTCTTATAGCACTTACCACAATCATAAATAATCATAGAGATAAGTATTTATCTCCTTTCCCTGTTTGTAAGCTTCATGCTAGTAGGAACTGTGTATTGTCTACTGCAGTATTTGTTGGGCCTAGCAGAGTGCTAGCAACATATTACTATACAATAATTTCTTTTTTAGTTAAAAAAAATATTAATTTTTCCTAGAAATTATGTGAAATTAGCATTTAAGGTAAGAACTTCTATAGAAAGACAAAGAAGTTTTTAAAAAGAGAGTAAACTAAAGTAGGCTGTGAATACAAACAATGACTGTCTCAGCAATAAGAAATTCTGGTATAATGTTGAGTTTGCTGAGTTTTATTATCAAATATTAATAATGTGATGACAAAACCAAACAGCGGAAAGAAAACCCAACTCTGCTGGTTTTTCTTGCTTGTCATTAAAGGAGCTCCTTGGGACTGAGGCCAGTGTGGGCCATGTATGTTGTGGCCTTCTCCCTGGGGATAGTGCTCTTGTAGCTGGCCTCCGCAACTTCTTAATTGAGGTGAAATTCACATAACATAAAATTAACCATTTTAAACTGAACAGTTCATTGGCATATAGTACATTGATAATGTTGTGCAACTATTACTTTCATCTAAATCCAAAACAGTTTCATCACCCCAAAATAAAACTCAGTACCCATTCAGCAGCCCCTGCCAACCACTAATCTGCTTCCTGTCTTTATGGATTTTCCCCGGCCCCTGTTTAAACTGTTCCTGCTGGAGAGGAATATGCTATGGCCGAAAAGAAATTACTGGGCTTTAGAGACCTTGGAACTTACAGTTATATCTCTTTTAATTATAAATTTATTTCTTAATAGCATTTTCAAAGACTTCGTAGGTATTAATGGTATTTATGTGTACATTTTATTTTAAACTTTATAAGTCTCCTAATTCTTTAGCTTTCTATCCTAAACTTTTGTAAAATAATTACATTGATATTTACCCATGTAATCAGATATTTATGTGTTATTTGGGCATGTAACATTTGTGTGTCTGTCTACGTTCAGGCAAGGTTACTCACCCACTGCACAACTGACATGTTGTGTACTGGATCATTTTTGTTCTGGAGGGCTAAACTGTGCATTGTAAAATGTTCAGTAGCACCCTTGACCTTTACCCACCAGGTGCCAGCAGCACCCTCCCCTCCCCAGTTGTGACAACCAAAAATAGTTTCCCGATTGTACAGTGTTCCTTCAGGGGCAAAATTGCCCTTGGTTGACAACCATTGCATTAAGATTATTCTTCTTGAGAATCTGGCTTTCTCTTTCAGTAGAAAGAGACTATTAGTACAGTATATGTTAGAACTAATCACCATAGCTAGTTAGCGATAAAGGAGAATTGCTAGATCACCAATGGAGCTTAGTCATTGGTTTTTATAATCATCCCCAAACTGTTCTAAATTAAAAAAAAATTTTATTTTAGTTTCAAATTTTGATTTTTTTTTTTTGGCAGTACCCTTTTGAGTGATTAGTTAAGGGTCATTTCTTGTTTGGCTATGCTATGCTATGCTAGAGGAATTCAACTTGATTGCCTAATGGGAAGTACTTTCATGGAAAAAGTAAATACAGCCATATGAGTTTGTCTGGAAATACTTGAAATACTCAAATTGTTTTAAAATACAAAGAATAAAACATTAAATAGTTGAAGAAAAGAGGGAAGAATTATTTTTTACACAAATGTCCCTTGTTTCATGCCCAAAGAACTTAAGACAGCTATCTTCCAGTGCTGCCCCTTAACTTACTCATAAATAAATTCTCCCTTTTTGTGCTTCCCACCTGTTTTCTCAGAGTATAAAGGCTCTTTGATTACTACTTAAAGTTTACTATTTCTCAATAATCATATTAAATGAATTAAATTTAAAAAGGATTATTTTATTTGATCTAAAATTTGTTTGAAAATAAAAATGTAGCCTACTTAAATATTAAAATTCTTATCTTAGATTCCCTATAAAGTTGTAAATGACAATTTTTAGGGATTGTCCTGCTGTGACCCTGTTTTATAACTAGTTTGTGGTTTTCCCTGTAACTAATGAAATATCATTGGAGATAAAACTTTAGGGGAAATAAAATGAGAATGGGGTGGTGGTAGTGGAAGAGAGCCAAAAGGGGAATATTTAGTGTGATGTCACTGGGATAGCATCAGTTAAGCAGGAGGGTTGAGAGATGGCATCTTAACTGGCTTTTTCCTGGGCATAAAATACTCAATGAGGCCACGGGAAGAAAGAAAATTCTGTAAAGTAGAGCATTGGCAGCCTTCTCTGCATGATAAAACGCAGTTTCAATTAATTGTGTCTGTTTCTTGTGTGTGGAAGACCTAGATGAAGGCCATCCCTATTCTTTATTCCTAAATTTTTTCTTATATGTGGAAAGGGGTATCATTAACATAATATGCTTTTATAAGGACACTATGATCTAGCAGCTTCTTTCCCCCGTATGTGCTTAAAATGTATCTAATACATTCTTATCAATTTTCTTATATAGGGACTATGTTAGGAGTGAACTGGAGTTCGCCTATGAAGGACCAATGTATTTAGAACCTCTCTCCATGAATCGGTTTACCACAGCCTTAATAGGTAAGTATTATAAAAGAATTAAAAGTGTAGGTAGGAGGCCGGGCATGGTGGCTCACGCCTGTAATCCTAGCATTCTGGAAGGCCGAGGTGGGAGGGTTGCTTGAGCTCAGGAGTTTGAGACCAGCCTGAGCAAAAGCAAGAACCTGTCTCTACTAAAAACAGAAAAAATTAGCTGGGCGTGGTGGCCAGTACCTGTAGTCGCAGCTACTCAGGAGACTGAGGCAGAAGGATCGCTTGAGGCCAGGAGTTTGAAGTTGCAGCGAGTATGATGATGCCACTGCACTCTAGCCAGGGTGACAGGGCTGTGTCAAAAAAAAAAATGTGTAGGTAGGAACCAACCAGTGTTACTATCTTATAAAATTGGTGCATACTCACTTAAAAAAAGTTGGAAAACTCAAAAGTGATTCATGATGACTTTCCACATGTAGCCATTGTTTAATGTTATATTTTCTTAATCTTTTTTCCCATGCATAGGTGTTTATGTATTTATAATTGTACTGTACGTAGTTCATAGTTGCTTGGTTTTTTTTAAAGGTATTTTAAGTATTTGGGAAGATTATTTTTTAAATAGCTGATTCTTACTTTGAAAGATTAAAATGAAGTATGTAGTATCTTAAATTTACTTATGGTTGTTGAAAGCCATCTCCGTATTGTCAAAAATAAATTGCCAGAAACATCAGGAACTTGAGATATGATTGAAATAATTCAGGTAGCAGAATGTTAAAAATAGAAGTGCGCTAAGGCCTAAAAACAATAGGGGTACAGTCCAAGTGAGGTGGACCCTATCACGCCAAAGTTGCAAAAAAGGGAGTGAGAGAAAACCTGTTTGGTAACTCTTAAACTCACCCATGTAGAAGGTATTAAAAGGTTGAATATTGGAGTTTGAAGGAGGATTTCTTCAGAGAGAGCTATTTTTTTCTGAAATACCTCCCCAGTCCTTACATCTAAAGGATTCAGTGATGGACCATTTGGAGAGTTACGTGTCTTCCGTAGTATTGCGGAGGATACTGTAAACTGGTGTCTGATTCAGGCCTGCAAAATCTAAAGTTGCACTGTTTAAAACTAATCCCATGTAGCTACTGAGCATTTGAAGTGTAGGGCTAGTCCAAATTAAGGTATGCAATACATGTAAAGCATACACTCAATTTCTAGTACAAAAAAGGGCACAAAATGTCTTGTTAACTTTTAATATAGATTGAATGTCTATATGATAATATTTGGGATATATTAGGGTATTTATAATATATTAATTTCACCTGTTTCTTTTTACTTTTTGAAATGAGGCTTCTAGAAAATTTAAAATTGCATATATGCCTCATATCATAATTCTAATCTGACATAAAGGGCTAGCAATGGGCTGGCTGCCCATTGAGGTTTTTTGATTGTGGAGTGAAAATGCCTTGTAGGGTTTTTCTGTATCTTCCAATTTGTAGAGGCAAAGGATGTGAGTTTCCTGTGAACTAGAAAAGGGCCCCAAAAGTCTGTGTGGGATTTTCTTAGGTCCTCTTCAAGAAGGCCCTTTAGAGGGATGAGAAGACCCCAACAGGGATTGACCTTCCAGTTTCCCAGGAGCTGAGGAAAGAACCAAAAACAACTAGAGGAGGCTGCATACCGAGTACCAAGGGGCGGTCCTGCAGGTGAGAGATCCACAGTGATAGGAACAATCTCAGAAGAACCTGTAAAAATGCCCAGGAGAAAAGAGATCAGTTTTATTAACAAATAACCTCAAATTCAGGAAGCACCAACACCACCTTATTGTAAGAGTATAGTCAAGTAGGAACTTGCCTTCTTCCCTCCCTCTCCTACTTCCCTACAGGCTCCAATCCTGGGTGAGTGAGGGAGAGAGGGAGATGGTGCTAGGTCAAAAAAGAGCAAGAAGCCAACCACAACCTCTCCACCCCCTCTCCCAGTTGCAAGTTTTCTGTCTGTAGTTCCATAGGGGGCCTGAGCTAGAGTCAGGAAGAATCCTCAACTTTAAATCAATTTCAAAGTTTTGATTATTAGATGGAGACTATAACCTAACCTAGATTAGAAAAGTTATGGGACTTGCCTTAGATTTCATCTAGGGGCAGGAAAACAACTAATCTCCACAGAGTAGATTTTAAAAGGCAGCAGGAGACAAAAATAATGTTGTTTTATGGCTCTGTCCTATCAGTTAGTGTATTTAGTAATAACATTCAATTATGAAAGCATTATCTAGATTAGAAAGCTTGTAAAATTTTATTTTGTGATGGATGCATTTAGTATAAATATGAAATATATTTCCTTAAACTGTTCTTACCAGTGGATATGGTCCTCTGTTTACTCAACTAAGATCCAATTAATTGGAAATAAAACAAAATCCATACACTTTTTTTTGTTTTTTGAGACTGGGCTAGAGTGCCGTGGCGTCAGCCTAGCTCACTGCAACCTCAAACGCCTGAGCTCAAGCAATCCTTCTGCTTCAGCCTCCCGAGTAGCTGGGATTATAGGCATGCGCCACCATGCCTGGCTAATTTTTTCTATATATTTTAGTTGTCCAGCTAATTTCTTTCTATTTTTAGTAGAGACAGGGTCTCGCTCTTGCTCAGGCTGATCTCGGAACTCCTGACCTCCAGCTATCCTCCCACCTTGGCCTCCCAGAATGCTAGGACTATAGGCGTGAGCCACCGCACCTGGCCTCCATACACTATTAATAGCATGTTTTCTTCCAACTTTGATTTAAAAGTAACTTCCTACTCCTTTTCTTCATTTCAATAAGAAACTTGTTATGAAAAACCAAGTAATTTGAATGTTTCATGATTTCTTAGGGTTGCAAACTTCTTGGAGATATTTCTAATAGTAGAATCCTGAAATCCAAAGAGTTGTGATTTTAATTTATTCAGAATTATAAGTTGAAATAGTCAAATCAAAAAACAAACAACTTATTGTTTTGGAGCTACAGGAAAGATTCCACTAACAATATGACTCCTTCCTGCTTTCACCTAAGCAGGATGAATGAAAGAGAATATATCATATGAGTCATATTCTTCTAGGAAAGAGAATAAATGGAGCCTGTAACCCCAGAGCTGAGCACTGTATGTGCTGGCATAGACTTAGGGGAATTTTCAGAGCTCAGAGGAAGTTTGCATCATGCTGAAAAAGGACATTTAAATATCATAGCTGTGAGCACAGTGAAAGTAAGATATGCCAGAATGAATACTCCTAATCTTTCCTAGTATTAAAGCATTTCTTCAAACACTTTCTTTCAGAGTTTTAACTGTCTAATTTTTAATGTTTTTTAATCAAAGAAATACACGTATTTTTAAAGGTTAAGAAATACGACAATTTTATGTTGAAGATCTCTCCCCTGTCAGGTGTCATTCCTCAGAGGCCTCTTCTTTCAACTCATGATCATTTTTTCCCCTGCACTTTTCTCTTTTGTCCCTTTCTGAAAATTCAGTTAATAGGGTACGGATCGCCTGCATTGAGCCCCTAAATTTCTTACTATTGTATTTTCCTTCTATTCTGTGCTTGCTCTCTCTTTTTTTGCAGTCTTTTTGCTTTCCTTTCTGAGATTTCCCAACTTTGTTTTCCAGCCCTTTTGTTGCATTTTTATTTTTGTTACATATTTTTCTCGTGTCCAAGACCTTATTTTTCATTGAATGCATTTTTTATGCTATTATGGCAGTCCATTTTTAATTTCTTAGGTATATCATCTTTTTGAAACTGTTGTGATTTTTTAAAGCTTTCTTTTTCTCCTTGTATTCTCTCCATTTCTCCTGAGATTTTTTTTTTCTATTTGGTTGTTTTAGTCTTCATCTTTCATGAGAAAGTAGTATTTTTCAAGCCTGGATTAGAATCACCTAGATATATTTTAAAAAACCAAATTATAAATATCAGTACATAGGTTCCATCTGAAATTGATTAAGCCATAAATTTTACTCAAATGTCTGGGGGTGGTGTCCTAGACGGATCATTTACATTAAAGGAATTTATTCAGTTGTTGATTGGAATCTCTTTGGGGCTTACCACCTGGTGTGAGTGATCAAGTGGGACTGGCTGTTTGTGGGAGGGACCCCAAAGTCTCAGTCATTGTTGATATTTTCACTTGGACTGGTCAGTTTCCCCCTGAGCAGTCTTTCTGTCCCTTGTAGAAGGAGGGCGGTGGCATTGGGTAGAACTGAGTGATGATGAACTTGGCAGCAGTGTTTACAGGTCTGGAGGGATCTCGTATTTCAGAGTGCAGCCTTTTGTTTTAAACTCCTGTTTTCATCTGGGCACTTCACCTCTGTCATGGGTTATGTATAGTATCCAGCAGCCTCAGTTTCAACATCTTCCGAGAACAAACTTCAGTCTTCCTCCCCGGGTTGGGGAACTAGTAGTGGCCTGGCTAAAACCACCGAGAGTTGCCTCATATCTGTGTTCTCTATCTTCCAAAATGTTGACATATCTCATTTGGTGGTCTGTTCTCTTGTTTTCTTTATTATTATGAAATTTTCTTTTTTATGTCTTTATGAAATATTCTTCACATTATTTGAATATCATTTCTCTAAAGGCTAAAATTAATGCTTTGTGGGAGAAACATACCTTCATAGTAGATTGTTATAAATGTTTAGTTCTGTGTGAAAATGGTTGCCATTTTTGGATTCTTCTAACAATTACAGATTGAGTGTTCCTTCTCTGAAATACTTAGGACCAGAAATGTTTTGGATTTCAGATTTTTTTCAATTTTAGAATATTTGCATTATATTACTGGTTGAGCATCCTTAATCTGAAAATCCAAAATCCTCCAATGAGCATTTCCTTTGAACATCATGTCCCATTTTGAAGCATTTTGGATTTTACATTTTCAAATTAGAGATACTCACCCTGTATATGAATAGAACACAAATAGAAATTCCTAAGTTTTGTTTTGCATTTCATTGATAAGAAGGAAGAGAATTCGACTAAATAATTCTTAAATTAGTCTGGAAAATAATGTGTTTAAGAATATCCAAGAAATTCTGAAAAGAGAAATGAAAAGAGACTTGTCCATTGAAGTGGAACAGGGTGGTACTGTTATCAGAATAGACCACTGGAAAAAAAATAGCAAATTCCCACATAGAACTAAATATGTAAAAGATTTTGGGCTGGGCGTGGTGGCTCACACCTGTAATCCTAGCACTTTGGGAGGCCACGTGGGAGGATCGCTTGAGCTCAGGAGTTTGAGACCAGCCTGAGCAAGAGGGAGACCTAATCTCTACAAAAAAATAGAAAAATTTGCCAGGCATGGCGACATGTGCCTGTAGTCCCAGCTACTTCGGAGGCTGAGGCAGGAGGATCGCTCGAGCCCAGGAGTTTGAGGCTGCAGTGAGCTATGCTGATGCCACTGCACACTACCTTGGCAACAGCGCAAGACCGTGTCTCAAAAACTAAAAAAAAAAAAAAAAAAAAAAAAAAATTTGGTATATTCTACCAGTGACATTTCAAAGTAATGAGAAAAGAGTGGATGATTCCAGTAGCTAGTTTTGAGACAACTGATTAAATATCTGAAAAGAAGCAAACTTAGATCTTTATTTTCTATCTTCCAAATGTATTAATTTTAAAAATCAGTAAAAAATTATAGGTAAGTACTTGTATAAACTTCAGTAGGGGAGCCATGTAATTAACTATGGCACCATGGTTGAAAGCAAAGTAAATACCTTAAGGAAAAGATTCATCAGTTTGACTATTTTCAATAAAAACTTCTGTAAGAGAATAAGTTATTAAAAATATTAAGACAAATGATATATTGCAAAAAAATATCATTTGACAGAGGATTAGTATCTAGATCAAACAACAGGATACATATTCCAATAGAAAAATGGGCAAATAATGTGAACCAACATTTCACCAAATAATTACAAGTGTTTTTGTATACTGATTGGTCATGTTCAATCTTACAACAAAATGAAAATTTAAAAAACTTAGAAAATCTTCCTTGTTCCTACCTTCTCTAAATTATAGTCACTATTGTCAAGTCAGTAGGAAAATGGGCACTCTGTACACTAAGTAAATTGTTTCTGGAGGGCAGTCTGACAGTATGTGTCAAAGCCTTAACAAATGTTTATTCTGATTCAGTAATTTCACTTTCAGGAATTTAGCTTAAGAGAATATTAGGAAAATATTTGCTTAAAGTAGTTTACATAAGGATGTCATACATGAATAAGCTTATTCATACAAAAGCATTTTATAATTATGAAATATTGAGAAAAGGCCAAATGCTAATATTATGTCACATACATTCAGTGTAATATACCATACAACTATTGAAAATAACCATGTATATGTATTTATTAGTGAGGGAGATATATATATATATATATATATAATATATTAAATGAAAAGCTGATTATAAAATGTGTACACTATGTTTGTGTTTTTTTGAGACAGAGTCTTGCTCTGTTGCCCGGGCTAGAGTGCAGTGGCATCATCGTAGCTCACTGCAACCTCAAACTCCTGGCCTCAGGCGATCCTCCTGCCTCAGCCTCCTGAGTACTGGGACTACAGGCAAGCCATGATGCCTGGCTAATTTTTCTATTTTTAGTAGAGATTGGATCTTCCTTTTGCTCAGGCTGATCTTGAACTCCTGAACTCAAGCAATCCTCCCGCCTTGGCCTCCCAGAGTGCTAGGATTACAGGCGTGAGCCAACTATGATCTTTAAACATTTATATATAATTACATGCATTGAATAAATCTGGAAAGGTAACAATATGAATAGTTAACTTTCATTGAATATTTACTGGGTTTCAGATACAGTACTAAAGCTTTATATGGAAAATACATCATCTAATGGACCCAGGATGTTCATAGAGCTATCCTTGGGTGGTTGGATTACAAGAGACTGAGGGTTTTCTTCCCCTTTTTCTTTTTATTACCTTCATTATTTTTATTCTGTAATTTCTTATCTTTTTTATGAACCTAACATTATGAACATATTATTTTCCTTTTTGTTTCTCTGTATTCCTAACTTTTCTATAATGATCATGTATGATCCTCTGTGAGAAGAATTTGTTTAAACTTTTCAGTTTTAACTTTCATGATTGAGTTATTTGAGAAGGAATGTGTGATCCTCTTAAAATAACTAAAGATCAGAAAATCTCAGAGCAAATCTTGCTGTACGATAATCTTGGATAAGTAACTGTATCTGTTGGATTTTATGCTTTCACCTATAGACTAGAACTCAAATTTTGAGTACCTTTGGAAAAGTAGCTATATATAAACAGTAGCAACTGAATTATTATAATAATTGAACTGGACATTGTTTAAAGCTTTCTCCATGTTATACATGCTATCAGGAATGTGATGAAGACCAGTGGAGACTTAATGCTGCTTTTTCCCAATCAGCCCTAGGGAATTAGTATTTAAAATTCACAGAACATGTGAATCTGTAATTATGATCAGATGAAGTTAAAATATGATTTATCTAAAAGAGCTTAGAAGTTAGACTTCTTCAAAAGCTGTGTCATTCTTATCAACAGCGTTTTTTGTTTTTATTTTGTGGATACCAAATACTCAAAATTAAATGCATTCTGTTCCCCATTTTAGGTCAGTTGGTGGTGTGTACTTTATGCTCCTGTGTCATGAAAACGAAGCAGATTTGGCTCTTTTCAGCCCACATGCTTCCTCTGCTAGCACGACTCTGCCTTGTTCCTCTGGAGACTATTGTTATCATCAACAAATTTGCTATGATTTTTACTGGATTGGAAGTTCTGTATTTTCTTGGGTCTAATCTTTTAGTACCTTATAACCTTGCTAAGTCTGCATACAGAGAATTGGTTCAGGTAAGACTGACAACCACACACGTAGATAAAATTCTACATAAATATTAAGTACATTAAAGATGTGGTGCATTTTCATTTCACGGTCATAGTTATGGTAACATTTTTTTTTTTTACAGTTTCGAAACAGCAACTATTTTCAACCCAGTTAGGACCATATGAGATTCTTTATTATGAAGTTCTATTGAGAAAGTTCTAAAGTGAGGTGATTCTCTGGAAGCAGACTGTCTGGGTTCAGAACCCTGATGCTGCTGTTTACTAGCTGTGTAACCTTGGGATAATTATTTCGCTTTCTGTAAAATGGAGCTAATAATAACAGTTATACTTTCCTTATAGGGTTGCTGTGAGTTCAGTGCCAGACAGACAATGTTCAGTATGTGTTAGCTATTGTAATGAAGACAAAAATAATAAAGAATTGAATACCGAAAATTCAAATCCTGTTTTTTTCTCCTGATTATAGTGCCATTATGACTACAGTTTCTTCTCTTTGTTTACCTGATTTATTTAAACAGAAAAGTTAAATAGTTCTGGGTTATGATATGATAGATTTTGTTTAGATACAGTGCTAGAACTGACTTTGCCAACATAACATGCCTTTTGGAATAGTTGTTCTCCCACTTTTTTCAGCCTTTGCTCTAAGATTACTCCTAGACACAAACGGTAGACATTTGGGACATAAATGTTTCGATTTGATTTACTCGATAAGTTTCAGTGTATAAAATAGATCTTAAACCTGGCATTGGTTTAAAAAGATAGTGTTAAAGTGATCATTTTCTTCCACCTCTTGACTGTGTGCAAGACCTTAAGGTACAGGAAGCTCTCAGATTGAGCAAACTGATAACACTAAGTGAGGTGTTCTCTTGTGGCCCCGGGGGCAGATCTTTGAAAATAATTTTCCTGAACTCTTGGCCTTAGCTTGATTCTACCTTCTTTCTTCGTCTTACACAATGATTAACTTGGGTGAATTACCCAGAAGTGGATCTTCTGAGAAGAGGAGGTTACTTCCACACTCTAGGTAGAGCTGCTTCATGGCGGGGAGGGGGGACGGAGGGGGGGTTATAGTTGTATTCAGGGTAAGAATGACAAATTTAAGATACATATTTTTTATTTGAATTCAGTCATGTGGTAGTATTCTATTATAGTTTGTAATAAACAGTAGATTTTCGGTAAGTACTTACTGAATATTAAATATTTAATAACCATAAAGAGAAAGTCTCTGCTTTTCAGTGTCATGTTTACTGTCTTGGTTGCCATACAATTCATACCTCACTAGGTGTAGTAGTTGAAAATAAATGATAGGTTATGGAATTTGTGACTTGGAAAGAATTGGATAAGCAAGGAACGGAAGCCATCAGGTTTTTTAGTGGTTCTGTTTCTTGAATGGAACAAAGGAGGAAAAGTACTCTCTACCTATATGGTCAGTTTGCCTCTAATGATTTTGCAGCTAGTTGGGCAATTTCCTTTTTCTTTTAATATTTTCTGACTGGGAAAAATAGAAGTTAATAGACTAGGTTGTAGAAAAAGAATTTGCTTTACTAATGAAAAAAGTTTTAAATTTAAAGATCTTTATGGCTTATTGAAACATTCTGGTATCACACTGAGATAGTCCAGCAAGACCAGTTGGCTGCCAGGTTAGGATTTTGTAGGCTGCCTGGCAGAACTCTGCTGTGTTACCAGGGTCTGGTCCCTGGCTTAGTAACTCTAGAAACTTGGTGACATCTGTGCTCTTAGATTACACCAGAGTCTGGGAATTGATTTTTGCTAACCAAGTTGATAAGAGATTGTTTTATAAACTGGAAGACTAATTTATTAAGTTATAGATTAGTAAGGTTTTTGGGGGTTTTTTTTGGTTTGGTTTGTTTGTTTGTTTTTTTACATATACCCTTTTCCTGGTGTTAATGTACTTGGCAAACCAAATAAATTGAGAAATGTTGCTTGATAAATACACAGTAGGAGCAAGGGGAATTGATTTGTCTAGGGGAAAAGACTTGCTAAGTATCTTTGCTCTGCAATAGAGTAAACTTCTCCAGTGATTAAATACTCTGTCTCCCCTTGAACTGTTTCAACTGTTTCTCATCTATGACATTCCTGAATAAACCTCGAAAAATTTTTACATTTCTCTTTTTCCTAGCCCCTCAAGCAACATTGCATCATTCATGCTAGTCCTGGTTATTTTGATTAGACATGAATTTTTACCAAGTCTGTTTAAACTACCTTTGAGGTAGTTTTATTGTAAATAAGACTTTCTTTTGACCTTATCCCTGAACTGTTAGGGCAATTTACTGTTGCCATCAGATGAGTGTGTATCAAGTGTTGTTAATAGTGCAAAATCAGTAAATTTTAAAAAGCACGCTGTTTATGTACAGAGCTAACTTTAAAGGAATTTAGCTGAAACAATCTTGCAGTAAAAGAAAAGCTATTTTTCACGCCACTTCAGATTAAACTGTTAAGTGTTTTTAAGTGTTTATCTATGGTGGTGCAAAATGTTTTCCTATCTCATTTTCTTATTCAGGTAGTGGAGGTGTATGGCCTTCTAGCCTTGGGAATGTCCCTGTGGAATCAACTGGTAGTCCCCGTCCTTTTCATGGTCTTCTGGCTCGTCTTATTTGCTCTTCAGATTTACTCCTATTTCAGTACTCGAGATCAGCCTGCATCACGGGAGAGGCTTCTTTTCCTTTTTCTGACCAGGTAATTAATTAATAAGAGCCTGTAATACTATATATAACCTTAGGAAGAGAAAGCGATCCAGGAATAGTAAGTTTTGCAAATTACTTTTATCTGTTACATTACATGACTTCATATTCAATTAAGATAGGGTTTTCATTCAGCGGATACAAGGTCTGGTAATGCAGGGAGATGCTAATGTAATAATGGTGGTATATTTGGCAGCACTGTGGAGCAAAGTGCAGCAAATGATTTGTGGGAAAGTACATAGCAAATTATAAAAGTCTTTTTTCAATTTCAAGTCAAAGTATTAGGTCAGTAAGAGAAAAATATGTTATAAAAATAACATTTATTGAGTATTTCTTACATGCCACACTACCTAAACACTTTTCCCTCACATTAAATCTTTTACAGCAACCCAAGAGGTGCCTTTATTATTACCATTTTATTTATTTATTTTTTCTTTCTTTCTTCTTTTTTTTTCCAAAGACTTTTTCCATCTCACATTACCATTTTATAGTGAGGAAACTGTACCAAGATGTCCCATGCGACACTGCTAAAAGAAGTAAAACTGGCATTCAAACCCCACCTGAGTTAAAAACCCATGATTTATCTGTACACTTTCACTATGTCCTCTTTTACTTAATGTTTTGCTTCAGTATTGAGATAGAGTCAAAAATTGGTGAAATGGATAAATCAAAGTACTTCTTAACCCAAAAGAATTTTAAGACTTAGTTTTTAATATTTAGGGTTTTTTTTTAGAGTCTTATGTTATTTGAGTCCTTTTCCCACTTCATTGTCTCTATTGTGAGCTTGTGCTAAATCCATATTTGTCATTTTTTCCACTCTGAGTTTGAATCTCACTCCCTCAGAATCTAGCACATGAGTATACATCTTGGGTCCCTGACTCATTGTCACTTTAAAAGGCAAGAACAATCACGCCTGTAATCCTAGCACTCTGGGAGGCCAAGGCAGGCGGATTGTATGCCCTCAGGAGTTTGAGACCAGCCTGAGCAAGAGCAAGACCCCCTGTCTCTACTAAAAATAGAAAGAAATTAGCTGGACAACTACAAAAATATATAGAAAAAATTAGCCGGGCATGGTGGCACATGCCTGTAGTCCCAGCTACTTGGGAGGCTGAGGCAGAAGGATTGCTTGAGCCCAGGAGTCTGAGGTTGCTGTGAGCTAGGCTGACGCCATGGCCCTCTAGCCCGGGCAACAGAGTGAGACTCTGTCTCAAAAAAAAAAAAAAAAAAAAAAAAAAAAAAAAAGACAAGAACAAAAATCTGTCCTTCTGAAAAGTAAATATAGAAAAATAACAGTTTTGAGTTCTAGTTAATGGAGCCATTGTTTCTCAGCCATTCAGTACTATAGATGACTGTGTACTAAGTGGTATAGGGAAGGAGAAATTTAAGACAAATTAGCTGTGCTTAAGGAGCATGTTATTAAGATTGAAAACATTAACATAAATCTAAATACCAATAAAAATGTAATAGGGCAATACTTCTTTTAACAAGCAAGTAGGATAAACTTACTGGTATTGAGTCAGATTTTGTACTTTCTGAAAACGAATAACAATTATAAATAGCTTCTATAAACAGGTAATTAGTTTATCAAAGTCATACACATTTTAATGATCAATTTAGTGTTAACACTTTGACTGCCATGTGAGTTGTATTTAACTCAGCCTAGTTTTGAGCCTGGGGCCTTGTGAAGCAAAACCCTGCAGTTGGTTTGTGACAATTGTTAAAGTTAGTATTGACAATTTAATCCTAAAAACATGTATTGTGTTGCATATAACTGACTCACAGAAAACAATAAAAAATAACAGAAAGGATCATTTTGTTTTAATAAAACACTGTGGCCGGCCCCAGGGGAAAAAAAATTTTTTTCTAGTGGTACTGAATGTGTTAAATAAGTTTGACTATTTGTTTTTATGTAAATATTATGGAGATTTTATGCAGAATTTTTAAATGATTCAAAAAGTAACTGAATTTAAAGAGATAACAATTCCGTGGTTAGGACAATAACCTCAGTGTGGAACTGGAATTGGTTCTGTTTTAAACCAGATTGTTATCTATTGCAAAAGCACAGTCAAATGAGGTATAGCATAGTGTAATAGGCTTAATAAGTCACAAAGCCATGAATGAATTTGGACTTATCTACAAAGTAAGAAAATAATACTGGGATTTTTGATGAAGTTTAGATATCTTGCCAAAGTAATTTTTCTCTTTCTTTTTCTATACGTAGCCAGGATTGCCCTTTCTCAAGATAAGACTGTTTTAATTTGGTTTGTAATTGAGAAGTTCTCATAGTGCTTCTTTTGTTAGTTTATATATCTGCTAAGAGTTGTTGTCTGTCCTTGTTGCTTTTGTGTGCCAGGTTATATTTGTTTCCTTGCCAAGAAACAACTTATTTGCAAAAAAGAGGATTAGAAGCTTACCAGAGTACCCTAACTACACCAACAAACCAACAAAAAAGCACATGGAAACAAACTGAAAAACAAAGGTTTTTTTGTGGCCAGAAAATAGAAACTAAAATCAATAAAACTGACTCATTGAAGAGAGATGGGAAGAAAAGTTTTATAAATTTCCCAAACTTTCACTTCCCCAAAGCTAGGTTGGAAGCTTTTGTATTCTTTAGTATTCTCTCTATTGAAAAATAGCACCACATTCTTTTCTAAAGTAAGAGAAAAGAATGTGTTCTTCTTGAATATGTAATTATATCATACTTTTTGGGTATAAAAAATTTCTCTAAATATGGAGATAAAAATAGAGAAATAGTATAGACCTTTGGTTAAATTTTTGGCCTTTCCAATGAAAATGAAGTAAAATTTGTAGTATAATTTTCAGCCATGATTCTCATATTTTAAAATTATAGACAATGTGTTTAAACATTATATTATATAATGATTCTTTGAGAAAAATGGCAGACATTTCAGAAATTAGATTTGTAGCAATGTCATAAAATTATTTATTTTTTTTAGCTGTCAGTTATCATGATTGTTGGATATTTGGCTCCTAACAGAAAAGCAGACTTTTTTGTCATCATAATGTACATTGGTCCACGTAAAATTAGATGCTTTCATATAAAAACCAACTTACAAGCAATTATGTAGGAAAGGTAACTATAGAGGCAAAGAGCTACATAGTAAAAGGACAAGCATTGATTTGCTTGAATGAATTCCTCCATACAAATGAAATTCTCTGAAATTCTAAAACTTAAGATACAGATACTGGGTAAATGCTAAATCCAATTCATTAGCACATAATAGTACAAATATTTATAAAATACACATAAGTGAGTATCTAATGTGTTCAGTGAAAGTATTTTCAAGTTCTAGTGTAATATCTTACAGTTACCCTTATAAGTGGTATCATAGCAAACTTTTATGTTAAAAATTGATATTAAAATTATTTTTAAATGGTCTTGGGCTGAATTCTTGGGTATGCCTTTAAAGTAACCCTTTTAAAACATGCATTTATCTAAACCTAAGTTAAATTAAATTTTAAAACACCAGTAGTATGTCAGATACTGTTGTAATGGGAGGAGTGTGTGTGTGTGGGGGGGAATGTTGGTAAGTCAACAAAGGCCCTGCTCTTTTGGTCAAACAAGGAGTTACAAGTAACCATATTAGCAACACAGTGTGAACAAGTTGAACAGCCAGCATTTTCCAAAAGGAACAATGGGCAACTGTACAAGTTTCTTTTGAATACTTATCAACATGCTAATTATATATTTCTTAAGGTTTGAACAAGATTTAAGCTGTTCAAATTTTAATGCATTTGAAGATGATAAATAATTAAGAAAAATAAAGACCTTTTTTCTGATATGGTGCCGTTTACTGGATATTTGCCAAAGAGAGAAAAATGTAGGTTTGAATAAGGTGATTTAAATTATTAATAGATTAATTAATTGGGTGATTTCACCTCAAATTTTGGTAGAGGTGTTTTAGTGAATGAGCATCACTTCAAGCTTGGTGGTTACTTTATATTTCTTTTTTTTTTTTCTTTTTTTTTTTGAGACAGAGTCTCACTCTGTTGCCCGGGCTAGAGTGAGTGCCGTGGCGTCAGCTTAGCTCACAGCAACCTCAAACTCCTGGGCTCCAGCAATCCTCCTGCCTCAGCCTCCCAAGTAGCTGGGATTACAGGCATGCGCCACCATGCCCGGCTAATTTTTTGTATATATATATTTTAGTTGTCCATATAATTTCTTTCTATTTTTAGTAGAGACGGGGTCTCACTCTTGCTCAGGCTGATCTCGAACTCCTGACCTCGAGCGATCCACCCGCCTCGGCCTCCCAGAGTGCTAGGATTACAGGCGTGAGCCACCGCGCCCGGCCTTGGTGGTTACTTTAAAGGCTTAAAATGTTTTTATTACAAATGGAAAATTTATGTCTGTTTATTTCCTCCCCTTTTTTCCAGTATTGCTGAATGCTGCAGCACTCCTTATTCTCTTTTGGGTTTGGTCTTCACGGTTTCTTTTGTTGCCTTGGGTGTTCTGACACTCTGCAAGTTTTACTTGCAGGGTTATCGAGCTTTCATGAATGATCCTGCCATGAATCGGTAAGTTCTTTCTTTGAATATGTCTAGAAATTTAAATCCTGTGGATCAGTGGTCCCCCACCTTTTTGCCACTGGGGACCAGTTTCATGGAAGACAGTTTTTCCATGGACCTAAGGGTGCACGGTGTGGGATGGAGAGCGATGGGGAGCGGCTGTAAATACAGATGTACAGATGAGGCTTCGCTGGATTGCCTGCTGCTCACCTCCTGCTGTGCAGCCGGGTTCTTAACAGGCCCGTACTGGTCCACAGCTTGGGGTTTGGGGACTGCAGCTATAGATAACTAAAGGAGTAACAGTGAATTTTTTCCATTGATGAATTTTAGAGGAAATGAAATATTGAGAGTTTTTCTTTTTAATGGTTACAACATTTGAATCAAAGTGCTATGAAAAAAATAACTAAATTCCCATGTAAAAAAAAGATGTGTTTTTATTGTTATGTATATTATGAAGATATTACCATGAGTATTGGACACTTTCCTTTCCTAGATTTCTTTAAGAGATTTTCAAAAGCTTGCTTTTTCCTATTTAAAGTGTAGCCCAGTTAAAATTCAATTTGTATGCAGTATTTGATAGTTTCTTAAAGATGTTTTAAAAAATATGTTTGCATACTTACTGAACGTTCAAAGGATGAATTAATGAGAATGCAGAAAGGTTAACTTATTAAATCACTAAGATCAGGTATTAGGAAATCTATTTCTAGAACTTCTCATGATTTCTATTACCTTAATATAAGAGTTTAATGGTTTCATTTATATAAGTTTAAACAACCTCTTCTTAATATCCATCATTTATATAACCTCGTCTTAAAGTTCTTAAATCTTTATGACCCATGATCTTCCTGCTTGTCCCAGCTAACACCTTTAAAATGGGGGGAAAAGGAAGGAGAGAGAGGAGGAGGGAGCAAGAAAGAAAAATAATTTATGTGTAAGTTCACAAAATTCATACCATTCGAAAGGTACAAGAATGAAGAGTGACAGCTCCCTTTTCCTACCTCCCATTTCCTCTCTCCGAAGGTAACAGCTCTAGATGGTTATTTTTTTTTTTTTTTTTTTTTTTTTGAGACAGAGTCTCACTCTGTTGCCCAGGCTAGAGTGAGTGCCGTGGCGTCAGCCTAGCTCACAGCAACCTCAAACTCCTGGGCTCAAGTGATCCTCCTGTCTCAGCCTCCCGAGTAGCTGGGACTACAGGCATGCACCACCATGCCCGGCTAATTTTTTCTATATATATATTTTAGCTGTCCATATAATTTCTTTTATATTTTTAGTAGAGATGGGGTCTCGCTCTTGCTCAGGCTGGTCTCGAACTCCTGAGCTCAGACGATCCGCCCACCTCGGCCTCCCAGAGTGCTAGGATTACAGGCGTGAGCCACCGCGCCCGGCCTAGTTATTAATTTCTTATAAGGAAAACTACATATATTATTTTTTGGTTCATTTTCACAGTCTATCTACACTGCTCTGCCTCTTATTTTTTTATTTAATTTGTTTTAGAGAAATTTTTTTATTTTAACACATAACATATATCTCATTCCTTTTGGTGAAAGCATAGTATTCCATAATATGGATGTATCTCTTTTTTTGTTTGTTGTTTTGCTATTAGAAAATAATGCTGCTTTGAGTATCTTTGTACATGACTCTCTCTTTTTTTAAATCTTTAATTTGAAAAAATTTCCTCATGTCATACATGCTCCTACTCTGTAGTTCCCTGGCTACAATTGTTTGGAGAAAATCCCAGATATAATATAATTTACCCATAAATATTTCAGTCTGTAAATCTTTAGAAAAAAACATAACTATAATGGAATGATTATTCCTAATAAAAGAATTCCTTTGTATCAAATATCTACTTGGCATTCAAATTGCCCTAATTATCTAAATTTTTTTTAGCATTTTGTTCAACCCAAGGTCCGAATGAGGTCCATATTGTGGTTGATTGATAAGTTTCTTCAGTCTCTCTTAATATTTTGGTCCCTACTGTCTCTGTATTTTCCGTTGTATTTTATTTGTTAAAGATACAGGTGGTTTGTCCTACAGAGTTTTTCAGTCTGGATTTTGCTTATTGCATCCCCATGGTATCAAATAACATGTTCCACTATTCACTGTATTTTCTTTTATACATATATCTTAACTTTTATAGTATATCCATAGGGTAAATTATTACCAGCAAGATTATTGAATTGAAGGGTATTTTAAATTTATTAGCAAATTTTTCTCTAGAAAGGTTTGATCTGTGTGCATCTCAACGAGAGTGTGCTCATTTTCTCAAATTCCTTGTCAATGCTTAGTGTCATCAAACTTTGAAATATTTGCTAATCGTAATTTTAAAACTGTGCCTATCCTTTGCTCTTTTCATATTTGTGAGAGTTCTTTATAAATCAAGCTGATAGGATAAAAGTTCTTATGACTTTGTTTATAGCATATTTTCCATATGGAAGTTAAATTTCAACAAACATTCCTATTTGTATTTTTCCTCCTTTGTCTTCTGGTTCTTATGATCTGCTTAAAGAGACTGTTCCCTCTCCAGGATTATGAAGACATTCACCTATTATTTTGTCTTTTGTAATCAGCATATAGCTCATGATGTAAATCGGTATAATTCAGTGGATATCTAAGAATGGCAGAAGTATCTGCCTCATTGTCAAAGTTTGGTTAGAGAACTTTTATTTGTCTTAGAAGTTACTATTTTTGCCCTCATTGCATGCTTACATAATAGCTATTATACTTTTGCACCTGTAGTGATATCTGTATTGTTACAGTAATGTTACACACTATAAAGTTAATATACTGATCAGGTTTTTAGTCTGAATTAAGTCAAAATAGATTCAAAGATATGTAACAACAGTCTAAGCCTTTGGATTATTTTTCTCTTTGAATTAAATGGATTTGGATTATTTATTTTTTCTAAAAATGGCTGCTTTTTTTTTTTTTTTTTTTTAGGGGCATGACAGAAGGAGTAACACTGTTAATCCTGGCAGTGCAGACTGGGCTGATAGAGTTACAGGTTGTGCACCGGGCATTCCTGCTCAGTATTATCCTTTTCATTGTTGTGGCTTCTATCCTGCAGTCTATGCTGGAGATTGCAGATCCTATTGTTTTGGCACTGGGAGCATCTAGAGACAAGTAAGAAATCTCTTACTATGCTTTTATATGTAATATTCTTTACATGAATTTTTTGTCTAAAGATTTAGGGAATGTTTAGAGACAGAAAATGGATGGATAATTGGTATTAGTTTAGGCTAATTCAACAAGTTTACATTTTTATTTTTCTTATATGAGATGTTTGACTTGTTTGACTGTTCTAATCTGTTTTTTTCTTTCAAGATTTCTATAGTTAAAAGTCGTATCAAAGGCCAGGTAATTACAAATCAACTTTTTCTCCTTCAGAGAAATTTAATATTTTTTATATTTGTTCACTTTTAAAATTAAGAACATAGAACATATAATTTAGTCCAGTAAATATAACAAATATGTCATTTCATTCCATGTAATGCTAAAGGAGAGAAAGCATTAAGTGAAATGCAAATGAAGGTGAGAAAAATAAAGGCTATCAGGTAATCATAAAGAAAGGTATTTATGGAGTAACAGCCTCATTTGATGGTGTTTCAGACAACTGCAGCTTGTGAAGTTATAATGGGAATTCTTGACACCGTTTGGGACCAAGTGAAATTAATAGCTGGATTTATGTACATCTCATATTACAGAAATATTTTTAATCATATGTGTATTTTTTGATATATAATAGTTATACATATTTTGGGAGTGCATGTGATATTTTGATAACTGTATAAAATGTATAATGATCAAATTAGGGTAATTAGAATATCTATCCAGAAATTCTCTTAAGGAATAAAAACCAAACTATGATTTAGTTCTTTAAAGATGCAATTTTGGCCTTATACAAGTTTATACAAGGAAATTCTATAAGGAATTTCTTAAAATTCAGTGTCACTATTTTTTTCTAGTGCTCTGTCCACCCTCTGATTATGGATTGTAGAAATACAGATGAATTTATTGCTTCTCTGGTAGCCTTTTATGAGTAAGGGAGCAGGCAATCTCTTGGGAGGTAGAATTGTGACAGCAGATTTCTAAAGCATTCCAAATTAACATTTTAATTATAGTTCATCACATTTATCTTTGTATCCCTGTAATTCACATTGCCAAACATTCTATAAAAGTTTTTCAGATTTTAGGATGACTGAAAAATAAATTTAAATAAGCTCCTTGGATATGTTTCAAGTAATCTTGATCATCATAATTAATTATAGCCATTTGAGATTTAAGGTTTCTCAACAGAAGCAGAAGTATTTAAAATGTTGAATCAAGGGTGAGCTCAGTTAAATAGCCATTTAATAGATTTGAAGAGTGAGTTGCTTTGACCTAAGTATGATTAGTATTTTTGCTATTGCTGGCAATATCTTTTATTATGAATTATACTAATTAATTCAGTATATATTAATAAAATGATATAATACTATAGAAAGGTAAGAAAAGAGAAAAAAAAAATACGTAATTCCATTGCTGTAAGAACCAGTAGATCCAGTTGTGGGTTTTCCCAGGTTGCTGAACTAGCTTCATTCTTGGCTTCCCCTAAAATCAGACTCCAAAGAAATTTAGAGGGAAAGAAACACACTGAGACCCCTTGGGTGGATGGGGGTCTGGGCTAGTTATTTTGAATTGGTGTCTGTGTTATTACTTGTGGCTTCAGAAACATTAGCCTGAGGCAGAGGGGCTGCCCTCTTGGGTATGGGAGGAAAAATAAGAATGAACTGTTAGATTCTGTTCTTCTCTTCCACCATTGCCTATAGTAATAAGAGAATACTACTACCAAGAGTTACATGCCAGTACTTTTTTAAACAAATGATATGGAAGAGTTATGAGAAAAATACAGCTTAACCACAACTGACTCAAGAAGAACTAAAAAGCTTGGGTATTTCTGTAATTGTTAAAGAAATTGAAGCAGTTGGTAACCCTTTTGACCTCAGTGGCATTACAGGCAACTTCTACCAAACTTTGAAGGAATAAATTATCTCTATTTTAAACGGATACTTTCAGGCAACAGAAAGAATATACCCATCTCACTCTGTGAGGCCAGTTTAATCCCAATGTTGAAAAAAAGTAGGTAATTTGAGAAAGATCAAGTATGTCACTCATAGCAGGAGATATCATGTAGCATTTGCAATACTGGCTCAAGGATAGATGTGACGAATGGAAGAGAGAGGCCCCAAACAGACCCATGTAGGTGTGGAGCTTTGGTATATGACAGGAGTAGATGTCAGATGGGTAGGGACAGGTGGTACTAGTCTGTAGAGAAGCCAGAAAAAAACTGGATTTCTGTCTCACACTATAAACAAAAGAATCAACTCCAGACTGTTAAGGACTTAGATGTCAAAAACAAAAGTTAAAACCCCACTTAGATTAGTATATTTTGGAACTCCAAGTAGGAAAAGATTTCTTACGCTGACAGAACTGACTGTGAAAGACTGAGAATGATGATGACTATCAAAGAAAAGATTAAATTTTGTTTTTTGAGCCAGGGTCTCTATCTCCCAGGCTGGAGTGCAGTGGCACAATCATAGCTTACTACAGCCTTGAACTCCAGGGCCCAAGTGATCCTCTGCCTCAGTCTCCCAAGTAGCTGGGACTACAGGTGTGTGCCACCACACCCGGCTAATTTTTAAGGTTTTTAATCTCATTATGTTGTTCAGGCTGGTCTCAAACTCCTGCGTCAGCCTCCCAAATAGCTGGGACTACGGGTGTGTACCACCTGTTAGTTACGCCCAACTTAACTGTTAAAAGTTTAAAAAATTGTTAGTTTTTAAACCTAAAGATAAATTAGAAATGATCTTTACAAACTAGAAAAAGATATTTATAGTATATTCTCCAGATTAAGAATAGATAAATAATTCCTAAGAATCAGTGAAAAATGGGCAAAAAAACTTAAGGCATTTAGGAAAAGAGCAAGCACATGTGAATATGAAGAGAGTTTCAGTGTCTTTAGTGATAAGGGAAATGTAAATCAAGACCACAGTAAAGTGCTATTGTATACCTATTGGATTGGCAATGAACAAGTAAATCAAAAGGAAAGAAGAAAGAGAAAGAGGAAGGAAAGTTTGCTGATAGCAAGGGTGGGAGAAGATGTAGATCCTTGTCACTGATGAGAGTGTAAAGTGATGTAGTCACTTGGAGAAAAGTTTGACGTTATCTCCTCCTGGGTATGTATTCAAGAGACAGTCTTGCACATGTACAGTAGGAGACATGCAGAAGAATGTTCATAGCACAATTTACAATAGGAAGAGCCTGGGAACAACCCAGATGCCAGTCAGACAGAGTGGATAATAAAATGGGATAATAGTCACAGTGATATGTTAAAAATAGTGACACATGAAACAGTATGAGTGATGTATAGCAATGTAAAAATTTTTTTTAAATCCCAAAAGGCGATAATATAGGATATTATTTTTATGTCACAAACAAAATTTTAAAATATGCTCCTTAGGAATACATATAGATGAAACCAAACTGTGATAAGGAAAGCAAGCAAGAGAGTGTAGCACACAGGATTCAAGATAGTGGTGTGGGGCAGCGGGGTGGACACGTGGTATAGACAGGCCCACCATATATTTGATATTTAGACATGGGTTCATGAATGCTTGCTACATTATTTAAAGTAGCTAATTAGATTGCTGACTAAATAAAAAGAGGGCACATGTGTCACATGCACAGACCAATGATGATAGTGCATCGTGGATCAAGGATTACGATTAATTCGAGTGTACTGGGGATTAAAAAAGGAAAGGAAAAGTATCTTAAATCTCAAATCAGAGCAACCATTAAGAAATGATATTGACAGTTGATGAAATAATGCTTGTCTTTGTTATTAAGGAAATAATTATTAAGGGAAAAATCTTTGTAAATGTGTCTTTGGAATTGCTTAGACTATAGCTAATTTCCAATGGTTGTGTTACTAGGTGGCAAGCACTTTAAAAAAATAATTTTGTGTTTCCCCAGGAGTTTATGGAAGCACTTCCGTGCTGTAAGCCTTTGTTTATTTTTACTGGTATTTCCTGCTTATATGGCTTATATGATTTGCCAGTTTTTCCACATGGATTTTTGGCTTCTTATCATTATTTCCAGCAGCATTCTTACCTCTCTTCAGGTAAGCCTAGGATTAATTAACTTTCTGTAATAACTAATTTTCTTATTTTTCATCCAGAAAAAGAATTAAACTTTTTTTCAAGATGAATGATTATAAGTGGCCTATTTAGGTGATAACTTCCTGCCCTCTTTACTAGAACACAATTTTTTTTTTTTTTTTTAGCACTGGAGTTAGACTAAAATACTAGATAAACATATCTGTGTCTCTGTATCTTTTACAAAGTTCATTAAGCCTTTCAGTTTCTCTTTTCCAAAATGGTATGATACAGAGCTGTCATATACATCTTAAATTGATAAGTAACTATAAATATAAAAGATTTTAGAGCTTACTTTGGAGCTTGTTTGGAGTACATTTTTAAAATTAAATACTCTTCTCACAGATTCTGCGGCTATAAAAAGAAAAATATTAAAAAAATTTAAATACTTGAAAAGATCCATAGTTTCATGATATATATAAATATATGAGATACATGTGTATATTACACATACACACTATAGACACATACACAAAATATTGCCCTAGAAATGATAAGCTTATTGTAACTTAAAGATGGATCTTTGCTGCCTGATTACTAAGAAGTAAAAGAAATGTAGCACTAACAGTGAAGATTTATTCATTGTTCTTTGTAGAAGTAAAGGTTCTTTGAGAGTTGTGGAACAGGAATGACTATGGAATGAGGTCAATTAAGATAGAATTGATAGGATTTGGTGACCTGGGGAATAAGGGGAAAGGATGAGTCAGAAAACTGATTACTCATCAGAATTGTTTTAAAAATGTTCTATCTGAAGGTGTGACTTTTTGATATCTAATACCTGGATAACTAAGATCACCCACATTTTAATTATACCAGTGCCTTCTCTTTAGTTTTCATTTCTTTTTCAGTTTATTAAAAAGTTTTTTTTCTTGGGTACTCCCCTTTAGATTTTAAATATAAGATCCTAAAAGTGCCAGGAGTGTGTTATTGTTTAAAGCCTTTGAAAAAAGTTTCTTAGTGATATTCTGTTTTAATATACATAAATGTTTTTTTCAGGTTCTGGGAACACTTTTTATTTATGTCTTATTTATGGTTGAGGAATTCAGAAAAGAGCCAGTTGAAAACATGGATGATGTTATCTACTATGTGAATGGTACTTACCGCCTGCTAGAATTTCTTGTTGCCCTCTGTGTGGTGGCCTATGGTGTATCAGAAACCATCTTTGGAGAATGGACAGTGATGGGCTCAATGATCATCTTCATCCATTCCTACTATAATGTGTGGCTTCGGGCCCAGCTGGGGTGGAAGAGCTTTCTTCTCCGCAGGGATGCTGTGAATAAGATTAAATCATTGCCCATTGCTACTACAGAGCAGCTTGAGAAGCACAATGATATTTGTGCCATCTGTTATCAGGTAACTCATTCAGTAAGAATCCATTTGGGTGGGTCATATGGTATATCCCTTGGGACTATAACCACATTAACCAAATCCAATTTAAATTCTAGGCAGAATTATCTCCTGGGTTTAAAAAAAATGGGCCTCAGAAATTATTAAAGACCTGATAAAATATTTCCATTTTATTTCTAAGTTAAGTTTTTAATTTAGTCCCTCGAGTTCTAATTTATTGTTATTTCCAACATTATCGCTCACCCATAAATAAAGGAAAAACAGGTCAGGTGTATTTTATATTTACTCCTGAATAGACACACATACTATCAAATATACTATCCCTCAGGAGTCAGCAACTCCTGAAAAGTGGTGTGCCAAGATTCGGACTCTTTTCTTTCTAATATTCCCAGAGTGGGGAAGAAATGTTCATGTACTTAATGTAGGTGGAGAGAGTGGGTTGCTAAATATCTGGAAGGGGTGCAAGCGTTTGTGCGTGGGGTGGCTATGGTAGAGGCCAACAATTGGTGCACCATTGAAGTTCGCCTGCCTACAGTCTTTGGTACATGCACCATAAAGAGCCTGGTGATTGCTTTCTACTACAAATTAAAGATAGTATTTAAATCACCTTGGAAATAAAACAAAAAGGCCTAGAGTTTAATCATCAGTCACCTGTGCGAGAGGGTAATCGAGTAGCAGCTTTTACTCCCAAACTGCACTGTTGGAAATGTGGACAGAGATTATGGGCAACCACAGAAACTATGTTCCTTTAAAATCACTCTTAAAGAGTATAGTTTGGTGGAATAAATCTATAGATAGTGTCAGTGGTGTACAGGGAATGTTCTTTCCCTAGGGCAGCTTTTATAGTTTGGGTGGGGTGTGTATGTACTTGTGTATGTTTAGAACTATCTAGAATAAGAATTTTTTTCTAATAGTAAAATGCAACTACCAAGTTTTTATTGCCATCAGAATATACTTTTGGATACTAGCAAAGCAACGTTTCCCATTTGTTTTTGCATGTGAGGGGACTGATAATGTGGGTCCTCCGCCCACTTCCAAGTTAGTCATTCTCTTAGTTCTGTTTATTATTAATGTGAACTTTAGCTCTTTTGTGTTAGGTAGTCTCATTGTACTCAGAACAAAGCGCGTCAAAAACACAGCACATCAACTTCAGCAGCTGATGTCTAACATTCCATCTCTGGGATTTAAGAGTCCTCTTTTTGTATTTCCTTTTGTCACATCACTTTTTTTGAGCTGCTAGAACTACCTGCTGATATCACATAGAAAATGAGAGTAAACTGCTTAGATTCCCAGCTGGCTGCTTTTCCTTGGATGGCTTTCTGCTTAAAAGTTGATGCCCAGGTATTACCAGTTCTTGGCAAGGAATTTCTGGGATATTCACCTCCTTGTTTTGGGACTTGCAACAGAATTAATGGTTGATTCATCAATTATATATCTTTACAATTTCAACTCCCTGTCCTCAGGCTTCCTTCTTCAAATGTATCTTATATAAGGAATATTAATATTAAGTATATCACTCCTTATTCCAATGGTTATCAAATGTGAGTATATAAAAGTCATATGAGTGGCTTGTTATAACTATAGATTTATGAATCCCATCTTCAGATATCCAATTCAGTAAGTCTCGGGTATCCCAGGAATATGTGTTAACAAGTGAGTATATATTTATACGTTGGCCCTAATGAGATTGCCACTTCCTTGCCAAATACCCTGGTGTTATATGGCTGATTTTGTCTCCTTGCAAATAAGTTCATCATGGACTAATTGTTTAGCTGTGTTGAAGTATAACTGTGGGAAAAGTCCTGTCTTTATCAGATTTTCTGAGGCTCTAATTACACTCATGTCATACCAGTGGAGACCCAGTAATCATACTGCTATATTCGTGGAACTCTTGCATTTTCATACTAAGGCAAAAACACAATTAAGGTAGTTTCTTCCTCATTTTTGATTTTTACTTCTCTTTTTTTTAAGTTACTTCGCCAGTGGTTCTTGTATTATTTGGATGGGGGGTTCTCTGATGGCAACAGGATTATTACTGAAATGGAAAATAGGTTTTATTCTAAGATCTGTATTACATACTTTCTATTGTGTTGAAAAAAAATGTTTGAGCCAGAACTTTTGGGAGTAATACCAAAGATTTTAGATAATAGACATTTATGAGGTGTCCTTTCTTTTCTTCTTTTAGGATATGAAATCTGCTGTGATCACGCCTTGCAGTCATTTCTTCCATGCAGGCTGTCTAAAGAAATGGCTGTACGTGCAGGAGACCTGCCCTCTGTGCCACTGCCACCTCAAAAACTCCTCCCAGCTTCCAGGGTTAGGAACTGAGCCAGTTCCACAGCCTCATGCTGGAGCTGAGCAAAATGTTGTGCTTCAGGAAGGTACTGAACCCCCAGGCCAAGAGCATCCTCCAGGGACCAGGATACAGGAAGGTTCTAGGGACAATAATGAGCACATTGCCAGAAGACCAGATAGCCAGGAAGGGGCTTCTGACCCCAAAGGAGATCCTCATAGAGCAAAAGATGAAGCATGTCCTGTCGAATCAGCCTAAAGGGAAAGAAGCAGCAATGTTGCTTCAGTACTCTGGAAGAGCAGTTAACTCAAGATGGAATTAATGCTCCGATTTCAGGAATGAATGTATGAGATGATCAGGCAGGAAACTGACATTCCAAGGATCTAATCCAGGAAGTACTCTCAATGGAGATCACCTGCTTTCATCCCCTGACATTGTGGGAGAAATTTTGCAATGTATGCTAATCAAAATGTATTTATATATTCTATGCTGATGTTTTGTAGAGGTTTGCCAAGAAAATTCAACCTCAGCAACTTCAGAAACTGCCCCTTCTGTGTGAGGGATAAATAAAATCAGATTTGAGTGTTGAGGCTAAGGAAGAGCATGAGGACAGCATGGGAAGAAGCAGGCAGAAGTGGAACTGACCTTTCACCTTCCATGGGACAGATCATTCTCATCATCAAGTATGAGTAGTGACCAGCCCTTTTCTCCACCCCATTTTCCCTCAGTTAATTGGAACTCAGGCAGGTGATTATTGAGTCTTGTACAGCACTGAAATGAAATCAAAGATGTAGAAGCATTGATTGTATTAAAAGATCGAAGCACGCTCATACTTTGTATGTGCTTTAGGGAAGGGGGTGGGTGGGCACTTGGGCCTTGCGGGTGCATTCATGTAATCTGAGACTCTTGAACTTTATGACAGAGTCTTCAATATTTTGATGTATATGAAACTTTGTTAATATTGTATACTTCGTTGGCTGTGTGAAGTAAACTAAAACTCTGATGAACACTTTGGAGTCTGCTTTAGTGAAGGAGACCAAAGTGGGAAGGGCTTTAGGGCACTGATAGAGGCCCTGGGTGTACTTTTCAATCCTGTGTAATGTTTAATTCTTGCAACTGAATCAAAACAGTGTTAAATTATGGCATTATTTGCACTTTGGGAATGAGTACGTAACTGTATGATCACATTCTGCAAATGCCACTTTTAAAGCTGTTAATAGACTTTGCACCTTTTCTTTGACAAGGATGTGTCATATTTAAATTTTTACATTCATCATGGCTACAGGTAGAACTGGGGAGGGGGGAATGTAATTTTTTATGGGAATTTTGATATGAAAAGAAACTAGTCATTTATTTATACAATAGGCTTGGCTCCAAAAGTGTTTTTCAGACCTTGGTATTCCTAATGTGGGATGTGACTTTATTTTATTTTTAGTAGCAAATTTGGATGTAGACTGACAGACATAGCTGAATGTCTTAATAAATTTAAATTTGAAGATAACTATGTTTTGTACCTGTGATTTATTATCATTGTAAAGTGCTTTATTGAAATTCTGTTCTTAAGAGGTTGTTTTTATCTAGCTGGACTTAGGTTGATCCCTGTCAGAAATGCACTGCAGATGGCAAAACGCTTTGATTGAAAAGGACAGCTCTTTGAAATCTTCTACACCAGTGGTAGCAAACCTAGCTCTGCATCAGTCGGAAGCATTTGGGAGTGTTTTTTAAAAAATTACACATTTCTGAACCTCACTTTAGACCTACTGAATCAGCCGTGGGGGTGCCTGAGAACATGCATTTCAAAGCTTCCCAGGTGATTCTCTCCAGCTAGCCTGGCATCAGCACAATATTACATTTAGGAAAAAAGTGTCTAGACCAGAATTCATTTCTCCCCAGGTATACTTGGAAGTTCCTCGCCATCCTATTGGTGATCCACGTTAGGCAGAAAACAATGCAGATGGCTCCCTCTAGTGGTAACAAGGCTGCTCTCCAAAGACCTAGCAGTAACAATCTGGGATTTCAAACAGTGATTTAGAAACTTTGTGTAAAAGGTGCATGTTCAGATAGTAAATATTTTGGGTGCCCAATTTGAAGGAATAACATTGCAGATAAAGTTGAAATAATTTACGGCATGTTGAACTCCAGTGTCCTTTAGCACTGAGTACCTGCATGAGATCTTGTTCTCCCATATAGTCATAAGGAAAAGTACTCAGATACTTTAATAAAAGTAGAGATGACTTATGGCATCAGTATCACATTATAATATGCTTTTAACCTCCTCATAGCAAGTAGACCCCAGCTCCACAGCAGCCTGTTGGACAAATACCACTGTAACAGCACGTAGCCCTTTGCTTCGGGTAGGAGAGCTATATTATGTTGCAGTACCAGAAATCCTCAAAATTGTAGTGGCTTTCAAACAACAAAAGGTTATGTCTCATGCGTGCACACGGCATACATGTCTGTTTGCCAGTTGGCAGAGGTACCCTATTTGGTGCAGACAGGGGTACAGGCTGGGGGAACAGTCACTGCCTTGAACCTTCTGGATAGTCATCCAAAGGGAAGACTCTGAAAGGCTGTACACCAGCAATTACATGCTTTTTCCAGGTGTGGACCCATGTCATTTCCCCTCTCACTTCTTGACCAGAACTATTACTATGGCCCCACCAGTCACGACAGGGCACAGAAGTTGTCTTACGTGGCCTGAAAGAAAGAACATACCAGTGACCGGCACTCTAGTGGAGCCACTCTTAATTTTACACATTATTCAAAATTTGGAAGTACACCTGTGAATGGTTCAAAATACACCAGTTGAGAACCTCTGACTTAATTTGTTCCTTGTACAGGGACAGTAGCATTGTATGCCATCCATATTTGAAATTCCTGTTTCCTCGTCATCTTGTAATAGTTTCCAACTCACTGCAGACTTTTTGACTTAGGAAAAAGACATAAAGTTTAACCACCTACTTTGCACTATTGGAGAGAAAATAAGAGAATTAGATTTAATTCCCCTTCTATTAATATTATGTTTGATCATATCAAGTCAGGGAGTAAATCCTTCATGGGCCCTTTTTCAGGCCACTTTTCTTATCCACTTAATGTTTTCCACTGTTTTCAGACAGTGCATACTTATTTTCACTCACAATTAGTATTTTTTAATTTAATAAAGTTTATTACCTTATGAATGTGCCATCAATGTTAGTATTTTGACAAACCTTTATCAGTCCTCTTAAATTTAGGGAAACAGGCAGCCGTGGAAGGAGTAAAGAGTCCACCCTAAAGGCAGGAGCTTCGGGCTGTAATTCTCGCTCCCTTTCTGTGTGATCCTTGCTCAGCCTCTGTTTTTCTGGGCTTCAGACTCATTTGGAAAAATGATCTCTGTTTAAGAGTTTGCCTATCTGTATCTTTAATCTTTACCACTGAGTAATGAGCACAGTATATTTTTTGTGAACCTCACTTTAGACCTACTGAGTCAGCCTTTGGGGTGCCTGAGAACATGCATTTCAAAGCTTCCCAGGTGATTCTATCCAGCTAGCCTGGCACCAGCACAGTATTTATGCACTGTGGCAAATACTAAACTTAGCTAAGGCTTGGTTCACCACTGTATTCCCAGTGCCTGGCACAGGGCAGGAGCTCTCTAAATATCTACTGAGTGAACAATGAACTTAGTATGTGGCTGCTTATATAAAAAATGGCAGGGAAGTCTATTCTTTCTAGAGGCAGGAAGTGTAATATTGCATGCCAACCAGAGGGACGTTATTCCTATGAGTGGTTTTTGATCA
Organism: Eulemur rufifrons; assembly: GCF_041146395.1. Lineage (NCBI taxonomy): Eukaryota > Metazoa > Chordata > Mammalia > Primates > Lemuridae > Eulemur > Eulemur rufifrons. The sequence goes on from NC_090992.1 coordinate 24,534,986, forward strand.
TCTAACTCTGTGGTTCCCAACCACCAGTCCAAGGACCGGTACCGGTCCATGGCCTGTTAGGAACCGGGCCGCACAGCAGGAGGTGAGGGGCGGGCAAGCAAGGGAAGCTTCATCTGTATTCACAGCCGCTCCCCATTGCCCGCATCACCGCCTGAGCTCTGCCTTCTGTCAAAGAAGCTCGGGGCTCCTGCTGATTCTGCATTATGTTGAGTTGTATCATTATTTCATTATATGTCACAATGTAATATGGAAATAAAGTACACAACAGATGTAATGAGCTTGAATCATACAGAAACCACCACCCACCTTCCCCACTCCCCGACCCCCAGTCCATAGAAAAATTGTCTTCCATGAAACTGGTCACCGGTACCAAAAAGGCTGGGGACTGCTGGCCTGACTGATCAGATACTGAACTCAGAGTTTCTAGAACAGAATTTACAAATTTGGGGCCTGCGGTGAAATCTGAGCTGATAAATTGTTGTTTGGCCTCAATGGTACATTTTTAAATGATGTTTTAAAAAATATTTTAGTTAGTTGCCAAGCATTTAAAAATTGCATGATTGTATAGTATACAAACTCAATTTCTATTTTTTTTTTTTTTTTTGGAGACAGGGTCTCCCTCTGTTGCCCAGGCTGGAGTGCAGTTGCACGATCACAGCTCACTGCAGCCTCCAACTCCTGGGCTCAAGCAATCCTCCTGGCTCGGCCTCCTGAGTAGCTAGAACTACAGGTATGTGCCACCACACCCACCTAATTTTTTCAATTGTTTGTAGAGATGGGTTTTGCTATGTTGTCCAGGCTGGTCTCGAACTCCTGGCCTCAAGGATCCTCGTGCTTCAGTCTCTCAAAGTGCTGGGATTACAGGTGTGAGCCACTGTGCCCAGCCCAATTTCTATCTTCTTGTGAAAAATTGATGAAAAAAAAAAAAAAGCTGGCTGCATAGGTTATCATTCCTGCTTGGCAACAGTTGGCATAAGCCAAGGTGGGCTGAGTTTCTAATTCACTGTGGTTCTCCCCACCACAACCTGCTCTAGAAAATTAGACTGTTGTCATCAAACTCTTCAGTTTGCTTAGAATATGCTTTAACTGAACGCTGGGCAAGTTTGGTATCCCATTTAGTCACAGTCAAATCCTATATGAATATGTACAGTTCAGATACTCTATACTGAAGACAGTGAAAAATACAAGAGTTAAAAACCGGAAGCAATGTGAATAAATTTGATGTTCATTTATGAGAGGGTGGAATCTGGTTATTTTCATTTTTCTTTAATTATCGTGGTGGAGTAAAAACATCTGTGACCAAATATTTCATTTGAATTTATTTTCAATTTGGATCTATGCTTGAAATGTGTACTCTGTGATATCACCAAGTTGTTCCATGATCCTGGACCAGTGTTTCTCAATCTTAGATGGATGTTGGGCAGCAGGTTGGGAAGCTTGTGAAAAACACAGATGCCTGGGCTCAACTTCTGACTGGGTAGGTTTGGGATGGAGTCTTTTCTGTTATACCTTGTCTCCTCCAAAAAGATCCAAATACCCACGTGGATTATGTTGCATTCAAGAAAATTGTTTTATTAAATTTGAGGATGTTATCTGTGAGCTTTGGTGAAAAGATGAAACCGTGAGAATTTCTGGGGTATCTTAATATTTAAAATGATCAATTTGAGATCAGACTTTTGGCATATTATGTAAAAAGAGAAAACAAACAATAAATAAAAGTTGTGTGTAGGATAAATCTTCATATACGGCAAGCCACGACCCATCAAGATATGGACGTTTGGAAGCTGTTGGCTGTAAAATATCCTTGTACCATTTAATATAAAAATGCTTTCTGTGTATTAGGGCCACAAATCCGCGCAGACCATGCAATCACGCTGTTTGCAGGAACAGATGGAAAGTGTTTGAAACTGAGAAGTCAAGTCTTGGTTTAGAGAATTTTAAAATATAAAACTGCTTCCTTCCCAAGATAAGCATTAAATCATTCTAAGTGGCACACATGAGGGGTAGATAGATACAAACATTACAAATTCCCCTTTTCTCTCCAGTTGCTTAATAAATCTTTTCCAAAGCCACTAGTCTTCCCAAAATTACCCTGAAACTCCTCCTCTCCCCCTAAAGAAAATGAAGCACGGCTGAAATTTTAAGGGGGCCGCTTAGGTTTGTTTTTGTTCTTGTGAGCTATATTGTGCAGCTCGAACAGAAGTGAACTTGTGAGGTGGGAGGCTCTGTGCTTGGTTGCGGGTGCTGGTGGGGGATTGATAACTAAGGCACGGAAGAGCTCAATGACTTGCCCAAAGTCTAGAGTAGTAGTTGCAGTTTGGCTTCAGAGTTCACTTAACCATGACATTATAGTGTGTGGTCACAGACACACATTTTTCAGAATTTTTCAATTTTATACTTAAAATGGTGGCAGTGGTAGGAAAGACATCTTAGGAACGACCTCCCGGGTGCTTTTATGTGCTGGGTACTTTGTAGGTGTCATTCACCCAGTAGCTGCCACAGGAGGACTACTCTGGTAAACCCCACCCCTGTTCTTGATGTGGATACCTGATATTTTCTCCGTTCTGTGTAATGTGTTACAGAAACGTAGCTTCCACCGGTGCCCTGCCTCCCCATCCTCCCGGTCCCCAGCTCGCTTGCTTGTCTACGTCTCCAAGGCATCTAGCCAGCATGTATTTGTAAGTAACCCTCAGGCACCAGACACCAGCTAAAGGCCAACCTCACCCCTGCCCTCACGGAGCTCTCTCAGTGAGGGTGGAAGACTCACAGTTAAATGATAACAACAGGGTGTGATGAGTTCCTGGATGGGAGCCCACACTGCTCTACTTACCCATGGCTATTTGCAAAGTCCACTGTTCTTAAGCCTGAAGTGACTAAGGAGCGCTTTAAGCTTGTTGCTCCCAGATTCCTTTCCACCAAATGTGGGAAAGCCTTCAAATCTTTACAATTGAATCTACTCTCCTTGTCTTCTATGGAGGCTTCTACGGCCCCTCTCCCATCCCCAAAGACCAGCTTTATCCACACCGCGGAGACAGGTTCTGAGCTCAGAGAGAGGAATTCTGATTTCCCTGGATTTTGAAAAGCCCAAGTCATTCCAGTGTGCACCAAAGCCTGGGAACCCTAGCGATCAAGAGCTCGGCACCCTCTGCTGTTCTGCTGCCTTTGGCACCACTGACACCCACTGTCCCCAGGTCGCAGCACGATTTCCCCCACACTGAAGCTTGGCATTCTCAACACCCAACCTTCTGAGTCAGCATCACGCAAGCGGATTGACTCCCGGTCGCTGCTCCTCTTCAGGCTCAGGTCTGGCAGACTAGTACCCAGGAGCCAAATCTGGAAAATTTGTTTTGTTCTACTTGGAGAGTGTTTCTAAAAAATTCAAACTGGCATTTAAAAATCAGATTTCACATAAAAAATTTGGATTCCTGGGGCCGGGTGTGGTGGGTCACGCCTGTAATTCTAGCACTCTGGGAGGCCGAGGCGGGCGGATTGTTCAAGGTCAGGAGTTCGAGACCAGCCTGAGCAAGAGCGAGACCCCATCTCTACTAAAAATAGAAAGAAATTATCTGGACAACTAAAAATATATAAATATATAGAAATAATTAGCTGGGCATGGTGGCGCATGCCTGTAGTCCCAGCTACTCGGGAGGCTGAGGCAGAGGATTGCTTGAGCCCAGGAGTTTGAGGTTGCTGTGAGCTAGGCTGACGCCACGGCACTCTTGCCAGGGCAACAGAGCAAGACTCTGTCTCCAAAAAAAATAAAATAAAAATAAAACCCAATTCCATGATAATATTCAGCAGGAGCTCAGGGGCTTCTGCCCCTTAAAAGGGGATATATTCCCTCCCGACCCCCCCGTTCATCAGCCCCTACCCAGACCCCATCCTTCATGCTGCTTGTGACCCCTGCAGGTCGCACACTCAGAATTATTCCATTTTGACAGTTGCTTTTGTTCGTCTCTTGCTGAGTATGGGCTACATATGCACAGCACCGTCCTACCATGGTTTGCCTCAGAACAGTTTCTGCTAAGGAACCACTGATCCTCTACACACATACACACGCCCCACGTCCTGCGTCTGCTATCCCTACTTTCGTAGTCAATTGTTCAGATCACTTCAGCTCTTACTCTTTTTGCACCTCACTAATGGAATAGGGTTAGTGGTGTTTTTCAAAATCTCACAAAACTAAAAAGAAACCCCAAAGCAGGTGGCAGACCAAGTTCTAGAATTCAAATGCCTACAGAGATCAGGTAGGTGACATAAGAGGACAAAGGGGCTGGGGACCAGAGAGACCTGAAGAGCACTTGCTGCACCTGCAGGAGGCAGCCCCACCCCACTCCTCTTCCCCTGCCGACTACCCTTAGGAGTCCAGCTCCACAGAACCTTCTGCTGTGGTTGAAAAGTTCTGCCCTGTCCACTATGATAGCCATTAGCCCACATTATCAAGCACTTGAACTGTGGCTAGTGAGACTGAGGAGTTTTACATTTTAATTCATTTTTATTAATTCAAATTTAAGTAGCCATATGTGGCTAGTGGCTACCATATTGGAATGAATCTAGCAGATTATCACCTAGTAGAAATGGATATGGGTCCAATGTGGTCAGGTATTATGATTTTCCCAGAGCATCCAGGAATCCATATGTTTAGTAAAGTATCTTCCGTTTAAAATGTTGGCTCCATCTAAAATATGTTGTGAAAGCCAAGCAAAACACATTCATGGGGTGAGTTGTGGCCTGTGACCATCCACTGGTGCCCTCCACATGGATTAATGAACACCAAGAGTAAAGAGAAAAATACCTTGTACATCTGTTGGTAGAAAGCACAGGGTACTGTCTTATTGCCCTGAAGTATGGCCTGACTTGCACCAACAAAAGTATATTGGTTGAAAGTTTGTCAGTGGCAGAGCTTATATACATCCTATTCCATCTTATCCTTTCCTATCCTTTCCTGTCCTATCCTAGCCTATGAATGCACATAGTATGTGACATGAGGCTGAGACATAAAGGATTAAAAAAAAGGTATTCACATGAGAAGGAACAGCAAGGACAAAGACTCAGAGGCAAGACGGAAGAGAGTTGGCTGGGAACCTAAAGAAGTTTTATGTGTCTGCTCTGTCCAATATGGTCGACACTAGTCATATAGCCATTTACATTTATTTATTTATTTAATCCAATGGAGTTGTAATTAAATAAATACTTACAGGACATGGTGTTTTCAATATAAATCACAGTGTTAGGGTATCCCATGTTAATTATAACAAGTTATCCATTCATTCATTCAGTAAATATTTGAATGCGTATGATGTGCCAGGCACTGACGATGCATGAATAAACTAAACAGAAAAATCTCTGTATGTAGTAAATATTATTAGTATTTTAAGTGCTATTAGTAAATATTATTAGTATTTTAAGTGATATTTAACTTGGGCACCATAGAGTTTCTTCAATAACTTCTAACAAGTTTCTTACTTTTTAAATCTACCACAAACAAGTTTAAATAGCATATGTTGCTGTTAAAGCACAGAATGGTAGAGTTGAATAAAGAAACTGAAGAATTTGCTCTCAAGGAGCTGGTACCAATTGAAAGGAAGGGAGCTTTTCCATGGGTGTGGGTGGGGGGGATGGAGGGCAAAAGTAAAGTTAGAACTATGCATAGTAAAGTATGGATGTAAGATAGTGATAAACACCTTTGACTTTTAGAGACAGGCCAGTAGGTTTTCAAAGTGTTTTTGTTTGTTTGTTTTTGTTTTTATTATTACTAATTTTATAATTATTAATATATAATCTTGATCTTTCCACCTGGAATACCTCATCCCTGGGACACTTCTTCCCCATGCCCACTTCTCTGCCTAGGGACTTCCATTTGTTCTTTAAGAACTTGACTCAGATGTCACCTCCTCTGAGAAGCCTGCCCACATCCCATCTCTCCAAACCTCCAACCCTCTGGAATCCCACAAAAATTTGCTCAGATTTCTATTATAGCCCAAGTTATATTATAAAGTGTTCATTTTCATACCTCCTCCTTGTACTAAATTCAGAACTTCTCATCAGCAAGGACTATGTCTAATTATGCCTTGTGGTTCCAGTGCTTAGCTCAGCTCATTGTAGATGCTCAAAGAAGGTGAGATTGAATGAATCATCACACCTTGAGGACCCTCTGTCTTACCAGGTACCATGCTAAGAGATGTAAAGTTAAAAAGATCAGGCCTTTGGCCCCTTAAAGTTCATACACAAATTGGGGATGTGTTCCTGTCTTTCAATTCTACATCATAGAAACCCAACCCAAACTAGCTTAAAAGGAAAAAAAGAATGTGGGCAGGGGACAGAATTTATTTGTCCTAGGCAAGTTACTTCTATTAATAGTTTCAGGAATAGCTGAACCTAAGATCCAAGGGTTTCCAAAAATGTTATCTTCCAGATTAGGTCTCTTTCTATAACCTGCTCTTGGGTGGCTTCATCCTCAGGAATTTTTTTTTTTTTTTCCATGTGAAAGCCCCTCACAGCTCCATGTTTACATCCAACTGTAGCAAAAATAGAGCTTTTTATGCCAATGGTCCTAGCAAAAGTTCTAGGAGTAATTTTCAATGCTTCTAATTGAGTCACCTGCCCTTCACTGAACCCATTATCGTAACTCTGAATAGGCCTATGTCACATGTCTACCTCTGGCTTTGGAAGTGGGGTTGACCCCATCCAAATCCTATGGATTAAAAGTGAGGGAAGGTTGTTCACCAGAGGAAAATCAAGTTGCTGTTACTAAAACGGGGAGAAGATATTAGGCAAGCAAAAACCAACACATGTCCTCCATAGAGGAGATGTCCTATACATCAGTAATTATATGGTAAGGCTGGGAGTGATGCCTGTCTTAAGTGCTTACAGCCAAAGATTAGGTAGGAGAAATGGATCACGTCAAGGACAGCTGTCCACAAACCCCTTCTAGGAGGAAGTCTATGAACTAGGCCTTTTGGATAGGTAGGATTATGGTGGATGAAGATGAGGAGGCCTTTCAGATACGTGGAAAGGCATGAACAAAGACAGGGAGGTGAGGATCCTTTGGAGGTTTTCCAAGTTTGCTGGAAATTTTTGGGAATTAAGTCTGGAACTTTGGTTGGCGGCTAGATCTATACATAGTCTAATAAATGCTAATCCTTTATGCAGATTTCTTCCATATATGATCTCAAAAAAGAGTAATTTTGGCAGGCACCAGGAGTAGGATTATTCTTCCCATGTTACCGAAGGGGCAAGTGAGGCCTAGTGCAAGAGATGCCTGTTGAGAGTTCACCCTATTGTGTCCAGAGACCGAAAAGCACAAGAAGCCCAATTTCTGCCCTCCAGCCCAGGACTGTGTGCCTTCCCCCATCCACAGTAAAAATAAAATCTGGGCTTGGAAATCACCAGGACAGCAGCCGTGGCTCAGCCCCAGGGCCAGCCTGAGGACACCTTTGCAGGAAGCTGTGGGAACAACCCTGTAGGCAGAAAGAAGGTATCTGACTTGCATAATGGCTAAGAGCAGAGACTCTGGAGTCAGGCCTGGTTTTGATTCTCAGTTTCATGAGTTAAGGTGTTACCTTCGGCAGATTACATAACTTCTCTAAGCCTTAGTCTCCTCATCTATAAACAAGGAAAAGAACAATACCTACCTTATAGGATGGTTCATAAGGTCTGAATGAGGTATTGCATATTAAGAACTTAGCGCTCCCCTCCTTGTCCGGTCCGATCTCCTCTTCCTCATCTGGTCTCATCCAGTCTCATCTCCTCGCCGCCATGCGGTCCCGTCTCCCCTCCTGGTCTCGTCTCCTCTTCCGGTCTGGTCTCCTCTTCCTTCTCCGGTCTCGTCTGATCTCGTCTCCTCTTCCTCGTCTGGTCTCGTCTGGTCTAGTCTCCTCTTCCTCGTCCGGTCTCATCTAATCTGGTCTCTTCCTCCTTGTCCGGTCTCATCTCCTCTTCCTCTGGTCTTGTCTGCTCTTCCTCTTCCCACCATTTACATTTAAATAACATTTCAAAAATTAAAAATTCCGTTCCTCAGTCACTTTGGCTACACTTCGAGTGCTCCATAGCCACATGTGGCTAGGGATGAACACATTGGACTTTACAGGTACATGCACCATTGCAGAAGTCTCCTGGGCAGCACTCGAGGTCAGGGGGTGGAGGAGGTTAGGGCATGAGAGGAGAGGAGGCTAGGAGGTATGACCGCAAGGTCATGGGCGGACTATGGGCACAGCATTAGCACGTGTGGACTTTGTGCCGAAGATTTGCCTTTTAGGAAGCTCATGCTGCCGTTGGGCAGAAAATGAGCAGGAAGGCGGACAAGAGTGAATGCCAGAGACCAGGGAAGAGGCGGTGGCAGTGCAGGTAAGAGATGAGGATGCTTCAGGGACTCAGCATAACCCATTATCCACGATGCTTTGCCCAGGGCCTAGAGTACAGTCAGCATTTACAGTGCCAGGTTTCGAATATTCACTCAAAATAGCCCTAATCCTACGGGTGAGGAAACAGGTTTGAAATGGTTAAATAAGTTAACTGCACAGGCCACACTGTCACTAATTTCCAGAACTGCAATTCTAACCCACAGCTATTTAATTCCAAAGCCTGAGATATTTTTTATTTTTGCTGTTTTCTCTGTACAATGTTTGCTCCTTAGAATAGAGAGCAAGGAACACAGAGCACAAAGGCGAAAGAGTTCCAGACCTGGCACAGTGGGGCGGTGCTGGGCAGGGCAACCCCAGAAGGCAAGGAAGAGGCTTTGAGTCCCAATCATGTGGTCTGAGGAGCACCAACCCCCAACCACCCTGGATGTCGTGTCTGGGAGGGCGCTGTGTCATCTGCCCTGCACTTGGTACTAAGTTCTGTTCCATTTCCTTTTTTCCCCAAAGCATATGTAGCAATGCGTCTGTTAATACAGCAGGCTTGTTATAAGGGAGATCAGCAACCTAAGGGGATGTAACATACATCACCTGTCAATCAGGTGACCAATTCACTCCTTTTTTATCAACTTCCCCCCGGACCCAGTGTCACTTTCCCAACTGCATCCTCACCAGCACTCCAGTTTCTTTTCCTTTTAAGGTGGGGAGAAGGATATTTCAGAGCAATTTTTTTTTTGTTCATCACCAGCTTCCTCTAGTCCAAATTAAGCTTGCTGGCTTGTTGGTCAATATGAGGATGCAATAAGAATAGTCAGTCCTTTGTATGAGATGACATTGAGTGTGTGAGCTTTTATAAAACAATATTTGTGGCTTTGGGGAATTTTTCAGACATCTGGGGAATTTAAACTATTTATAATAGATTTCCTTGACTAGCAAGATAATTTCCTAATGAAAAGAGCAGGGCTTTATCTCAAACTGTGTGCAGCAGTGGGAAGAAACTTAATAGCTGAGACTTTGCAATTAATTATCTAGCCTCTAGGTACAAGTCTACTTGTTTATTTTGCTGTTTTTTGGGTTTTTTTTTTTTGGTTTTAACAAATAAAAATCTTATCTTACCACTTTGCTACCTTTTATTTTTAATTTTAAACATACACAAAATATACAGAAAAGTTGCTAGAACTTCTGGGTACCCTTGATCCAGATTCACCAGTTGTTAGCATTCTGCCACATTTGCTTGTCATTCTCTTTTTGGACACATACACACACACACACACACACACACACACACAAATATTTTTTTAACCACCTGAGAATAAACTGCGACATTGTACCCTTTTACCCCTAAATATTTCAGTGTGTATTTCCTAAGACAAGGACATTTTCTTACATAACCACAGTAAAATGACTAAAACAGAAAATTTTTAATGCTGACACAGTATTGTTGTTTCATCTACAGAATCTACTTCACAATATTATTCAACTTTCACCCATTATCCAACTAATGTCCTATATTTATAGTTGTTTATACCTGAGGCTCCTTGCAGACTATAATTCAGGATTATGTATTACATTAAGTTATCATAAATCTTTGGTCTCCTTAATCTGGAACAATTCCTTATGCTTTTTTTACTTTCATGACATTTATATTTTTGAAAAGAAATAAATAATAACATAGATTTAGGCATAATCTATACCTGAATATATAATCTATAATGTATCTAATATATAATGTACACATGAATAGACTCATGAATTTTTACATAATAGACTCATGAATTCTGGATTCATAGATTATAGATTATGTAAGAATTCATGAGTCTATACTAATAAATAAATACAAACATAAATAAGCAAACAGGGAAAGCCCTTAATTCAGTAAAATGCTAACTAATAAAACTATAGAAAGGAATGATAGAGTTGGAAAATTACCATTATAGTAAAAATTGATCTAGGTAAGAATTATCCATGGATTCTAAAACCAGTAGATAAAACTAGTAGATGAAAGTTTGGAACAGAAAAAGATATCTATAACCTCAAAATATTGCTTCTCAAGTCATTTGTTATTTAGAAAAGGAAGAAGAGTAACCTTATAGGAGATAAACTTGGTGGATACCAACATAACCAGTGACCAAAGTTAACATCACTCGTGATGGGACAAACCTTTATGTGCCTCTTGATACGATCCACTAAAGCAGACACCACTTCACTTATATTGTATTCCTCTGTTTAAAAAAATCTAATTATAAGGAAACAGACAACCCCAAACTGAGGGTTATTCTACAAAATAATGTCTCCTAAAGACAAGTGTGCTTAAATCGAGGGTTGTAGCAAGAGTTGCATTATCAAAGAATACCACTAGATGTCACTGTGGTTTTGCAAGTTGTGCAAGTTTTATCAGTAAAGAATGTAAATTCCTTTGTGTCCTGCCTTCTTTCTTTGGCTTGTTTTAGAACGGACATACTTAGCCAATTTCAACACATATAGTCTTTGTGACGCCGACAAGTTAAATAATTGTAAAAGCAATGGAGAAGGAGGCAACCGGCTTAGATTAAATCTTGTCTCTGCCTTAAAAGCTGTGGGACCCAGGCGACTCATGCCCTGTCTCTGGGCCTCAGTTTTCTCATATATAAAATGAAGGGATTTGGCTTGCCGGCCCCTAGTCTCTTCCAACTCTGACAGTCTATGACTTTAAACTGATGTTTTCTTAACTAAAACGATTTCAGTGCCCCTTATGAGATTTTTGTCCAACCCCCGTTGGACCCACTATTGGTTTTTCTGTTTGGTTTTTTTTTCCACCCACACTCTTATTTATCTGACGTTTGTTTTAAGTTGAGCCAGCTTTTTAAAAAGTGAATAGAGAAAAAAAATTATAGGTCCATCACAAGTAGAAATCAATTCACTTGTCATAAATAAAGATAACCACAAAAATAAATGTAATAAACAACATAATGTAATTAAATTCAAGCTAGATGGTATTGTTTCCAAAGGCTCAGAGCCTGTGGCCTACTTTTTTCCCGTTTTTTATAAGGGAGGTTTGGAAGTGTTGAAGAGAAGCTGAAGATAGACTATAGCCCTGAGACACCCCTTTCCATGTAAGCAAAAGAATTGAGACTGAGCAGACCCGTCCCTCTGTGCAGTTCACAAAACCAACCATAATACTTCACGGACCATGTAAAATCAGTCCCATGCCTTCATAAACTGTTATAAGTTATATGATTCTTTTTGTTTCTTTCTTTCTTTCTTTTTCAAACTCCTGATTCTTCAATATTCCTGATAGACCAGAAAGAGTGTAATTAGAAACCATACATTATTAAATGTTTTCTTCAATCTATATTTAAGCTTTCATTTTATTTTGGTATCCATTTCAGTTTTGTATTGGTTTGACTTCCCTTTAATGTTTATTTAAATTTGTCTTTGTATTCAGTCTTCTTCCATTTAAAACACTCAACTCCCTTCTTAACAGAGGAGTTGATATATACCCCTCTGCTGTCAATGTCGAAGCAATTATGTGCCACCAAATGGCTTGTGATTTGGCATCTCCTCCTGATAAAGGCTTATGATAGATCGACTGTGGCAGAGGTCAGGAATTCTGCTGAGTACAACCTGAGGGTATTCTTCAAATTGCTTCAGCTTTATCCAAATCCCCTAGGACACAATCAGAAAACTAGTCCCCTTTAATTTTGGTGCAGAGCTTTTTTCTTCATTCTTCACAGAGATTCAGAGTGACGACGCATAAGGCTGAGGCATCTAATTGCACTCTTTACTCCCTAACATTAGTTCAGCCCTTTCCTGCTTTGTATAATCTGTTATAATTACTAATTTGCTGGCCACAATTAGCATGGGGGTTTTATTGGAGCAGAAACAATTTCTTAGCTGCCCGATGTTACTAAATAATTTAAAAAGGGGAAGACAACGAATTTCCATCAAATGTGCTTTGTTTTCTTAATGCCTGTGTTGCCATTAAGGAAAACCATTATAAGGTAAAGAAATCAGGAAATTCATAAAGATCAATACACCAATTATTTCCCGCATTATAAAAGTTATTTTTTTTTCATAATTTTCTTTTCTTGGTGAGGTAGATTTAATTTGTCATTAGAAGCTCTAAAGCTGAGAGGTCAGTTTCACTGTTCAACAAAACAGAGTTCTTTCTGCCTAGCAGGAAACACTATTCCCAGCTGCAGAAAGCAGTCCAGAGAGAGTACTGTTCAGAAAAATATTTTTCATTAAAATGTTGATTATGAATCAATAGAAACTTTTTTCCCATGCCAAATTCAGTAGAACTATACTATACCCTCCTCTGCCACCCTCCCCCCAAATCAGAGAAAGAACCCCTGAGTTGGTTCCCCACCCTCCAGTTTTCATCACTGTAACTATGCTGAAATTCAAACCAGGGCAAGCAGATTTTATAAGACTTCATGGGATATACTAAATATACCAATAAGAATCAAATATGAAGCATGATTATTTTCTGGTGAGAGACTTACTTGAGATTTTCTAAAGAATTCTTCAGGTTTCCTGTAGCCCCATTTGTTCCTGGTGCTGACTGGTGTTTACGAGTTCATGGTCTTCTTCATGTTACAATTCCACCCACCCCCCATTCATTCCATTGTTTTATTATGTTTTGACATCAGCCTTATAGACAATGATATTCTGGCAGAGTCCCCTTTCAAGGCTTTCTGAATATCACTAGTAAGTGTACTTTGAGTCCATTTCTGGAACTACATCCCCAGGGCTGCAAATTATACTTTAGTCCATTGTTCTCAAGAGTTGAGAGCCAACATGTCTGTTTAAGATACTGAGCTGAGTACTGTCTCTCCAGCACATCTATACATACTGATTCCTATGAGAGAGGCCTAATTATATTTGTGCTTATCTTAGTACCACAGCATTGAAAGAGGCTTTAAAAATTCCTTCATCTCATCTAGTGCCCGGGTACTCCCAGCCCCATCAGCCTTCTGTGCTACAGGTGACAGAAAAGTCATAGGAGAAGCCAGCAGATAAAAGCTGGGGCCGGCTTGAAAACATTCTGAGCTTTGAATGTACTCCGGTCCATACACAGGTTCATCAGCAAAGAATGAAAGCCTCACTGGCTTCAGGTATCTGAGCACAATGCCTGACTAATCTTTGCCTGAACTTTAAGCTATGCAGGTGCAGGGGCAATCCCTAGGCAACCAAGCTTAAAAATAAAAACAAAGGAAAAAATTGACCAAAGTCATCAGCTGCCACATACTGTGAGAAAGAAAGACTTCATAGATTTAGTCTAGGCAAGTTACTAAATTTAAAAACACAATCCAAAGTGGCTATAGTATTATCTAAGATTTTCAGTATTCAACAACAAAATTATTAGACATGTAATGAAACCAAAAGGGTGACCATATTCAAGGGAGAAAAGCAGTCCATGGAAACTATCTCTAAGTGTCCCCAGACAGATTTAGAAGACAAAAATTTTGAAGTAGCTACTATAAATATGTTGAAAGAACTGAAAGAAACAATTGTAAAGGATTACAGCAAAATGTGACAACGACTCAATGAAAAGAGAATCTCAATGAAGAGATAATTATTTAAAACAAAAGAATATTCTGAAATTAAAAAGTATAATAACTGAAATGAAAAGTTCACTAGAGGGGCTCAACAGCAGAGATGGCAGAAGAAAGAACCAGAGACTTGAAAATAGAGCAGTAAAATTACCTAATCTGAAAAACAGGGAGAAAAAAGGATAAAGAGAAATGGACAATTCTTAGAGACTTGTTGGAATAACATAAAATTTACCAACATATGTATAATGGGAATCTTAGAAGTCAATGAAGTGGAAGAAAACATTTGAAGAAATAATGGCCAAAATTTTTTCAAATTTATTGAAACTATATTAATGTACAGATCCAATAAGCTCAAAGAATCTCAAATAGGATAAACACAAAAACATTCTTCTCAGACACATCAGAATTATCCTGTTGAAAAATAAATGCAACGGGAAAATCTCAAAAATATCGAGAGAAAAACGATTCAGGTGAACAAAAATCCTATTAACACATGAGTTCTCATCAGAAAGAATGGAGGCCAGAAAGAAGTAGAATGCATATTCAAAGTGCTGAAAGAAGCAAATGCAAACTTAGAATTCTATATTAAGCAAAATTATCCTTCAAAAGTGAATGCAAAGTAAATATGCACCAGAAATAAAGATTTAAAGAATTCCTTACCTGCAGACTTGCCTTGCAAAAATACAAAAAAGGTCTGTCAAGCTGAAAAGAAATGACAACAATAAATCTAATCAAAAGGATAAATGAAGAGTGTCACAAATGGTAAATATGTAGGAAAATGTAAAAGTCTCTAGAAATACATTTTTTCTCATTTTTTTTCAATCTCTTTAAAAGACATAAGATTGAAGCAATACTTAAAACACATTATAGAGTTATTAGATGGACATATTATATACAACATGATAGCACTAAAGAAGGGAGAACAAAGGAAATACATTAGAGTAACTTTTCTATATTTTACCAGAATTGCGTTATTCTGAAGTAGTTTCAATAAGTAGAAATGCATATTGTAATTCCTAATATATCACTAATAAAATACCTAAACATTATATAGTAAAATAACCCAAAGAAATTAAAATAACACACTTAAAAAGCAGTTATTTAATACACGAGGAGTCAGTAAATCAGAAACAGAGAAAATACATGAGACAAATAGAAAGCACATAGTATAATGGCAGACACAAATCCAAACATTATCAATACTTACATTAAATGTGATTGGACTCAACACCACACTTAAAAGGCAGAGATCATTGGACTAGATGAAAAAGCAAGAGCCATGCTGTCTATAGGAGATCTGCCCTAGATTCAAAGGCACAAATAGGTTAAAAGAAAAGGATAGAAAAAGATATACCATGCAAATATAAACCATAAGAAGGTTTGAATGGCTAGTTTAATATCAGACAAAAAAATCTTTAAAATAATAAATATTACCAGAAACAAAATGAACATGTCATAATGATAAGAGTTAATACATCAGGAAGATATAAGAATTATGAATCTATATGTACCAAATAATAGACGCTCAAAAATACATAAAACAAAATCTGACAGAATTAAAAGAAGTACACAATTCAACAATAATATTTGGAGATTTCAATACCTCACTCAATAATTGATAGAACAACTAGACAAGAAAGATATAGAAGAACTGAACAACACTATCAACCAACTTGACCTAACTTTTATAGAACAAACAAACCAATAAATGTAGAATACATACTCTTTTCAAGAGAATATGTAACATACTCTGGGGTAGATTCTGTAGTGGGTCAAAAAACGAAACAAATCTCAACACATTTTAAAAGATTAAAATCATCTAAAATTTATCCTCTGACCAAACAGAATTAAATTACGAATCTACAACAGTAAAAATTCTGGGTAAACCTCAAATATTTAAGAATTATACAACACACTTCTAAATAATCCATGGGTCAAGAAAGAAATTACAAAATATATTTTGAACTAAATAAGAATAAAAGCACAGCATATCAAAATTTATAGAATACATTGAGTAAACACTAGAAGGAAATTTTTAGCTTTACCTATATCAGAAAAGAAGAAAGATCTGCAATCAATAATCTAAGCTTTCTCCTTAAAGAACTATAGGCAGAAAGAGGGGAATAAAAAATATTAGAGCAGAAATCAATGCAATAGACCTCCCCTATTCTATAAAGAAAATAGGTAAAACCAAACATTGGTTCTTTGAAAATATTAACAAAATTGACAGATTCTTAGCAAGCCTGGCAAGGAAAATAAAAGAGAAGATACAAACTGCCAAAAATCAGGAATGACAGAATAAACATTATTATCAACCCTATGGAAATTAAAAGGATTATATGGGATTATGATGAATAACTTTATGCCCCAAATTTAAACAACTTAGATGAAATGGACACATCCTTAGAAAGATACAAATTACCAACATTAACAGAAGAAGAAATAGAAAATATGGATAGATCTATATGGAGAAATTGATCACCCATGTTCACGGCGGCATTATTCTCAATAACTTAAGGTGGAAGCAACACAAGCACCCATTGGCATGTGAATGGCTAAACAAATGTAGTATATACATGCAATGGAACGTTATTCAGCCTTCAGAAAGAAGGAAATTCTGACACATGCTACACCGTAAATGAACTTTAAGGACATTAAGTCAGTGACGAAAAGACAAACACTCTATGATTCCACTTACATTATGCACCTGGAATAGTCAAATTCATAGACACAGAAAGTAGAATGGTGGTTGCCAGGGGTTAGTGGAGTGGGGAATGGGGAGCTGTTGCTTAGGGGTATAGAGTTTCAATTCTGCAAGATAGAAAGAGTTCCAGTGTTAAGTGAATATCCTTAACACTACTGAACTGTACATTTAAAAATGGTTAAGATAGTAAATTTTATGTTGTATAATTTTACCACAATTTTTTAAAAAGAAAAAAGAAGCCTGCTTGGAGAGCACAAGACTTCAACACTTATCAGCACACCCACATAAACACAAAGCACCCCAAAGAATTAAAAAAAGAAGTAAAGAAATTGAATTAGCAATTAAAAATATTTCCACAGAGAATAGTCCGGAACTAGATAATTCTAGTAAATTCTATTAAATATTTAAAGAAGAAATAGTACCACCACTTTCCAAAAGTAGAGGAGAAGGGACCACTTCTGAACTCATTCTAGGAAGCCACTATTACCCTGTTAGCAAAACCAGACGAAGACCACACTGGAAAAAGAACACTACAGACCAATTTCCTTACATATAAAAATTCTTAACAAAATGTTAAAAAGTTGAATTTAGCAATATATTAATAGTATTATAAACTATGACAGAGTGGGATTTAGCTCTAGAGTGTTAGGTGATTTAATGTGCATTTCTGCAGAGTATATACCTAAGAATGGAATTTCTAGATTATAGGGTAAAATATTTTGCAGATAATACTAGACTACTTTCCATGCAAGCAGTTTTTGTTTAATAAAGACTTGGACCATATTCTTAAATAACTAGAATTGGATAAGAAATCTAGACTTGCTGTGAGGAATAAATGAGGTCACAAATGGAAAGAATTTAGAATGGTTATCAGCACATAAAAAGTGCTCAATAAATGTTTGATATTATTATTCAGACTCGAGAAATGTTTTGCACAGGTTTGGCTAACTCACCTGGGGAGAGTAATATTCTTGAGAGAGGGTTTTGAATGTAGTTCAGAAATAATTAAATGCCTTCCTTGATTGAAATAGAAAGGCAATTAAGACAATGAAGCATTTTTCTCTGTGGTATCTAGGACATATTTTTCTCATTTTCGTTTTGTAATGGGAAAATCTGAAACTCAGTGAAACTTACTGAGAGTGGTGACAAATTACTTCATTCGGAGGTCAATTGCTCCCCAACAAATACATTTCAAATAGGGAAGGTGGATAAGATTCTAGAGGCCTCAGAATCCAAGGCTGGGGTGGAATGGTGTTTAGAACTCAGGCAAGCCTACATTCCCTATGTTGCTAGCATATGACTTTCAAAAAGCTCTTGGACTCCTCTGGGTTGCAGGTTCCTTAACTGTGAATTAGGGGTAAAAATACCAACCCACAATGGGGATGGTGTCAGGTTGATAGGAGACAGGCTGGGAGTGTTATCATGCAGCAGCTGAACTGACTTTGCAATAGCTTCCAGGGCCTTGCTGTAGCAGGGAGCAACCTGGTCACATAAAGTGGACCAATCAGCCAAGCTCTATTCACTTTACCCAAGAAAATCATCTTACAAATGTGTCTCTGGTTATCTGGGGTGGAACACAAAACAACCCCGATATGTGTCCAGGAATAACGGAGCAGGAAAAAGAGAGGGGAGCATCGACAACTGAAGATGTTGTAGATTTTGCATCCATCCATTTCTCCAAACATATGATTGTTTGTCTGATGGTGTTACATTTATTTCACTAACAGGCATTGGGAAGGCTCTGTGAGGGGGTAAACAGATAAATAATTCACAATTGCTGTCTTTAAAGAAACTGTAGGAAAAATGGGGAAGCCTAATATTTATAGAAAACCATCTGGGTGCTTAGGTATTATATCAGAGTAGGCTATTGCCAAAACAGCTCTAAAATCTTAATAACAACACAAGAGACGTTTATTTCTTTCTCATATAAATTCTGTTTCCTCGTGTAGTCATTCAGGGACCCAGACTCCTTCCATTTTGTGAAGCTGAAATGACCTAGAGCAGGCGTCATCGAACTATGTCTCATGGGCCTATTAGGACCCACTGTTTTTGTAAATTGTTTTTGGTAAATAAGGTGTTATTGGAACACAGCCACACCCATTCATTTCCCTATCATCTACGCTTTGTAGCTGTTTCGCACTAAAATGATAGAGTGAAGCAGTCATGACAGAGACCATAAGGCTAAAATATTTACTATCTGCCACTTTACAGAGAAAATTTGTCCTGCCCTGGGACATTGGAATCCTGTGTTGCATCCCCTGATTCAGCCCAGAGAGGGAAGAAAAAGAATGGAAGATGGTGTGGGAGGATTTGTGGCCTGTATGTTGAGAAGTGGCATTCTTCAATCCCACCTCAACCTAGCTTCCTAGCTGGGAAATGCAGCGTAGCTGTGGCCCAGGCAAGGAATGCGTGGCAGTTCTGCACAGACTGGTACTGTGAGAGGCTCTTCCGTTCATTCTATCCTCTTTGTTCCTCAAAGCACCCCCGCAAGCTGGGCATGGTGGACTGTAGTCTCAGCTACTTGGGAAGCTAAGGCAGGAGAATCACTGGAGCCCAAGAGTGCAAGGCTATAGTGCACTATGATCGCACCTGTGAATAGGCACTTCACTCCAGCCTGGGCAACAAAGTGAGACCTTGTCTCTAAAACAAACAAACAAACAAACAAACAAAGGAACAAAAACCAATCCTTTAAGATAAGGACAGTACTGCATTGCAAATGACATACCTGAGGTTCAGAGAGGTTAAGCAACTTGCCTCAAGGTCAAAATAGTGGGAGTAGCAATAGGACCCTCAGGATATCTGTGCTAGTCTTTCTGGAGAAAACATTTTAAAAATTGTACTAAAATATACATAATGTGTACCCTTTTAACCATTTTTTTAAGCATACACTTCAGTAGCCTCCGAAACGTATCTTCGAGAGTGAAAAGTTTCCTAGTTTTTGAGAAAATTTTAAAATGTAGGGTTTTCATTTCAGTGATAATCTTAGAAAGTTAAACATAGACTCATCTGGGCAATTACCTTAAAATTGAATACTGACACGAGATTTCTGACATCAAATTGTAGTTTGTGTTTATCGATGCCAACAGCGATTCTTAATGGTCATAGGCTGATAAGAAAGGGACAGAAGTGGATTCGATAGTGAAATTATCCTTTTAAGTTTTTCCTACACAATATAAATTAAGAAATGTTTTGTGGTAGCTCATAAAAAGAGAAAAGTAGTAGAAGAATGAAGCCATTACAGAGAACATAACTACATAGGCATCCCGTGCCCAAACGGACCTGCATTATTGAACTCAGAACCACGCTGACATTTATGTGGCAATTTAGTTTTCATAAAACAATGTCATCCAGCATATTTTATTATTGTTTATTTATAGATCTTTGGTTCTGTGGGGTTTTTCTTTTTCATTTAGTTCAGACTTTGGTTTCACAGTTGTTTAAGAATTGTATGTATGAAGAATTTATCTCTAGTTTTATACTTATACATATTAAAGTAACATAGTAAAATTAATTTAAATAAAAACATGAGTGGTCTAGGAGAATATTTTCTCTTTAAAAAGTATGTGCGTATGACTCAAGTTTTAACAGTGTCTACCACATAGAGATAGTTCCCTTTTACAAATAACTTAAATTTGAATTTGGAAACTGTACCAGTCAAGACAGGCTAAGTTAAGCTGCAATAATGAGTGAGCCTGAAATCCCAGCCTTAAACCACCTGCTTACACTAAATCCATTGCATATCGGTAAAGAACCCTGCTCACGGCAGGCCCCCAAACTGATGGATTTACCCTCAGTAACATCCCTGGTTGAGGAGAACCAGTGCTCTGGGGATTCTCTTACCTACAAGTGCGTGCCCTGGCTCAGGTCAATCAGATGACCACACCAAGCTTCAAGAAGAGGAGAATAATCTTCATGGATGCCCAGAAGGAGAGCAAAAGCAGGTGTCTGTTAACAGCAATAATGTCTGCAACAGAAAGCATCCTGCATTTTTTTACAAAGGAGTGTCCTGCGGCATTGTTTTGACACTGTCTATTCCCTACTAAAGTTTCAGATAGATCTCTTAATTTCATAGGCAGCTGTGGCTTTTGAGTAACAGTCAAACTCTGCTGCTTCCTGGTCACGTGGCGTGGGCAAATGTAAGCCTCATTCCTCCCCTGTGAAATGGGGGACAAATGTCGTTGCATGGTGCGCTGAGAGGAGTCATGTGAAACCTCTTTGTCAATTTCAAATTATTACCCTAATGAAAGTAATAGTATTATTCTTGGCAGTCAGTCACGTCACAGCCAGGATAAAGAACAGATAGTAATGATTTCACCGTACAGCACTTGTCACACAATCAATGTTTTCTCACTGAAGTTTCCTGAAAATTTACAGGAAATTTCTTTAGGTGATCAGATAATGAAACCTGGAGAGAATCGTTCTTCAATATAGAAGCAAATTTCTCTTCTTGGCTAGAAAATGACAAAGCATTTTACATGGCTCCAAATCTATAGGGCCCATTTTTCTATCGGATTCCCACATTTAAAAGATTTGAGGTTGAAGAAAAGAGGTACTATCTATCTTGTCTAAGAAGCAATTGTTTTAAGTTGAGATCACTATGAAAAATTTAAAAAACGTTTCATAAAATAGTGTTGGGGATGGAGATACAGGAAGATTTTCACACTGTGGCATCAGCTCCTGACACTGGTGTCATCCAAATACCTCAGAAGTCCAGCCTGGTAGAACTAGATGGTATCCTGAAGATCATCTTGTCTAATTACTTTATTTTCCAGATGTTTTAGTCAGCTTGGGTTGTGATAACAAAATGCCACACACTGGATGGCTTAAACAACAGACATTGATTTCACGTATTTCTCACATAGCAGAGAGAGAGAGAGAGAGAGAGAGAATGCATGAGAGCTTGGGGGGCTGCACCTTCATGACCTCGTCTAAACGAAATCACTTCCTAATTTGCTTTGGGAAATATTAAAGAAAAATACTTTTCCTTATACTAACAATACCATCACCTTGGGGGTTAGGGTTTCAACATATGAATTTTGGGGGGACACAGTCTGAGGAAAAAAGGTCTGGAAAAGTTAAATGACTTGCCCTACATTATGTTCCTTAAATACAAGTTGATTGGCCAAGTATTAATATTTTACCCTTTCACCAACCTGAAATTACAGAAATGAACACGATGGAGAAAGAAATGCTTCTTTATTCCCTCATACAATTGCTAATAAAGTCTCTTCCAATCAGAACCTACAGAACTCACTTCATGATGAATCAGCAAGTGGGCAAAGGGCTTACTAAAAATTCTTGTGAAAGTCCTGCAATAATTTTAAGTTTTTTCCAAGCATTTCTAAAATTCAATTGTTTTCCTCATTTCTGAGTTTTCTAAATGATGTTTTGACCCCCAGCAAATGTACAAATTGACTAGGAAAATAAGGTTCAGATTTCTAGTTGAATGATTTCATTATCTGATTATTCTATTTAATTAGATGTAGAAGTCTACTTTTCACTGGAGGGGAAGAATGTTCACATTGTCCACAAAAAGAAAAGTAAAGATGAGTTACTTTTGTGAGTGTATTAGGAGAGGCTAGGTTATGCTACAATAAAACAATCTCTGGGATTTACAGTAACAAAGGATTATTTCCTATTCTTGCTGAATGTCTGGGCAGGTGGGGGGGGGCGGTGTCTCCATACCACACGTCTGTGCAAGGAGGGTAGGTTGATGGAAACTCCACCTGGGGTCAGCAGCTGTGCCACAGGGAAGGGGATTTGGTAAATTGCATGCTGGCTCTTCATGCTTCTGCCTGTAAGTGACACACATCACTTCTGCTAATTCCTCATTTGCCAAGGCAAATCACAGGGTCACATCTAAATGCAGAAGGGTCAGAATACTTCAATCTTACTATGCACCTGGAAGAAGAAAACCCAGAATTTTGCTGAACATCTCTAATGTCTACCATATTAGGAAGAAAAAAAGAAGAAAAAAAACAGAACAGACTCCAACATTGTCAAAAAGTGAGTGTCTCGTACCATCAATTTGAATAAAATCTCCAATGAGGGATAATAAAATATCTGTCAGCTATACAGTAAAATCTCTTAAAATATTAATTGGTTGCATTTTTTCATCTCCATACAGGGGTATTGCATAGAATGGAAAGAAGGTACAAATAAACGAAACTAAATTAGGGCTGGAGTGACGTTTCCAAAAATGGATTGTGGGCCAGCTAAATGCAGAGGCACATTTATATCTTTTGTGGATTTTATTAGCCTCATTTCTCTGAGGAGAAATCACATGTTTATGGAATGACTATACTAATCAATAGTCTTTCCAAAATAATTTGATAGTAGGAAAGTTATAGTCTGATCAAGCAGAAAAGTTTATTTTCACCTAAATTGCTAATGGGAGTAATATTTAATGGGTCATTTTAGGAAGAGATTCTGAACTTTTAAAACTACGGCTTTTTGAAAAATGTCTGAAGGTGTGGAATATGTTCAAATAAACCTCATTTGTATGTTTTATTTGGGTACAATCATTTGCTTAGCCACATATTTTTAGACTTTTAATGTATTAGTAGCAACAATGCTTTTCAAGTGGGAAAAAACTCAAACTTGCTCTGAATCTCCCCTAAATTAAAAAAGTAGAGTTTTGTACTTTCCAGAATAATAAGCACTTTTATTGTATTTCTTTAAATCTTTCATGGTAAAAATCTACAAAGCAGGAAAAAAGTGTGAGAGGGCAAAGTTTGCTGATTTACTGTTTAATTATATCTCTCCCCACCCCGCTCCTTAAATTTTTATAATAAAACAGAGTTAACATTAACACTCCAACCACCATAAGGTAAAAATATTTATCTCCTAATTCATGTCCAAGATGAAAATTAAGATATAGTAGATAATTTCATACAGAGGTACAGTGAATTCTTTGTGACAAAGGTAAGTCAATTTTGTGTTTTAGTTTTTTTAACTATCATTAATAACCATATTACTGAATTATAATTATGAGTATTGACTAGAGTATGAGATGCTATATCAAGTGATTCATATTGTTTTTTCATCATTTCATCCTCACGGTAAACCTACTTTTACAAACAAGAAAATTGAGGATGAGGAGACTTGACCAAGGTCACCTGGCCAGTTAGCAGTGGAATGCTCTCCAGGGATAAATCATCTTGGTTGACATTTCAGTCCAGGTGTCTGATAATTGCAGTGCTTTTCCTAGCTCTCTGTAGGAGAAGAAAGAATGTAAATCGGCAATGGTACATTTATTCAAAAATATACCAGTACCCACTCTGTGCCCTGTCCTGTCACAGAGCCTGTGGACACAGACCTGAGTAAGTCTGCAAGCAACAGAGGTTGAGCAAAGTCAGCTCTGGCATCAGACAGGCAGACTTGGGCTCGGCTCTGCTATGCATCCTTGGATGGATACTTATTCTCTCTAGCTTCAGTTTTATCTGCACAATGAGAAACAATATTGGTGCTTACTTCATGGTTTTGTTGGGAAAATTAAATAAGACAATGCAACTAAAGTGCTTAGCACAGTACATTGCATAACATGCTCCACAATATGCCCCCAATAAAGACTATGTTTACTGGTGTTGGATAAGCAAGGATAGCCACTGTTGAGGAGCTCTCTGATCACGGAGCGGAGAGAGACATTTAAACAGCATTTCCTGTCCAATGTTTATGAGCTCTAGGGAAGTCAGGGAAAGGCACGAGTGACCGCTGGGGAGGGATTTGAAAAGTTTCAAAGAGGTGACAATTGAGCTGGTGATTACAAGGGAAGTGCTTCGCCAGCTGGAGAAGCGGGTAGGCGCTCTGGCCCTGTACAAAGGTAAGGCAACGAGGCCTGTTTGGGGACTTTCGAGGGTCAGGATAAGGGGAATGTTGTATTGAGAGAAAGAGAAATGATAAAAGTGAGTGGAAAATCAGCAGTGGGAACTTGGGGGCTTGGACCAGGAAGGCCCAGCCTTCCGTGGCCGTGTCGGGGGGGAGGCTTGAAGATCGCGAGGTGGCGCTGTGGCTCCACCTTAAGGGACGATTCGGGAGCTCGCGGGTCACCCGCACGCCCAGGGCGGTCTCCGAGAGGTGAGACAGGGCTATCTTAGGGGAGTTGGCACTATCTTCATGACAGCCACCAAAAAATGATGATATAGATAATAAATATATAAGCAAATAAGCCTGAAGCAGTAACTTTTAGTATGCATGGTATCGATAATCACAAACTGTCCGCGAGGAACGATCAAGAGCGCTAAACTGTCCAGCAGGGACCACTGCAAGCTCAGTCCCCGTAATTTGTGGGCCCGGAGGTGGAACCGGGCTCGCCTGCCGGGAGCTGAGCTGGGCGATGACTCGTGGCCTCCTCCGGGCCGGTCCTGTGCCCCGTAAGGCGGCTCCCTGCTACTTGTAAAGCCAAAGGAGCAGCAGTCTCCACGCCTGCCCTTTGGCCTTCAGTCACATCCTGCCTGCTAATTTCCCCTGACTGGACCTAGCTTTTAGGACTTTGCTGCGTTTCACACGCACACGTGTACACACAAACCACGTGTGAGCTCAGGCTCACACACGTGTACGAAGCCTTTGCACAACACACACGAACTTCAGCACATGCACATCCCACTCACATAAACGAGACACATCGACAGGTGACACTTGCACACACTATACACATGCA
The DNA here is from genome assembly GCF_041146395.1 of Eulemur rufifrons. Taxonomy (NCBI): domain Eukaryota; kingdom Metazoa; phylum Chordata; class Mammalia; order Primates; family Lemuridae; genus Eulemur; species Eulemur rufifrons. The sequence continues at coordinate 24,560,243 of NC_090992.1, forward strand.
CACGTGCACTCTCACGCTTGTGTGCACCAATGCCTCAAGCACACGTGCACACGTGCAGCGAAGTGCGCGATACCACTCACCGGCGCACACACTTACTGCACAGGCCCACAATGTGCAGCCACCTTTAGCTCAAGCAAACATATTTGCATCATAGGTACCTTGCATGCCCATAGCCAACAAAAACCTTGAAGCGCTCAGCCGTGTGTAAATCTCTAATGAAGTGCGCCTCAAAGGAAATACGCGAACTTTTTGTCGTCTAAACTCGCCCTCCCTCCTCCAACTTTCCCCTAAGTAAACAGGCCTGCACTTCCCTTTCTCCACTCTGAATCTTCACAGATCTTCCACCTGGTTTGCGATGAAGGGATGCTAATTTCCAAATAGCTGGAGAACTCCCTTCTCCCACCCCGGAGCCTCCTTCCACCGAGGAAGCAGAGGGACCCTCCCTGATCGGACTCCAATCTTGCGGGCTAGGGCACTGTGGGCACCGGCCGCAGGGTGTGGTTTGGTCGCGCCCCTGGGCAACCTCAGACTTAGAGATCCTTTCTGGCAGTGTCCCCAACTGTATTCTCCCGACTCAGAACCGCTAGCTTTTAGCTAACCATGGTCATGCCAAGGCAGAATCATCTTTTCTCACATTAAAGCACATCCGCAGGTGTCCAAATTTCTGTCCTCTGATGAGCGTCGGGTACAAGCCCGCAAAGCCCTGTGTATAGCCTGTTTCGATTAGGCGAGCTTGCCTGAGCTCTAAGACCTCAGACTTAGAGCTCTGGATTGACTGGCGGTCACACAGTAAATGTGGCAGAGCCGGACCTGGAGCTGGCACGTCCCTGGCACGCCCTGTCCCCGGCGGGCCAGGAGAGAGAAGCGCATGTTTATCTGGCTGCGTGAATGCACCCTCAGTCCATGCGTTAGTCAGTACTTTTCAGAACTGTCCCCCGTTTCTCTCTCTGCTGTCTGCCCTCGGGAGGCAACGTGCGTCCTCGCTCCTGTCTCCTCCGGGATGCGGAACCCCGACCCAGAGGCTCGAGAGCAAAGGGACCCGTGAACGTTTGGGGGCAAGACATTTGGGGATATTTTGGTTTGGCGACTTTATTAGCGGTTGGCGGTGGAAACGTTCTTAATACTTCGCTCACAGGACCTCAGTTTCTTCACCTGTAAAATGGGAGTGATTTTATCTGCCTTCTTGGTCTGTGCTGGAAACTCAGTGAGTATATGCCGGTAAAGCTTTCAACAAATGGGATCTATTATTATCTGGGACCGCCCTGAGGGGAAACCCTAGACGGCTGACCAGGCTCGCTCCCGGAAAGGTTGGTACCCCTTGCCCCCGGCTTCTGGCCCTGATCACACTTTGCTCTCCCCAAGCCGGGGCAGAGCCCCACGACGTTGTCTGCTGGGTCCCTACCTCCCAGCTATCTGTGGGCGTCTTTGTCCCTATCTTAGGCCTCAGTTCCCCTGTTAGTACTATGGGGGAGGTGCGCTCCGAGGTACTGGAAGTGACAGTCATTCTGGGCGAGCAAAGGAGGCCTTCTCCCGCGCACCGGGCGTCGGAAGCAGGAATCAGGTCTCGATTTCCGGTGGAACCCTGGCCTGCGGCTCCCACGCCTTCCCCCGAGGGCGGCGGGTGGCGATCACCCGGGGAAGGGGTCATGGTTTTGCGGGCAGGCAGGTCCTGGTGCTCGGCCACTCCGGCTGCAGTCGGGGTGCCGCGCAGGGGCCCCGCACAGAGCTGCGCCCGGCGCAGATCTTCGCTTTCCCGGGCCCCTGGGCCGACACCCGCTCGTCTCCCTCTCCTCCCCCAGGCCGCGCCTCGGCCTCTGCTCACCTCCGCCCCCCACTCCCCGCCCCAACTCCCGGCTGCGGGGCGACTCCTCTGGAGCGGGCCACAGCGGAAGGACTTTGCGCCTTCGTTGCCTCATCTTTCTTTTGCTCTTTCCAGTCTTCCCAGCACTGAAGGAGGCGTCTGTCCTCTCGCCTCGCTCGAAGCTGGCTCTGGCAAGTGGCAAGGGAAGGGGGCATTTCCCCGGACAGGCGGCCCTTCTGGGGGCGCGCCCTCACGAGAGGAGCGGAGATCAAGGGAATTTTCTAAGTGACAGGTCCTGAGTCTGGCCTCCTGGGGGCGGACGAGCAGAGACGATTCCCTCTCTCGCCGGGACCTTTCCTCTGGTCCTATTTTGGCTGTATTTATCTGGTCTCTTCTCTTTTGGGGGGCGGGTGTGTTTCTACCTAAGCCCCCAGAAATTACTGCGGCGGCTAATGACCCTCGGGAAAGGGAATTGATTTCCCTGAGTCTCAAGAGGGATGGCCAAGGGGCAGAAGTTGGGGGCTTGCGCACCGGGCCTGAGCTGCCTCCGGCTCGGGAGCGGCGGGGAGCGGGGCAGCCCTGCGGACCACGGGGAGCAGTTAGGCGTTGTGGACTCTAACCCCGACCATGAAAGAGACTGAGGCGCTCAGCGGGGAGACTTGACTCCAGGGGAAACACTAAACCTCTCTAGTTTCTCCTTTCAGCTATGAACGCATTCTGCTATATATATATTTCCTCATGCATGGGTTCTTTTTTTTCTCTCTCCCTCTCTTCCTTCTCTCTTACGGATTATATATATCCGAAATCAGGAGTTTCCAAATATCTTTAAATGGAGATTTCCAGGCACTAATACCAGAGATTCTGATTCTGCAGCCTGGACGAGTCCGGGAAATCTGCATTTCTACCAATTGCCCGCCCTTCCCCATGTGATTAGGCTGATGAGCCCTGTCTGGGGATTACTGTTGTAAACTAGCCTAAAGTCAAATCAAGATATGCTATAAAGCCTAGGCAATCTGTACATACAAGTATATCTCTTTACAGGACATGTGACTACAAAGCAAAAAGGATAAAGGCAGTCTCAGTACATACTTAATAGTCACCCCTCTGCACACATGCCTTGTCTCTGGAGGATGTGCTAACCTTACATGATTTAGAGGTATTTAAGAGGTTCTTTTTCAAAGTTTTAAGATTGCAACTCCAGGCTCAATATTCACTAGAGAAAATCCACAAAAAGACACTGCTCTGCTGGCCTGGGTGTCGTTCTCAGTTTTCTGTCACTCTCTAAGTCTCTTTTCCACCTTCTCTTTAGCCTCCTTCCTACTTAAACATTTATTACAGGATGAGAAAGCCAGGTTGAAAGCACAAGGACACCCAAAAGAAAAGCTATGAATACACTCTGCTTGATTAAAATAAAGTACACTCACCATCCCAGGTGAGGTGTGTGCTGTCTCTGCACAGCCAGAGGGAATTAGTCTTATCCAAAGATTCCTGCCCCTTTTATTTTTCTTCCTTCTCTGGCCTGGCGGATGTGGAAGTTGCCTCCTACATATTTAGTTCCTGGGGAGACTGGCTTTAGGGTAGGAATTGGGTTTCTTTCTCTGTGCCAATTTCTCATTTGGGTCATCAGCTTCAAGCCCTCAGCAAACATAGCCTTTGCAGATGCTTATAGATTCTGCCTGACCCCCAGAAATCTATCTGTTATGTGTCTCTTACTGATCCTGGACCTCAGGGTGACTATGTCTCTCCTTTCCCTGGCACTTTTGCCACCTCCCTTTGGCAGTGATCTGTTCCCTTATTGTGTGTTCCCCATCACTGGAGAATGTACCCCACCAGGCTCAACTTGGAGTCCTGCAGACCGTTCAATGGAGAGTAAAATGGAGGCCCAAGAAGTTAAGGAAAGGGAGTCCCGGGTCTTATGCCAAAGCTATCTGGACCCAATGCTTCCTGATCCCTTTACCTTGAAAGTTTCTCCCTGAGCTGGACAATATGGCCCAGGCAGGGAACCAGATTGGCTCTGGGGACCGCCTTGGACCCCGGGGCAACAAGTTAATCTTGGAGCTTTGGGAAGCTCCAATCTTGACTTGGAGACCCAGTTTCAACTGTGCATTTAAATTCTATAGAGGTAGAGAAGGTCCACCTCCCTCTTCCCCTCCCTACAAACCTACAAGCCTTTAAGTCTCTCCATCATCATACTCCACCTGAACAAGTACTGTATGCTAGGAACTCTTATAGATGCTATGGGGATCCTAATGGATCAGACCAGTCTCTTCAGGAGTGTCTCAGAAGAGATGGCATTAATTATGGTACCAGGGAGAAAGTGCTCAGCACACAAGAGGTGCAGATTAAATGGTATGAGAGCTCAGCAGGTCTCACGCACAAGAGATAAAGCAGTATCTGAGGACAGTGGCCATGCACCCACAGGCCAGGAACACACTCTTTCATCCAATTTCAGAATCAGGAAGGGATCCACTTTCCTACTCTGCCAAGAGCACAAAGCATAACTCTTGCCTGTCTCCATGCAGCATGGGCTTGTGTAGTTTTCCATTACTGACCCCATGAGCTTCCTAAATCAAAGGGCCAAGGAAGGCCGGGCAGAAAGGGGACCTGGATTTCTGGCAGAGAATTTCCCCAAAGGAGTCCTTAGCAGATTTGGCTGCAGTCAGGGAGTTCCTTTGAGGACAATGAAACAGAAGTTCACCATGTGCTTATTAGAGGTTACAACCTGCTAAAAAATGATGGGGCACATTACCCAGAAATTTCTAGTTATTTCCTTTGCCACCACAGATGTATGTGCTGAAAGGCCTGAGGTAGGAGACAGTTTCATGCTTTCTTCTTTTTCTACATTCTTCCCTCCTCCCTCTCTCCTTTCCCTCCCTCTTCCTTCTCCCTTTCCCAACTTCCTGCTTCCTTTCCTTCCCTCCTTCCCTCCCTTCCTTCCTTTCTTCACTTTTTCCTTTCTTTCTGTCTTTCTATCTCTCTCTTTCCATATGGCAGGGATAGAGGTTGGGAAGGGTTTGTTCATGCCCTCCTTTTTAACAGAAAGCGTGAGAAGGAGGAGAAAAATTCTACACCAAATAACCAACTAATTAGAGATGATATACTTTGTTGCTGTTTTGGTAGTTACTAAAAAAATACAACAAAAACTATTTTGGGGTAGGGGTGAGGGGTGGGGATTGAATTTGAGAAAATTTAAAAATAGATCCTGACACAGCCCCAGTGAGAACATTCATCCCGCCATTCACGTATCTCGAGGACTGCCCGAGAGAAGTGAGCGTGTGAGAACAGTGCCTAAACGCTGGCAGCCTTTAGCCTAGCGGCCAAGCAAGAAGCGTTTCGGAGGCCGGGCTCGGGGGAGAGGCTGGGTCCCCACTTCCTGGGGACCCATAGCGCCTCGTCAGCTGGGACTCAGGGGCCACCCACCCCTCCCAACGTGGAGGCGGTGCCCCTCCGCCAGCTCCCAGCCCCGACTTCGCGCACCCATATTCCATCCCACCACCCCGCCTCAAAGCGAAGAGGTGGGCACCTGGGACGGGCGTCCTGCTTTTTCTGCCCGGGCTCTCCCGTCTCCTCCACTTTTGTCCCCGACGTCCCAGAACAGCGGAGCAGGACGCGGCATCAGCCCTGGGAGGGCGCACCCTGTGAGCCTCGAGCGCGCTCAGGGCGCGGCGAGGATGCTAAAGGACTTGCAATGGCCAGGATGCAGACCCACAGCTCAAATTCCTGGCAAAGATATCCCTCTCCCTTTCCCTGTGCCCTCTCGGTCCTCGCTCAGACCCGCTCCTCCCCAGCTCAGACTCCGGTGCTCAGCGCTCCCTCGTTCGCCACTTTGCGGGGAACTTTGGCCCGCTCCCCTGCGCCACCAAGAGAAGGATGTTAATGAGGGAGTGTGGCCTGGCGCCGCTAGCAAGCCAGTTCCTGAGTCGCGATTGGCTGCGGCGAGGCGGAAAGATGACGTTATGCAAATGAAGGGGCGGGCCTGCGAGGCGCGGGCCCCGCCTCCTCCCTTTGGGGTTAGAGTGCCTGTGTTTAGCTCTGGGGAGAGTCAAACTGGATTCCATAGGGAAAGCCTGCAAATCACTTCTATTTTAGCAAGGAGAAAACAGAATCTCCATCCAGCAGGGTCCACCCCTCTTTCTCCCTCTCCTCTCTCTCTTTCTCTCTCTCTCTTTCCCTCCCCCCCTTTCCTCTCTCCCTCTCTCCCCCCTCCCCCCACCCTCTCTGGTGTATCTGTCTACGGCAACCAGCGTCCTTCTCATCTATACGCACTGAAAGGAAAGAAACATCTTTGGTTGGGAGAGAAGGAGGAAAAAAAAAGAGAGAGAGAGAGAGGAAAAAACTTGCCTGGTTGTGGAAAATGACACTTGAAGTAGCAAAGCCGGCAGCGCGAGTTGAGTCTATTGTTTCTTAAATTGCCATCAGGTTTTTTTTTTTTTTTTTTTTTCTTCCTGCTTCTTCAAGTGAAGGGTACCTCTACAAAAGGAAACTCCAGCCCCTCCTGTCCACCGGCCTGTGATCATTACAAAAAAAAAAAAAAAAAAAGCAAAAAAAAAAAAAAAAGCACCCAAACCAAAAATCAACCAACCAAACAACCCCCAACAGCCAAGCATACATCTCTAATTTTTTTATTTTGGTCTTTTCGTTGGATTTTCCCTTTCTTCTTTTTTTCCGGGTTATCGCTCAGTTTTGAGCAAAGGTTTACATTTTTAAAAAATTTGCTTTCCAGCCTGCCTTGATCGTCTAGCGCGAGTTCATCGATTCCAAAAAAAAAAAAAAAAAAAAAAAAAAAATCATCTCTGGTTGGCGTTTTTCTTTCCTTTTTTTTTTTTTTTTTTTTTTTTAATATTTTCAAGGGGGAGGAGATTTTCCACAAGAAAAGGTTGTTTTCATGTTTGGGATTCAGGAAAGCATCCAACGGAGTGGAAGCAGCATGAAGGAAGAGCCGCTGGGCAGCGGCATGAACGCGGTGCGGACGTGGATGCAGGGCGCCGGGGTGCTGGACGCCAACACGGCGGCGCAGAGGTGGGTACCGCGCGGGGACCGCGGCCGAGGAGGCGAACGGCGAGCCGGGGAGCTGGGAGGCGGCGGCGGCGGCGCTGCCTCGGGGCCCGGCCGCGCTGGTGCGTCCGCTCCGCTCCGCTCGCCGCCGGGGCTCAGCGCTCCCAGCCACGCTGCCTTCGTCGCTTGCGGCTGGAGAACCGTAGCTGCCTGCGAGGAGCCCACGCTTTGCCGGCACTTTCCCTGCCTCGTCTGTGACTGTTTTCATTTTGTTTTAACCCAGAAGAGGCGTCTCGCCAGCACGATGTTGGATATCTGTGTTTTTATGTGATCGCTCTTTCTTTCCCGTCCAGCTTTCTGTTCGTTTCTTTCTTTCCCTTTTCTTTCTTTTCCTTCCTTCCTTCCTCTCTCTCTCTCTTTCTCTCTTTCTTTCTGTCTCTTTCTTCTCTCTTTTCTCTTTCCTTTCTCTTTCTTCTTTCCTTCTGTTCTCTTCCTTTCTTTCCTTTCTTCCTTCTTCCCTCCTTTTTTTTACTTTATTTCCTTCTCTTCCCCCTCCTTTCCCTCTCTCCTTCTATATCTTTCATTTTTCCTTCTTTCCTCTCTTCGTGCATTATTCCTTTCTTCCTTCTTTCTTTCATTTTCTTCTCTTCTTTCCCTCTCCTCCTTCCCTTCATTTCTCCTTCACTCTCTTCCTCTTTCCTTCCTTCCTCCTCGTCTTTCTTCACACTTCCCTCCTTTCTTCTCTTTCTCCTTCACTTACCTCCCTGTGTCTCCTGTTTTCTCTCCCCATTCTCCCACCAGTTTTCTCTTATTTCTCTTCTCTGGTTCTCCCTCCCTCTCTTTCAGTTTTTCTCAGTCTACCGGTAGGATAGCAACTCCCAACTTTAAGTCTGACATCTTCTAAAAGTCTTCCCACCCCCTGTCACCATGGTCCCTTCCAGTCCTTCTCCCACTCGCTGCTCTGAGACGCTAGACTGGGTGGCCTGGAGGCATTGCCCTTGGAGGTTGACCTGAGGGAACTTTCCTGGGCACACCCAACTCCCTTTCCGGGGGCTCCTGGTCCCAAATGTGGAATAGCCTCCCCCTCCCAAGGCCACCAGCTGGCTTGGGGGAGTGGGAGACCTGGTGGCCCCAGGCCCTATCGGACTCAAGAGTGCGGAAGGGGAAGAAGGAAGATGACTAATTATATCATCTCCAGCTTTCCGGGGCTGAGGACAAGTGTCCCCAGCACTGTTCACATCCCCACTGAGCATAAGGATGGGGGTGGCTGGTAGTGAGAGTGAACTGGGTAACTGGGCTGGAAGCGAAAGTGTGTGTGTGCGGGGCGCGCGCGTGTGTTTGTGTGTGTGCCTGCGCACGCTTGTGTCGGGCAGGTCGGGCTGTCAGTGGCCACCCGGCGCCCCTGGCGCCCCAGCCTCCAGTTCCCGGCGGGCGCGCCCAGCCAGCAGCCCTGGCCTTTAGCATTTCTGGAATGAGTGTGAGGATTTCTGCGGAACAGTGAAACTTTGTCAGGACAGGTCTTTAAAAAACACCCCAGTTCCCTTTCCCACAGCGACCACCTCCTACAGCTCTGAGTCCCGCCCTCGGACCCCCTTCACATGCTTTTTGGGGGGGAGGAAATGTGGTTTCCCGAGGCCCGGCACCCGCATTTGGCCGGGGCGCTGGGGGTTTCCTGGAGGGTGGCTGCTGGAAGGAGAAGCCGAGTGTGTTCTCCATCCATTCCCCGCTGCCCGGGTAGCGGAGATGGGAGTTTCGAGGGGTGCCTGGAACTGATTCCCATGCCCCCTCCAAGTTGTAAACCCTGGGCTCTATTCTGCGAACGTGGTTTCACCTTATCCACCGCCACTTTTCTTCCTCCCTACGCAGCGCGCATCAGGTCGGGGTAAATGCTTATAGCGTTTCATCTCTCGCGCAAAATCCAGGACAAAACTTTCACACCTCTCAAGCGAGTTCTGAGGACGCCCCTGTCCTTGGGAGGGAGGAGGACGACCTGCAGGGGGACAAGTGTATCCCGTCCCGGGGCGTCTGAGGGGGCGTGAAGGGCGCTCACTGGATGCTTTGGGGGCAGAGGAGGTGGGTGTTTGAGGGTTCGCACGTGTGTTCGGGGTGACAAGGGGGGGCGCAGGTCGTTGTCCGTCTTAGCCGTCTAACTCTGCGTCTTTGGCCACAGCGGGGTGGGACTGGCCCGGGCTCACTTTGAGAAGCAGCCGCCTTCCAATCTGCGGAAATCCAACTTCTTCCACTTCGTCCTGGCCCTCTACGACAGACAGGGCCAGCCCGTGGAGATCGAGAGGACAGCGTTTGTGGGGTTCGTGGAGAAGGAAAAAGTAAGTGGGCACAGAGCTGTCGCCCCTCATCTCCTGTTCTGGAGCAGGCCCAGGCGCCTTGGGAGGCGCGCTCCTCCGTGAGTGCAAAGCATCAGTAACACACTCCTGTTCGGGGTCCCCCAAGCCACTTCCCATTCCAGACCAACTCGGCCTCCGCGTCCACTGGGTCCTGCTCCAAAAAAGTTCGCACGGAGCCCCCAGAGCGGGAGAGAGGCTAGCCAGGCTCCACACTCCAGTGCCATGAGTGCCCGGGATGAACCCGCCCTAGACCACCAGACTACGCAGCGCCTGCCTCTGATACCCCAGGCTCGAGTCCCCAGGCCCTGGGGGGGAGGATCGCCCTTGCGCACCCCACGGAATTTTCTGTTGGGAGAGAGGGAGCAGTGAGGAACGGGGGCGGGAAGGGGGTCGGGCGCGGAGGAAGATCACAGTTGGCGGCACTTTCTGCTGCAACTGGGGGCAGTCCGCCGGCCGGGGGTCCCAGCCTTAGGGAAGTTGCCTCGAAGTTGGTCCACTCGCTCACGCCGACCTCTCTTCTCGGTCTCTTGTGTCTTTGCGTCCTGCTGCAACCCAGGAAGCCAACAGCGAAAAGACCAATAACGGAATTCACTACCGGCTCCAGCTCCTCTACAGCAATGGTGAGGCTCCGGTCGGTCTGTGCTCGCATCCTCGGGCTCCGGGTCTGGGCAGGGGCTGCGGAGAGCTCCAGGTGGACGAAATCCCCCAGTGAAGGCCAGTCCTCCGCCATCCTGGAGGTGAACCGGCTTCTCCTAAGTTTCACCCAAGGAGGTTTCACAGGAAGAGGCTCTGAGTGGCCCGAGGGAAGTCCTGTAGGTCCCCGTTTACCTGTGGCCAGGTGTGGTGCCTCAGCCCTCCATGGGCCACTTTCATTCTGCCTCCCTTCCCTGAGGCCTGTTCCTTCGCCTTGGCCGAAACTCTAGGCCCCAAACCCCTTGGGCTCAGAGGGCTCAGAGCGTCATGGCCTTGAGGGCTCCAGGCGAGCGCAGAGGGGCTCCTGCCCTAGGAACGGAGAGTAGCCAGGTGGGGTTCCCGCCCGATTCCCAGGTGCGTGGGGTCCGACTGACAAGAGCGCCAAGGCTAGGCCAGCAGCTCCTTTCTGGACACTGGGGAAGGGAGGTCCTGGCTGCTTTCTAAGACAGTGGGAGTTCCAGTCCGCCTTGAAGCCCCCCTACCCCCCCCCCGCCTTTTTCTGTATGTGTGTGGGGTTTGTTACTGTTTGTTTTGTTTACTTATTGCCATCCCCAACTCGTCTCACTTAATTCTCCCTCATTTCCACATTTTTTTCTTTCTAGGGATAAGGACGGAGCAGGATTTCTATGTGCGCCTCATTGACTCCATGACAAAACAAGTAAGTTTCTTGATTTCGCGAGGCGGCGGGGGTGACCTTAGGGCCACGAAATTCGGGGGAGTCTAGAAGCTGGTTGCTCCGCAGCAGGAGGGCTGGGACTCGAACCCTCAAAGCCAAGGCGGACCTCGGACCCGCGCAGCCTTCCGGCGTCTATACACGCGCTTGCGCCCGCCGCGTGGGGACGATGGCTCCATGGCTCCTTCTCTCCGAGGCACCGAGGCCTTGTGAATTACGTTCGCGGGGTGCTGAAGGGAGAGAATAAGGTCCTCGGACCCGGCATGGGAGCCCCAGAGGGCGCGTAAGGTGCCCGGGGACCCGGTGCAGAGTGGGCTGAGTCCCAGCCAGCCAGGCCTCCCCCGCGAAGCAGCGGGGAGAAGGGTGGGGGATGGGAGGGCAAAGGCGGCTTCCACGGGAATGGTGAGATGGGTTGAGAGAGCAGATGACCACTCCAGATTTTTTTTTTTTTTTTTTTTTTTTAAGAGAGTAGTGGTGGAGGCAGTGTTGGAAGAGGGAACGACAATTGTTAGAGGATATTTTGTAAAAACCCTCCAGCTTTTGCCTCCAAGTTTGGCAGGAAGCCAGGCAGCATGAGTGAGCTTGCGGTCTTAAAGGTACATAGACGGCATTTTCTTAAGCTCCCCAACACGCGGGTGTCAAGCAGTGTACATTAAGGTTGAGTTATGGTTTAAAAGATACAATTATGAGCCGAGTCAGAAAAGAGGCCTGACGTTTTAATGAGACACAGGACTTTTCTTCTTCTTTTTCTTAATTTTAAGAAAAGTTTAGTTTCAGAATTAAGTAACTAGTTAGGCAGTTGGAGGACTCAGTAGCAGAAAAAAGAAGACAGCTTTATTGGGTGGGGGAAAGAAATCAGAACAAAGAAAAAAAGTTATCCATTATGTACCAATCAGCAATTTAGTATGAAGATTGAAATTTATTTACTTGATTTTAGACTGTTCCCTTTCAAATAAAGGGGAAGTGATCTTCTTTCATAAATACTGGCTTAGAAAGTTTCAAATTAGGATATACATACATATGTAAAAATGGTTTTTAGCTATGCCATGGCTTAAAGATGTACAAATTGCACATAAATAAACTGTTGGGAGTTTTAAATTCAACCCGGCAAGAACCAACTTAATAATAGCTAATTTTGATTATTACTTTCATATTTCATTGTGATCCAAGTAGAAAACAGGAGAGTACAAAATATATTTTTTAAAATAATAAGTAAATATTTACTGAAATCTATTTTATGTTATTTGCCTAAAATATTTGGCATTCTTGAAGATCTGTTTTCTTGGTTGTTTGCTCAGAGTAAATCCCCATTTACACCTTTAGTCTTGGTTTTATTTTTTTAATAGATTTAATTATCACATAGAATAATTCCCTTCCATTTGGACACTGTATTTTGTTAATTTTTTTTTCCTACCAAGTAGAAACATAAAAGCCGGATTTCAGTAACTTTTTTTCTTTTACGATATCAAAACAAAAATGTCTTAAGTGGAGTTTTGTTTTCAAAAATTGTCTTTGATACCCTGGATATCCTTTCCTGCCATTCTCATCAGAGGAAAAAAAGATGGGAGGGAGAGGGGGAAGGTATGAACTCTAATACATATTCCATATGTATTTATTAGGATTTACTTTTTAAAAGATAAAAAGCACACTCACACACAAATCAGTATATAAGGCCTGTCTGTGTGCACATTGACCACCTAAATATTAAATTATAGGCAATACTATGAAATGAATGATTGTAAGGAGCACAAAACTAAGACATGTTTTTTGAAGTGATTAACTTCTGTCTTATTTAAATCTCCTCAAAACTTTAATTTAGGTCTCTCCAAACAAATAGTGCCTCCAAGAATTGATTTTTCTCCTTATGAAATGAACTGACTTTACACACTCATATAAAAATGGTGGAAGAATAATCTTTTTATTTTTATAAAGCAATACATCAAATATCATTTTACTAACAAGGTCATAGAGCTTAAGAAAAACGGCAGCTTAAGGTTTTCTTTGACCGCTTGATATCATCATAAATTCTGTCAGCTGAGAGAGAGACAGAAAAGAGAGAGAGATAGAAACAAGAACAAGATATAGTTTATTTTGAATAATAGCAGGTATGAGAAAGCACTTGCTGTAATATGACATCTTACTAAAAGTTAAAGTTATAAATGTATGCAATTATATATTTTGGTGGGGAGTGACCTGAGAAAAGATTTAATAATTATCTAAGTCTAAAAATATCAAGAAAAAGGGATATTTCAAGACATACCTGTTTGCTTTCATAATAATTGTTTAAATAACCACCTCTCTTTAGTTTTCACTTTGAAAGGCAATCCCAGCTCATTATCCAATTGCTTGTTCTTGGATTACGTGCTGTAAGAGTTTTGGAAGTAGGTTAGCTTCTTATGTACACAGTTAATACAATAGTCTCCAAAAAGCAGATAAATCAGCTTGAAGAAGCCTAACTTTCCCTAGCTGTATCATAAACAAATAATAATTTATGTTTAGCCTTAACGAGTAAAACTGTGGATCCTCCTCTAGCTTGAAATTTTTCTATGATAATTAACTACCAAGTCTGATTTTAAATTTCTTAAATTTTATTTTCATGACTTAAATTTCATTTTAGTTAAACATGCAGTGGCCCTTTCAATCAGAAGTCAGGCTTGACATAAGCTGACTAATTAAATGGTTACATTTTTCCTCCTGTGAAATTCTTCCTGACAGACTCTGCATTTTTATATTTATTTGGAATACAGAATGGAATACTTTTGGTGATGTGATGAGTCTTAATGACATCGTCAGTTGTGGAAGGAATACCTAGCCACTGTTCAAGTGTCTTCTCTTAGCTGCTTATTTATCATAACAGTTTTCATCTAAGAGATGCAGCTTTATGCGTGTGATGTCATATCCTTGACTCGCAAGTGAGATGAAAACTCAAAAGGAATCTTGGGCAAGCAAAATCCAAAGCTAGCTGTGCATTCTACATTTTCATAGACTGTTCCTGATCTTGGGTGGAATTAGCAGCATTGAGATCAAACAGAAATGTACTCAATCAACCAAGATGTATTGGTATGACACAGTATTTCACACCTTTTCAAAGTGTCTCATTAGACTATTTTGGGTAATGACTCTTAAATTTTGGACTCTATCAGGGAAGATGAAGCTTCATTAGAAGTGAATGTGTAAGAATCTGAGACTCCTTATTTCTATGCCTCCCTTGTAAAAACACACAGGATATAATATTTTAAAAATTCATCCACCAACTAGAAAATAAGAAGCTTGCTTTTGGGAAGGGTTGTTCAAAACCAAGTTTAGCTGGACTAAAAATAGTTTGTTTTCGTGTCATTGCTGTTTTTGGTATTCCATTAGCGAGCATGCAGAAAGCCCTGTAGGATCCAGAAGTTTATGGCTGTTGTATCCAGAAACAATATCTACTGCAGAAGCTCAAATGAACCCAGCGGGGGAGGTCTGAGGTTTAATGGGCCTCATTTCAGATTTGCATATAGTATTTGAAATATGATTACATTCTCTGATTGCTTCAGTGAATTATTTATCTTTAAATAGATGTTTAAAAAACTTAGCTCATCTTCCCTCCTACCATCTTGCTTTAAAAGAGTGATATTTTATAATTCAAAGAAAGGATACCAAATATTATAAAGTTATCAAAACAAACACTCCCTTCCCCCCCCCCCCCCCCCCCCCGCAAGCTTTTTTGAAAAGGGGAAAATAGTAGTCACATAATCCTTGTATGTATAGATTTGAAGGTAGGTGATGTAAGGGGACCTTAAAAAGGTATGGTCCCAGCACAGTGTGGGGTCCAAGGTACAATAATCAGAAATGCTGTCAGGTTTCTCTTCCCAGCTAGACTTCTTTATATATTTGTTTTGATATTCCTGGTACTTTAAGTTATTGATACAAGTGCATTTTTTTCCTATTGATTGTTTCATTGTATCCTGCCATGGCTACGTAGATTTGATTAACAACCCTTTCAGTTCATGCTTCTTCATTGGTAGATAAACACATTTTTAGTCTATCGATAAGTTCCCAAGGAATTCACTAGGCCAGCAGAGAGGTTCTTTCGTATATCTGGGAGAATAAACAAACAAAAAAAGGACAGAGCAAGTTTATAGACAGGGGCCATATTTCAGCAGCTTTCTTTCTCCTTTGGTAACATGTCAAAAATGCAGGTGATTTAAATTTCCTTGCACATAGAGGAATGAAGAAGTTTGGAATTTTTATGCATGATCAGGACCTGTGTTTGGGAAAATGTAAACTCATCACAGTGGAAAATGTGTTGTTTGGAGTCTGGGGGTGAAAACAAAGCTGATGGTTTTGGAGAGATTGCCGGAGCCAGATGGCCTAGTACTTCCCCAGTCTGGCGGTCCAACTGCTCCCTCCTGGATAATATACAGCCATTTGTTCGGGGATATTTACGCTAGAGCTGTTTCCATGTGAATGTTTGAACAGCATTAAAAACGAACATATTAGTAGAGATGCTTTTATTGAACTTGTATGGCTGTACAGATAGTCTGTTTTCTCCTTCTTTACTTATATTGCTGAGAGAAATGAAGGCGTATTTGGACATTGGTGGATTGTTTACATAGTTGTTGAGCAAGAATGATTTGGTCTCAGTGAGTAATTAAAATATATAAGTGTTTGGAATCCGACTAATGGAAATAATGGCAGCGCCTACCTTGAAGCTCTGTTGTGAGAATTAAATGAATTCATACATGTGTAAAGGACTTAGAACAGTGACTGGCAAATATTAAGTGCTTAATAAATTATCTGCTTTTATTATTTTATTATTATTATTGCTCCATTAAGTTGACAAAGCCAATTTTATCTACTAATATAGATACATAGTTACCATATGAGTGAAATACCTTTTATTACTGCTAGAAAAAACTATAACATGGGATTGTTAGAACGATTTAGTTTTTTTCCTGGCATTTGACTAATATAAGGGGTTTTAGTTCTTTGAGACATAAAAGATGCATTCTAAAGCTAATTGCTTTTGGTACACGTTCTCTTTTTATTAAGGACTGTGATGTAACTGAACAGCATACTGAATATGATATCATTCCTTTGCAACTTTTCCTAATTCACTTTTGAACACAGGCCTGCTTAGCTGCTGAGCTGAAATTACATCTTTGCAAATTGTTCACCAGTAGCCAAGCTGCTAATTGAAGCAAAATAATTTTTTAAATTTTATCCCACTATTAATGTTGGATTGCTGTTTTACACAATTGTTTATGAAATGTCAGATTTGTAGTGTTTTCTTTGGCATGGTTTAATTTTCAACTAGCACTCCTTCACCTACTGGAAATTTCTAGGACCACATTAGCTAGCACCATTTTTCTTTTTTTAAAAAAATAGCAACCAGTAGAACTTGGTGGTTGAATGTAATGATTATTATTACAGTGTGTTGATATTGTGGGTGTTCGTGTTGTTTTTTGATTAGTTTAGTTCTTGGTAATTTGCTACCAAAGGCTTGTTGACAGTTTGCATTCAGAGGACATTCCACTTTTGGTTGAAGGAGGTACTTTGTACATTCATGAACTTATTCTCTAAGGTAACAAATTAGGTTTCACCTTTTATTTTGTAGGTAGAAAAGGAGTCACGTATTTTCAAGGTTACTGTTTTGATTTAAAAGAAAATTAGGAGTTTTTGCTAGTTATAGACCTGCCTGCCTGCCTGCCTGCCTGCCTGCCTTCCTTCCTTCCTTCCTTCCTCTTTCTTTCTCTCTCTTTCTTCTCCTCTTCTTCCTCCTCTTCCTCATCTCTTCGTCTTCTAATGTTGGTTTGTAAACCCAGAAAGACTCCTAATGAAAACATTTTGTTCTTAAAACCCTTCAGATATTGCTTCACCAAAGTCAGAAGTATTCTTCTCACTCCCTTTATTTTGGCATGGAACACAAAGAGTTAAAACTATTAGAAAAGTAAATACAAAATAGCCATGCTCAATTCTCTGTATTTCCTTTGGCATCCTATTGAAGTGTGATCCTGGTGTATGTTCAGTGTGTATTTTTGGTTTTACTGTGTGGTCTTTATCCATAGTAAGTTTCAATTAGCTTTTTAAGATTCAGTGGTATTTTAGAAAAGCAAGAATGAACTATACGTCACAAGATGCCTTCTAAAATAGGAGCAATTGAGACAGGTTTTATATATTGATTGACTTATTTATTTTCGAAGATGTTACAGGTTAATTTATAAATGAGCATTTGAAATGATGGCATTTTTATTCCCTAACAGTAAAATTTCCAGCACTGTTTTTGTCTAAGGATGTGAAAGTTTTAACAGTTTCTATGTTTTCTTCTTCTTTAGTTAGCTGTAAGAAATTGTTCTGGAAAAACCTTGAATTGAAAGTGAAGAGAGTTTTAAAAAATAACATGTAGTATTTTCTGTCTGCTTATTAGAGTACAACAGTAGGAAAGGGAAGCTAGTATATAAAAATAAATAAATCTGCTCAAACTATGTCCAGTTTTGACAACTTGTTTATCAATTTCACCAGGTTTTTAAAGTTGAGATGAAGTTAATGCTGTTTATTATTTAAGTTTTCTTCCTGTACCAGCATTCCTGCCACCTTAAGAAATTTATTTGCCATTGGCAAGATTAATTTAAAGTTCATTTTCTACTTGATATTGCAGTTTTTGTTTCTTAGGTTACAAATCTCAACTTGATTCGCCATCAATTGATTTATTTAAATAATATATTTTATATGCTTCTCTCCTCCTCCCGTCCATCTATGTGGCAGGCCTCCCATCCTCACTTCTGATGAACACATTGATTTATTTAAACCACAGTTGTCTTTGTCCCTCTCACAGCAGACAACCTTCCTCACAGTGAGCAGACGCATGATTTACTATGGAGGATGAAAATAAGCCTTCTTCTTGGTGCTCCATTGTCTGGGCCCTAAACCAGCTGTCTATTAAAATGGTTTCACTGAAAATAGTCAATGCTGTTTATATGCTTCTGTGATCTCCCAGCTGATCCAACCTCAACCAGCTTCACTTATACCCCACAGAGGCACATATTTAAATTAGGAGGAGAGGCAGGAACTTCACCCTAAGTTGGTGTTAGAGGTTCCATATCCTTTTGGGCTTAAAGTCTGGGTTTGCTGAACTGTGAACGAGTCTTGATGTGTGTGCTAAACGTAGATGGTAGAGATTCGATGTGAAGCTATTAGCTGGAGGGAGAACTTGGTGGCATTTTAAAAAACTCTTATTGTTGTCGCTCTGCATCAGAGACATTCGCCAAAATAAATTTATCATATCTTCTTATATTGGGTCTCATCACAATGTTGATTTCTGGACCTTTACCTTATATATGATGTGTGTGTGTGTGTGTGTGTGTGTGTGTTTTAACAAGCTGCTTTTTCAGTAAAAAAAAAAACAAAAAACAAACAAAACTGTTTGCATGAGGTTGCAGGTAGATCTGCCTTTGACTGAATTCCACTCTGGAGCTAACCCCGTTAAACGGAGGTTCTAGGTTAACTCTAATTACAGAATTTTTGCCCTACTCCGCAGTGGAGTTTTACTTGCTTTTATTTCAAAAGTTACAGAAGCAACATTTCTTTCTCTGCTTTTATGTGCTGAAAAACATTGTTCTTTGGAGGCTTCAAGGAGAAGAGTAGAAACTCCATGCTTCCACCCCTCCCCAGAGATCCTGGCTATTTCTGAGCAAATCCAAACCAATGGTTTCATTTTTCTATGCTTGATTTGGAGAAAGATTCTCTGTTTTGACTCTGCTGCCAGAAGCGAAGTGGCGGTTTGGTATTTGGTAAAGAGATGTATTATGGAGGCTCTGGTCCTTAAACAAGTCACGTTCAGTCACCAAAGGAATAACACAGGAATTCTGGACGTCTGTGTCATGCACTCTTTGGGGGAGTCGTGAGCATATTTGCATTGCAGCATGTCTTTCACTGAACATCACGAGGGGCCCACTGATTTCAATGGAACCAGCAGTCTCAGTAAAAATAATATTCCTATCATCTAGAAAGAATCAAAATGAGAACTTCTGATGTAACTGATAATCCCCCATCTTCCCAAAAAAACAAACTTTTTTTTTTTTTTAGAGTAGGGGAAACCCCATTAATATTTGTGAATATATTTACCAAGTTACTTGTTTTAGTTTAGCATGACAAATACTAAAGTTGAAACAGAGGTTATCAAGAGTATTAAGAGAACATACAAACAATTTAGTGATAATAGGATTTAGCAGAAATGCGTCATTAGAATTTTTTAGCACCATGTATGAGATCTAATCAGTAATTTATTGTAGGGTTTTTTTTTTTTATTATTTTTCAGCAGTGATTGCAGGAAATAAAGCAGGCAGATATGATTTTTGGTTTTCAAAACATTTTCAGTAATGCGTTTTCTTGAGTAAAGGAACTTTTTAGGAATTTGAAAAGGTCTTTTAAGAATACAGGAAAGAGCCATCTATGCATGCTAAAACTAGTGGATGAAAATTTGAGGCATAACAGGATATTAACATAATGTAGATCAGTAGTCCCCAACCTTTTTGGCACCAGGGACCAGTTTCATGGAAGACAATTTTTCCACAGACTGGAGTTGGGGGGAGGAGGGGCATGGCTCAGGGATGATTGAAGCATGAAACCTAGATGGCTTGGTTTTGTGCTCCTATGAGAATCTGATACCACCGCTGATCTGACGGGAGGTGGAGCTGAGCTGTGGGGAGCGGCTGTAAATACAGATGAAGCTTCTCTTGCTAGCCCACCACTCACCTCCTGCTGTGCGGCCAGGTTCCTAACAGGCCACAGACTGATACTGGTTCTTGGCCCAGAAGTTGGGGACCGAAGATATAGTTTATCTCCCCAGAAGAGAATTATAATTAATAGGGTAAAGTAATAACTTTACAGTGGGAAAACCTGGATGATAATTTCTGGTAGATGGCAGGCACCACGGTAACGAAATGGTCAGAATTTACGTTGTCAGTAGTGGAACTGGAACTTGTCGATAACAGGATTTGATATACTGAGAAGAACTCAGCATCACCTCTGTGGTATTCATGACCTGAAGTACATAACTTTAATGTCAGCCTGAGGAAACTTAGACAAACCCAAATTGAGGGATGTTCTACAAAATAACTGGCCTGTATTCTTCAAAAATATCAGTGTCATGCAATACAAAGGCTCAGGAATGTTCTCTATGAAAGGAGACATGACCACTGAATGCAGTATTGGATTTTCTTTTGCTATAAAGGACATTATTGGGTAATTGGTGAATCTCACTAGCGTCTGTGTATTAGATTATCATATTATATCAATGTTAATTTTCTGATTAGGGAATTTTACTGAGTTATGTAAGAGAATTTCTTGTTTTAAGGAAATACATGCTGAAGTATTTAGGGCATGTCTGCAATTTACTAATAAATGATTCAGGTAAAAAGAACAGAAAAGAATAAAGTAAATTTAGTAAAATGCAAATATTTGGGCAGTCTGGTAAAATATGAGTAAAGAGTATCCTTGGAATTCTTTATATATTCTTGTAATTTTTCTATAAGTTTACAATTATGTCAAAAAATTTAAAAGATAGAGGGTTATGATAGGCTAGCCATAAAAAAATGGTTTTGATGGGCCAATGGTAGAGAAATATTTTCTCCTCATGCAAGTACCTTTCCTCATTTTTTAATTTGTTGCAATGTTTATTTTGTAATGTGGTCAGATATCATAATCACAGTCTGCTCCGAGGATCTATATGCACTTGGTCTTAGCTGTGCCCGTCATTTACAGGTTCTGAAAGTCTCAGGTTCCAAAATAAAGCACACTAGAGCTAAGTACAAGTTAGTCACTGCAACATCTCTAAGTACTACATAAGAATAGTCTCTGGTTAATTTAAGTAGTTTTGTCACCAAGAAATTGAGGGTTATAGGAATGTGTGAAAATAATTTTATTAACAATTTGAAGCTGTGTGATATTAGCATTATGCAGTGATACAGTGTTAAATTAGTTAAATGTATCCCAGTACAGAGCACTGCTCTGCTAATAGCTGTGTGTTTTTCTTTGGCCCAGGTATTAACATGTAGATACATGAGAAAGCTGAGGTCCCAGGAACCTTCTTGGTGTCCTTAAGCAAAGCATTTATATACGCATTACAAAAAAAAAAAAAAAAAAAAAGACAAAAACATCTTGGCTGGTGAGGTGGTTTGGTACTCCAGATTTTGAGTCAGATGTAATTCTTAGTTTAGGGAGATAACTATGGCTTAAGCCCACACACACAGCATATGCCCACAAGTATTCCTGTTTGGGTGAGTGTACACCCAGTGAGAGCACATGTTTTCAGCCTATTGATGGAAAGAGGGATTTTCCCTGATTGATGAATCATTTCACAGATGACACAGTTAGTGAATAGACTCATGAGCTTCCCCCACATTTGTTTTCTACTCCTCACCCCTAGAAGACTAAATTTGGGGCCTGGAAGTAGTCAGGTGGGAAGGCAAATCTGTAGCATTTCAAAATCAAATCCACAGGCTCTTCTATATTTTAAATAAATAGCATCTCAATCTGCTAAGCTTTCTGGGGTTTTCCTCCTGTTGAAGAGAGTTATTTTTATTCTGTATTAAAAGGAGGATGGTGGTTGTCTTGACGACAGAAGCCCATGCCACACAGTAGTCCAAAGGTGTGCATGATGATGAGGGGTTGGCAGGGCTGGGAGGAACATAGCCCGGTCCGCTCCATTTGGGTTGATCCTGAAACAATCAGCCCAGGAGGCCTTTGGCTCCTGAAAGCTAATTGGTCCTCAGTCGTGGTGAAGTGGTCAAGAACTCCCTAGTGAGAGTTTGTTTTCTCTGCTTGGTTCCACTCTTAGCTAAAATCATGCCTTTGCTTTCAGGCCATAGTGTATGAAGGCCAAGACAAGAACCCAGAAATGTGCCGAGTCTTGCTCACACATGAGATCATGTGCAGGTAAGAAACACTTGGGTCTCTCCCTTTAATTAACAAAGAGAAGATGAATCTGAAGATGAATTTGTGTTTCAAACCAAGGTGAACTTAGGCCTATTTTGGGGTATACGTTTATTTTGCTTCTATTCGATAATCTATAAAGAACCGTTAGACGTGAGTGTTTGGTGGGACAGTGTCAGGCATCACAGTGGTTCTCAGTTATTTATTAGATTTCATCCTGAAAGATGTAAATTTCCATTTTGATATCACACTGCTAATGGGCACAAAGCAGTACCTTCTCCTTCTCACTCACAATCGAATAAAATAGAATATAACCATTTTAGTGTTAATCTGTGCACTCAACTGCATTGCCAGTAAAGTGAGTAAGAATTCTATTGATGTCAGCAGAGGCCTCTGTTTGGGTAAGACTTGAAAGTTATAGTTCCCCTTTTTCATTCTCCCACTTAAAAATATGACCATCTGTACCTAGGCATCATTTCTCCTTAAATGGAGTGTGAGTTGCTTTTGGTTTTTTTTTCCCCTTGCATCTGATCTCTTAATTACCCTGTGGATAACTCTGACAATGTAGCTAACATTTCTCATAGATAGTGAGCTTTTGGAAGGATGGTAAAGATGAGCTCTAAAAGGTATAACATTCATGTTACCCACAAATGATTGTCTTTATTTTTGCCTGTAATCAGACCAAAGCTACATTTGGAAATAAGCAGATAGACCAAATTCACTTCCATGGCCTCAGCCTGGCCTCCACATATGGGGAAATAGACCAAGACATAGCCTTTTAACTTATGTTCTTATTCTTCATAAAATAACACCAGCACTTTGCTCCCAATGTATTCTGAATAATTGGATAAAGCATGAAGATGCCACTGTGCATCAGAGAAAGGCTACTAATTGCTTTGTTAGCCATGCAGGCTTTTCCTGGCACAAAGCTGGCTTGGCTGCTGATTGCTGCTGACCAGTTCTTTGGGGCTTTGGCTGCTGCTGTGGCATGGGTGGGCTTTCTCTGGTGTTCACAGACTTGTGGGGAAAGCAGCCTTTAAACTCTACAGGTGGAAATAAACTAAAAAGGGCTTAAATGTGCTTTTGAGTGAAATCCTAAATATTAACTTCTTCTATGTCTACGATTATATATGTACATAACATTTTCATTTTTTCCTTCCTGGGGAAAAAAAACATACTTCTAATATAGTATTCTAAAATATACAGGAGTTTCACAAGTTTTCACTTCAGTGATTTGTAAAACTTGTTAATTATTACAAAAGCCAGTTGTTTTTCTCTAACCTTAAAGCAGTAGCTGAACCCCAAAGTATGGTCATGGATTTCTTATGTTACTAGGCAAAAAATGAGTGTTATATTGTACATAACAATTGTACAGTAAAGGTGAGTTGCACCTTTCAGAGTTAAATAAGGAAAATTTATTTTGAAAAACATTAAAACATGACCTCCTTCATCTTACTATTTTTTCGACCATATCTCTGTTTTAGCTTCTTACAATTAGCATGTCATTAGAATGAATTTTCCATGTTCTCCTATATGTGATTCTAGCAAAATGGGAAACAGACAGGAAGATGGATCTCAACCGATAGGCCAAATAATATCTATATATCATAGATTTGCATCTCATATTTGCACATGTTTGGACTATGCTAGAAATAATTCTATTCTTGAAATACTTAAAGATATATTATGCCTTTCACACACAGGCCTACCCTCTATTAATGCAGTTTATATTTTTCTTGTTTTTAAAATTCATTGGTCCAAAGTACTTTATTATGCTGGTTGGTGTGCTTTACTGCTGATGTTCTTTCTGTTTTTCAGAAGCATAAAAATTGCAAAAATAAAATTCTCAAGCCACTGAAGGCAAATGATGATGTTTGTACTGCTTGGCTAAGAGAGAAAAGCCATATTCAAAATGTCATCCTGCTAATGTTACAGATTATGGTTTTCCTGGCTGCCTATAGATGTGTAAGGGGTACTGTTTGTTTACCAGGCCGCCATGACCCTATTACACAAACCTGTCATCTATTGTGTGGCTAACAGTCTTTTAAATTGCAAATCTGATGCTCTTTAGGGGGCTTTAGGAAAAAAATTCTCACTTTCCACACCATCCTATTTCTCTTGATTTCTTGCCTGTTGTAAGTGGAAGTTGGGATGTGCTGAATTTGCACCAGGGGTGCAAATGCAGGCTCAATTATAAGCATAAAATTAGAGTCTGTTCACCATTAATCAGGCTGGCTAATTGCTATGCACCACCATTAGCCATATGGTGTGAAAGACAGCTTGCTCTCCCCAAGATGAAATTTCTTCATTGCAGACATGAAATAGTGAGGGTCCTGGATTTTAAAATAGCTTGTTTTAGATATTTAATTTCTAAACAACTTTCTGCAGTGCTTTTTATCAAAGCTAACGGCACAATAAAACTTTGTGTTGATGTCACGAAAGCTGTATATTTATAGTATGTTGGCTATGGAGAAGGAGACACAGAGAATTTAGATTGATGAGACAGGGCTTGGTATGATTCTGTTTGTTGCAGGCAAAGGAAAAAAGAAAAAAAGAAAAACACCAGAGAGTTGTGTCTCAGGTGGTTGCAAATTTTAAAAATCTATTGTGTTCTGTTGAGAAGGTGACCCCGTTGCCTGGGGCTGGATAAAGGACTAGCCACTATTGGATAATAATTATTACCACTCAGAGACAAAAATCTCTTGGCCTTGATGACGTGGGGTTCTTTCTGTGGAATTCTGAGTTTCTGCCTTTTTGGTCAACTGGAATCTGTCACACCGATCGTCATTACATTTTGCTAATACCTAGTGGTTAAGTTCTTAAAATGAGATGGCCCCATAGATGATTTTTGAAAGCACGATTCCATAGGGGATCTGACTATAAGGAAATCCTGACATCCTGTGTTTAAATGTGGATGGAAAATAGGAACTATGCTTGGTAGGTGAACTGGTTCCCAGTGCTCTGTTTAGGAAAGCACTCTTGTTTCATCATCAGTGCCTGCTTTCTTGTAGGGCCTTGAGTTCTCAGGGCTGCTTGGTCCCTTGATATGCATGGTTTCTTCAGGGAAGCATCCCTGGCTCTTGGCCTGAGTCAAGTCTCATTGTTATGCAATCCTGTATACAGGAGTCCCCCAATCCATGGGAGATACATTCAGAGACCCCCAGTGGATGCCTGAAACTGTGGATTGGATTGTTCTGGACCCTATAGAGAGTATATTTTTTCCTTATACATACTGATAAGGTTTGATTTATACATTAGGCACAGTATGAGATGAATAACAAGAACTAATTATAAAATAGAACAATTGTATATTGTAATAAAATAAAATATATTGTAATAAAAGTTATGTGGATATGGTCTCTCTCAGAATATCTTAATGAGCCGTACCACGGGTAACTGAAACCGTGGGAAGTGAACCCACGGAAAGGGGGGCCACTGCACACTGTGCTTTTCCTTCATAGCCCCCTGCACACTTGGAACTGTGTGCCCACAGTCTGTCTTCCTTCGTGGGACTAATTGCTCCTTGCAGGCAGGGAAAGTACTTGGTTTTCCTCTGTGCCTCTGTTGTCCCATTTGTGAAATGGGGGAGATAATATCACTTACAGGGTAGTGGTGAAATTAAATACTATAATCCCCATAAATGCTTATCACAGTGCCTGCCTGACACATGGTAAGTACTGAATGTCTATTGTTATTATTAATAGTAGCAGTATTAGTATTGAGAGAATCGGTGGCAGCAATAGTCACAGTGTCTAGCAAAGTACCTGGCACATAGTTGCTCAGCAGCGATGGTGAGAGAACATTGAGAGGAAGTGAAGTTATACAATGTTGATGTACTTTGTCCGTTCTGGTTGTGGTGTTTAAAAATGCTTTCATTCATTCTTTTAGCACCTACTATGTGCAAAGCACCGTGGAATGCAAAGCCCAAAAAAATGCCAATAGGAGAGCTTGTGGCTTAGCCTGGGAGATGAGACCTGTTGGCAGACAGCTGGACTGCACTCTAGAAAGGGCTCAATGTGATGAGAGGTCGAGGCAAAGGGCTTTGCCTGTTCAGAGAAGGGTGGACATACTTGGAGCTGCGTAGTAGCAGCGGGAACGGAGAGGGGTGAGATAGGAGAGGGGTTTTAGAGGGTATATGAAGAAGTGTTTGGGCACCTTTGTTGGCGGTCCAGGCAGGGATTCTCTGTGCGGAGGTCTGCAGGTGGGTAGACCCGAGTCCTAGAGCTGGGAAGAGAGTTGTGGCCAGAGAGAGCCGACTTCAGAGGTCTTTTCCCAAGAGTGAGAATGGAAGTTGTGGGCTTAGATGGGGTTGACAAGAGTGGGAGAAAACAAAGAGGGGAGACCATAGATACATCCCCTAGGGGGTAATCACATTGAGCAAGGAGGGAGGGCCTGGTAGAGAATCAGGAAAAAGAATCTTGAGCATACAGGGGATAGAAATAAAAGGAAGGTGTTTCAAAGACGGGGAGTCACCCTTTTCATAAATGCTAGACAGATCCAGATGGATGTGAAGACTGAGAACGTACCAGGTCACTAGTGAACTTTGACAGGAGATTCAGGGAGGTCCTGAGGCCTGGATGCCAGGATTAGGGGGATGAGGGGACAGGGAGTGATGGCGACTCTGACAGGAAGGATGTTGGGCAGTGCAGAAACTCAGAGAAAAGAAAGAACAATGTTTTTTAATTTTTTTTTTTAGAAGAGTGGGAAACCTTGACAATGTTTGTAAGTTGAGCGCAAGAATTAACTAGGGAGGGAGGAGTTGCAAATGCAAAACAGGAGGAATCACTTATAGGGCCGGTCCCAGCTGAGGCAGAAGAGGAAGGCCCTGCGAACTCAGGTGCTTGAGTTAGTGTTACGACGTCAGAAAATTTACCTTAAGATGTGGGAGGAAGATAGAAGATAAAAGAGTCTGTAATATAGAATAGATTCTTAAAAAGTAGTCGTCCTTATAACTATTAATCGGACTATTCTGATAATTCGTATATCTCATTCTGTAGCCACTTTGGTTAAATAGGTAAGGCATCTTTTTTTTTTTTTTCCTTTTAAATTTTTGTGAAGCTCAGAGTTTGAAATGATGGTTTTCTCCAGTTGAGAGAACCTCTACTTCTAGGAAGAAGTTCCATGCCCCTCCGATGAGGATCTGCAGGTCCTACGACTAAGAAACATTTAGGTGTTCCTTGCCCCGATTTGGGAAGCTGTGAGTCAGCGCACTAGAAATCTGCCACCTGTGTTAGGCTGCTGAGGAGGAGACGCATCAGCTTGCCTTTCTCTGGGTGTGCAGATTGTGTGGGAGACACACGATCCTGTCGAGGAAAGGGCTGCTGTTTAGAGTCCACAGTGTACGTACCACACCAGGTGTTGGGTACCCACTCCTGTGACTGGCCGCATTGTTCTCCTGTCAGTTGGGTTGCAGGTTCAGAAGGGATATGAATAGTGGTGGCACCTGCCTGCTTTTAGAATCCTGCTCTGGTGACAAAGCAAATGAGGAAACTCCAAGCCCCCCAGTAGATGCCTGGTTTGGGGAGCAAATGCCAAGTCCGTGCTTGGTCCAGTGTCTGACACACATAGTAGGAGCCTAAAAAGTATTGTTTTGAGTGGGTGAAGGTCCATGAGTCACGCAGTAATGAGGACATAACTATCATTGTGATTTCTTTTATTAACATAGTAACTTTCCCTTTCAGTGCCTTTGCATGTGTGTCACGTACTGAGTTGTTTCAGCATGACAACTCTTCTGCCTTAATCATAAGTGAATTTGTTCTCCTTACAGCTTGTTCTTCTTGGTTAATGCCTGTTTTACGTATGGTAGAGGTTGGCACTCACCTTTCTTGGTTCTTCTGGGCTTAGTAGAAAGAACTAGGGGCAGTTCAGCTTACAATGAGAGAGCTCACACGGGCAGGAAAGACTTGTGGAGACGAGGGACAGGTCCTTGCTCTGCTTGGCTCCAGGAAGCCACAGGGAGCTAGAGGTTGGCTCAGTCTAAAGGAAGACCTGCCTTCCCCAGTTGTAGTTGATTTTTAATTTTTTGATAGGAGAGTAATACTGCAATTCAAAACAGAACACTTCAGAATTAAGAAAATAAAATGCGTATCCTCCATTCTTCTTCCCCACGCCCTGTAAGTTAACTCTTTGAAGTTCCTATTCCTTCAATCAGAAGATATTCCCCAAAGGCCTACTGTGTGCTAGGCTCAGTTCTGGGTTGCTGGAGATACAGGAGTGAACAAAACAGTCTATGACTCTGTCCTTGTGGGGCTTATATTCAAGTGAGAGAGACAGACAATAAAAGAAGACAACAAATAAATACGACACATACTGTGGTGAGCACTATGAACACACATGAAGCAGGGTGAGGGCTTGCGTGCTCTGCATAGTCAGGGAAAGCCATTCTGAATCCTCCCTTCCTCTTTCGCTCCTTTCTCTTCTCTCTCTCTTTCACTCTTTCATTTTTCTCCCAGAAATGGGGCCGTAGTATACATACTATTCTGCAACTTGGTTTTCTCAATTCACAATATAAGGTGGACCTCCTTTCATGGTAGTGCATCAAATGCTACCTTCGTTCTTTTTAATGCTTCACACAATTCCATAAATGCATGTATATGTACACACACATACACACCCATTGTGTACACACATATGAACATATGTAACACATGTGTATGTACATGTATGTGTGTATGTATGTATTTAATGAGATCATATTGTAGACACTATTTTGTAGCCACTGAGATGCCCAGCAGAAGCCTGAGTATCCCATTTTGGGAATAATGGCTGTGTGATGTAGTGATGTGATCCAAGAAATAGGAAACCTATTGGGCTATTTTTTCATACTTTGCATAAAGTTTTCCTTATGAGTGTTAAGTGATCTCCAGCCCCTTCATTCTTTTTTCTCTTCTTTTCGTCATTCTGCTTATTTTCTTCCTATTCTGTCCTTCCTTCTGCACATCTGTTCTTTGCATGTCCCCGGGTCCCTTGGGGCACTGCATAGAGGCATGGTTAAATTCATCTGGTTGCTCTCAGGGGCATTTTTATTTTAAGGAGATGAGGACCATGTCCAAGGACAAATCTCAGGCTTAGTGTGGCACTTGCCTGGGGCAGGTGGTGTGGTGTATGGAATGGGGCAGGTGCACCTTGCTTCCATCTGCAATGCCTGCCCAGAGGGTCACTTGGCTTTTTTTATCTGTAGCCCTTCTCTTTTCCTGGATTGTATTCTACCCCTCCGCCCCGCCCCCAGTACATAACATTCATTCATAAAGTCATTCATTCATTCATTTATTCAGTCAGTGTTGGAGCTGTTCTATTCTACCGCAGGCCTTATGCTACTCGTTAGGTAAGGAAAATTGACAGTTTCTTCCTCTGTGAAGCCTATAGGTTTAGAGGGGGAGGTGAATGGGAGGGGTAGAAAGATAGTAACAAAAAATACACAAATAAATACGTAACAATATCATTTGCATTGTGTTATGTGCCCTAAAAGGAAACCAAAAAAACAAAACCCAGGAGGAACCTGAGTTAGATTAAGGGCAGGTGTAAGGCCAAACCTCTCTGAGTAAGGGTCCTAGAGGCTGAGCACCAAGGGTATAATAGGGGTTGGCTAACTAGGGGAGAGTTGCAGGAGGGGCTGGCTAGGCAGGGAGGCTTGCCTGGGCCTGAGGTGAGATTGAACAGGACACATCACCAGGAATGAAATGGGCCAATGAGGCTGGAACTTGGCAGGTTGGAGGAAAGGACAGGGGGTTGGGAGGTGGTCTGGCATCGTGTCATGCCATGGATTGATGCTGAGTGCAATGGGAGCCATTAAGAGGTCTAGGCCGTGAAGCCACATAGTCCCACAGACTCTGGCTGCTGGAGGGGTCAGAGTGAGACCAGGTGGGAGGCCACCGCAGGGTCCAAGGACTTGGATCAGGATGGTGGTAGTGGGGAAGGAGAGCATCAGATAGGCTTGAGATGTAGATTCTTGTGCACAATTACCAGTAAGCAAGTTGGAAGAGTCCCCGGAGGGCATTGTATCCAGGCTGGACTGTGGTGAGGGTGCGGCTTGCATTGCCTGCTTGCTGTTTGGAAAAGGGAAATGAAGGAGAAATAGGCCTTCCCACACATCAGTTTTCCTCCCTGGGTAAAGGAGACTTGGGCTCTGTCAGTGGGCTGCTGACAGTGGGTTGGAGATCTGCTGCCTCTGCAAAGCACAGGACAGGTTTTCTCAGACTTGGAGAAGGAGAGAACTGTAGGAGGGAGGCACAGGAGGTGAGGATGATGTTGCCCTTCATGGGCCCTTAGTAGGGCCAGTCACAGAGCCTGTTCCTGAGCACTTGGAGGTGGGTGCTGCAATTGCCCTGTTTTACCAGTGAGGAAACTGAGATCCTAGGAGGTGGAGTACCCTGCTCAAGGTGACACAGATAGCTCTGTCAGATTTCAGAGGCAGTGTTCTTAACCACCATGCTATTCTGGCAAGCCTGTGAAACGTAGGTGTAGGGATCAGACTTCAGGGATGATGGAGTTTAATTTTTAAATTATTTTGGGGCATGCATTCTAATTACTTGTACTTCCCACTACTTCAACTACTTGTTTCATTATCTGTCTCTTAGCTACTGTTATCTAAGACTTTCTATCCCCAAAGTAGTGGTAGAGCAGAGCTCAGGCCTAGAGGAACTGGTTCCCTCTGAATCAGAAAGTGAAAGGCTGTACGTTGGATGGAATGAGTTTTAGCTGGGGCTTTGACAAAGGAGATGCAGTCGTTACTGTTGCTCTTCTGAAGATATGAGAGACAAATAGAAGTAGCACCAAGTTTGGAAGCTGATTCTCTTCTTGGAGATATAGTTATGGCCAGGAAAGAAACTTTCCAATTTTGGTGAAAGACTCCCTATGCAGGAGTATATTTCTGGGTCCTGAAAATGAAGTTCAATGTTCGGTTCTCTCCAGCAGCTCCCTAAATTTAGGCTGTATGATTCACTAAGTTGCAAGTGTGTGTGGATATACACGTGTGTGTGTGTGTGTGTGTGTGTGTGAGAGAGAGAGAAAAGTGCATATTTTACTTGTGCATAGTGAAATATAACCCTGGGATGACCTCCCCACCTTCTTGACTGATCAAATATGTGCTCTTCTATTGTGTCCCCGGGTGTAGACCTTGTTTTTATTTGCAAACAAGGTTTGGATGGATAGTCTTCTGTTGACCATAGGTACTTTTCAAAAACATGAATGTTTCACCCTTTAGAAGCATGTCAGTTTTAAAAAGGGGTGGGATTTTGGTAGTGGTTGCTTTTCTTGCCCATTGCTACTCTTTCCCTAATAAAGAGTGCCCACTTTCAGGGCTGTGCTAACCATTGGATCCACGGTCCATAATGCTACCAGGAAACTTAAGTGGTGGCCAGAGCAGGCCATAAAAGCCAGAGGGATGTGAATCTCCACTTTCTTTAATTTGCCTCTTCCTTGGCTTAACTATTATGTTTTACCTTTATTCTCATGGAGATGGTTCAAAAGCAAACAGACAGAGCTGTAGGATTTTTGGAAAGGCTGCGGTTGAAGGCAATGCTGCCCATAAAAGAGAAAGGAGAGGAAAAAGGAATCCATTTAATACAAAATGACTGGAGGGGGAGAAATCACTCATACCTCATTATTGACGCGTTCCACACAATTAGTGTGATCTTGAGGGAAGAACGTTTGAGCCACCCACAACCTCGAATATTCTCATTGGGTAGATGTAATAATAATGCACTTCGCAGTGAACTCTCCCTACACCTCGGGCCGTGATGGGGAGACCCCATCTTAGGGCTCTCAGTCGTGGCCCTGGCAGAGCCCCTCTCCCTCCCTCCTTCTTTGAGCACGGAGAGGTTAAGCCTGGCCATTAACCCATAGGTGACCCATATAGCATTTTCTGTCCCAGGGATCCGTTGATTGCCAGGTATGGCTTTGTGGTAATTCTAGCATTTGCAACCCAGCAATTTGAACCTTCTGTCTGCCTAAATGATGATTTTACATTGTAATGGTTGTACTAAATCCTCTCGCTTTTGCTCCATAGCCGCTGTTGTGACAAGAAAAGCTGTGGCAACCGAAATGAGACTCCCTCAGATCCAGTGATAATTGACAGGTAGGGACCACTCTTCTTTCACTGGGTTCTTATTCCTCGTTATAATGAAACACCTGCCCTGTGTCGCTCATGAGCGAGGGTTAGGAATGCATGTGGCCGAAATTTGCCTGTTGGTCATGACTTAAGCTGCGCCGAGTGATTGCGATTCCTGGGAAAGCCATATGGAATGTTCTTTTGGAGGCCTGTTTCTTGGATTGCTCTGGTTTTGCGTCTGATTCATGCTCCTAAAGGAATATATATTTTTTTCCTTTCCTGACTTTCTGTGGCTCAATCCTCATGCTGTGCCAGGAAGCTTCAGAAATAAAATAGTAATAGTTTGTGATTTATGAAATGTGGTTGGGTGCTTATAAATATTTAACTTTTATTTGAAAAATGTTTGAATCATTATCACTTTTAGCTACAGTAGTTCTGTTGGACGTAATCCATCTACATTTTAAGGTTTTATTTATGCATAAAAGCAGTTTAAAGAGATCTGTGAACCGAGGTTTTCTACTGTTATTTCCCGGGTTTGATTGCAGCTCGTACTGTATTGTAAGTTGATTAATTTATCTTGCTTGTCTTAATTATTGTGTTTTTAAACAGATCCATATTACTAATCTGACATGACCAAGTAAATCACTGCAGAACAATAAATCTGTTTTAGTTGTTCGGTGCAATTTCAAGTCAGTGTGTGCACATATTATGCAAAGTCGCATTCCAAATATTCATTTTACATTTTAATTATTGAAATTCATTGTATGGAAACATGTATGATAAACCATTTGTTACATAGCATTACTTGTTGAGAGTTAAATGGCCTGGAAGGTTTATAGATACTGTCAATTGTCAGCTAGGAAAAGAGCTAGCATCTTCTACTAGCTGGAAAAAAAGTCTTGCCAGTAAGACTAACCGAGCTCATTGAGGAAATCAAGGGCCGAACAAATGGTCCCTTCTTGGGTTTGGTGTTAATGGATTTTTGATGACAACGACAACAGCATCAAAACCAAAACACTTATCTGTCTTTCCAATTCTTCACCTTTTTTGGGTTTGATTTATCATTTTTCAGTTAACAAAGAAACTCCAAGGTGTCTCCTTTGCATCATGATTACTTATGTCAACAGACTGATTGTTGATTTTTAACCTATGTTTTTCAGACTTAAACTCAATATTGATTGCCAATTGGCTTTATAAAGGTTACATTTCAATCAGATATTTTAATTAAATATTTCTTGCTACTATTCACTAAAATATACATTTTTGCTCTATATAAGAGTATTAATATATTTGACTCAAAGTTAAATGTGAAAATTTAATGTATAGTGATGCATGCTGCCCATAGAAATAGGATAGCATATTTATCCATGAAAGCAGATATGCCGTTCATATAATTGCTTTTTCTGTGATGGAAGATAAAAGTCTTCAAATAAATAAGGCCAAAAACAACTTGAACCTTTATGCTGTTCATTTTATTTAAATATATCT
Organism: Eulemur rufifrons; assembly: GCF_041146395.1. NCBI lineage: Eukaryota > Metazoa > Chordata > Mammalia > Primates > Lemuridae > Eulemur > Eulemur rufifrons. The sequence continues at coordinate 24,593,197 of NC_090992.1, forward strand.
CTTCAAAATATTGTTTGTTATTTTAAGCAAGTTTTTCTTACTCTTCTATTAAGAAGAAAGTGTACTGATGAAAGGACCAGCCTAAATATCCCCCCAAATTTTGAAAGTATAAGCAGTTTGTTCTGCCACACAGTTCCTTTTGCTTTAGATGATGACAAGAACCTTACCTTGCCACTCGCAATGAAAACACTTTTTTTTTTTTGGCTTGAGAATGGGTTGAGCTTTTAAGTTCTTCGTCTGGTTTTAAGCTGTGACTTTGATATAGAAGGTTGATATGACTGTGGTTTGAATAACACTTGATTTTGACCTGTTTCTGTGGGTTGCGATGGCATAAGAAACTTAACTCAGCAGCGCTGTAATTAGCCCGGCCCCTGTTTTTGAAACAGGATTGTGTTACCTGGGTTGCATTAGTGTGGCTTCTATTGTTGCCGCCTTGCATCTGTCCCAGTAGGGTACTTAAAACCTTTCCTTGGCTGGGGATAGTTCAAACAGTTTAGGCAAAATAAGTGTGCACTTTATGCTGTTGGTGGCTTTAGAGATATTACTCACGACATTTATCCTTTTCATTTTTTTCTCTTTTGGTTTGACCAAGTAGAAAACAGTGTGTAGCCAATCTTGGTCTCTTTAGATAGGAATACTTTAAAAACAGCTAAAACATAATGTGTGTGCGCAAGCCCCAGCATATGTTTATTTGCTGGCTGTTGCCGTTGTCTCTCATGAACTATCTTTTCATGCAGTGATGCCAGTTGATATGCAAAACCCTATTTAGCTATTTTTATTTGCATCTGAGTTTTCAGAATTTATTTGTCCTTCGGTCTGCCAAAGGTTTTAAATGCTCCAGCTCTGTCTGTGCTGATATGTGAAACTTCCATTTTTAACAGCGAGAGAAGAGAATAACAACAAGAAAAGAACTTATGCAAGGAAGGGCAAAATAGAAAAGATTTTTCAATTCCATAAAATTGCTGCAAAGGGGAAAAAAATGATGGCAACCGTGTTTGAATTTCATAGTTTCCAATTTGATTCTATATTACAGATTGCATAATATCTGTGTTACGTGCTTAGGGTTTGATTTGCTTTCAGATTTATGGATGTGAATCCCTGAATATTTTGTAAAAATAGGCTATGGGGCCTGCATTCAGTAGCAATAGTAACTGTTTTTACATGATGCATACAATATGCAATTATAGGGCTGAGGATACAGGCAATCCTTGTGTTAGGATTTAGCATAGTTTCAACACGCAGTCACCTTTTGAGCACCAATGATTTTTAGTTCTCTTTGCTTGTCCTTCGGAATTTGGGAGAACGCTGCTATTTTTATCATTCAAAAGACTTTTAGCAGTGGTTATTCAGGAAAACTATTTATAGGATAGAGAGAAGAGGCTTTCTGGTCATACGGCAATGGAGCAGGGCAAGCTATTTCTGTATTAAATTTTGGCTGTATTATTTGTTGCCAGTGATTTTGGGACATCAGCCTGGCATATTCTATCAAAAAAGTGGAATTAAAAAATCAGTGATTGCATCTTGTGATTTAGAAAATGGATTTGTACTTCATTCTAATGGCATGCACAGACTAAGAAAAATATGACCCGAATTCTTCTTACAATTGTGACAATTTGTCAAGTCACTTCTAAAAAGTTTATAGGAAAATTGCTGTAAATGTAGGAAGTATACTTCTGGAGTTGACTGCCAGGTTGTATGTCTGCCTGATTCCAAATAGCTTGACTGAGAAGCACAAAACCCAGCCTGTGCCCAATGATCTAGGTATTTGGGCTGCACAGACATGGAAAAAGTCAAATGTGTTATGTTTAATAGCAGATGACCAGGAACTAATAACAGCAAATTTCATTATTGTTGAGGTAAAGGGCTATGTGTGATAATTATTGTTAAAGTAAAAAGCAAAAAATGACTTCCAGTTATTGAATTATGGTGGAGATTGATTTAACATATTCACATAGTAACTCATATTTGAATTTAAAAGGTTTGCAATAAACTTCATGTTTAGAAATTGAATAAATTGTAGTTTTATTACCACATTGGATATCCTTGTGTCCTAACCTTTTTCCTTGGAGTTATCTTAGTTCAATAAATAAAACCTCATTAGACTATTCCCATTTCAACGAGTTTATTAAATTTCGCAGGAGTAATTAGCATAAGCTGTGCTAATTTTTCTGGAAGACTAATGAGGGAGGTTCTTAATTAGGTTTACTTTGTAAGAATCAGAAAAGATGATAATGACAAAAGTCACATAGGGTAGTCTGAATTGGGAACCCAGTTTTTCTGCATCTATAAAAAAATCTTCCATTTTCTATATGGAAAATTCTTTATAAATGCTTGAACTGAATGTATGAAGCATGCAGCCTGTTATTCCATACTGGTTAGTTAGGATTACCATCCATTCTTGATTTGCTTCACAAGACTCGTTATTTTCCAAAACTATCTTTGAGCAATGACATGGATGAATACAGATGGTCTTACAAAAACATTTCTTTCTCCAAATTATACTATAGGATTCCTTTCACACAGAGCTCTGAAGTTTCTGGCTAGATTTGTGTTGCATATTTCCAGTAGGGCAGAATAGGGGCAGCTCAATAATTGTTTGTTTTTCAATTTAGGATCAGTGTGATTGGTGAGATAGTTAGATCACTAAATAAGAGATGACAGTATGAGCCCAATTCTTCATTTCCTTATACTGTGAATACTTAGCTGTTAACAAGTGGAATTTTTCTAATACATAGAAGTAACAAAGGATGAAATTCCTGCTCAAATTAGGTTCTTCTGTCTCCTGTGAATTTAGATGTAGTCCTTTCAGAATGTAACGTGGCCCAAGTACCTGCCAGTTTTGGGGTCCTCAAAGCCAGTATTTAAAACGTGGATTTTTAAAAAGCCTATCAACTATTATAATGTACCTCTAAAGATTTTGAGTTTGTTTATTGTAATCTTAACAGATTTGCCATGTCTCTATTTTGCATTTATAAGAATCCCTATATGTATATTTACAGCTATGAGATCTAGAACTTGACATGTGACATTAAAAAAAATACACAAATTTTATAAAATGAAAAACCTAGTCTGTTTGGAATTACTTTAGGCCACACTTTACCCAAGGTTCTCCTATAAAGACAAAAAAAGCCTATATTTGCTTTTTTCCAGAATTGTCTAAAGATCTTCCACATCTAGATCACTTTCATTTAGGTAACACTAATTGGGTTTGTTTTATGATTGTCTGAAATAGAATGTTCAGTAATGAAAATATTAGAATGCTCATTTTGCCTGTTGATTTGCATGCTGTACATCATAGGAACAGAAAAACTTAACCATATTAGTGTTGTTCAGAGAGACAATTTTATTGAAGATTCATTTTTCAACTAAGATGTAGAAATGCTGTGATAAGACTTCAGAAAAGTGCAGTGTTGTCTTACCACCAGGCTAATTTTCTTGATTAAACCTACCCCAATATATTTATGTAACATATATGTCCATCTGTATAATAGGAAAATAATAGAAAAACTTTAGACTTAGGAGATATACACACACATATATATATTTTCATACACACACATACACACACACACACACACACACACACATTTTTTACCATTGGGTGAGGTAGGGTACATAGTTTCCAAAGACTGTGAAAGCATCTGGGCATCTCAACAATACGTGACTTCCTTCTCTGTCTTTTCTCATCAGAGGTAAATCCTAAGAGTATTAAATTTTTTTTTGTTGTCCATATAAAGTCCTCAACTAACATGAACATAAATATATACTTTTATTAAAGTTGCAAATGAGGCTTTTAGTCAGAGTTTCATGACTTCATTTCATTGCCCTTTCAACTCCTACTATTTTGGTCTTCATCTGGTTTTTAGATGGACCAACCACCTAACATCATCATTCTGCACCACACACAAGCGGCAGTCTGGGGCATGAAGAACCAGAGGTGTAAATACATTTCTCAGAGCTCTGATAAACCTTTTATACCACCTGATTTCCTAACATTGAGTACTTGGTTAAAATAAAAGGAGGAGGAATTCACTCTTTAAAATTGCCCCAGGTGGGATAATTGCTGTCTTTTTGGTTGGTTTGAGAGGTTTGCATTTTTTCAAAAGTGAAAAGCCAGCATCCACACTGAATTTACGGTTGTTTATTAACCCTAGTGTGTTTAAACATTTGTCTTCTCAGTGGGAATTCACTTGTGATTATTAGCGATGAGACTTATGTGAGTATCATTCTAAATTTTATCGCATATCAGATAATACCATTCTGAATATGAGATGAGCCCTGTACATTTGTGTGCAGTTTGCTACCATGATAAGAAAATAACTAATACAATAAGCTAATAGCAGTCTATATTCCATTTGCTATCAGCTATTCCCAAATACACAACCAGGATACATTAAAATGCATTTCAAATATGCTGACAATATATCATAACGCAAAGTACTTTTACATGGTATAATACTACTACAGACACTGTATAATGAACAACAGTGGTTTTCCTGTAAGGGAAATAATGGCAGCAACTTCCAAGAAATGTATTTAACAGAGCTTCAGAGAATCAGCAGTGGGTATGTGTAGCATGGTGCGGGTGTCAGCTCATTGTGTAGGTTTTTAATCCCATGTCATCATAACTTTGCTTTTGCAACAGTTCTGGAAAAATACAGAAAAGCAGTACAAAGTCCCCTGTGTGTCATGTTGGCAACTTTGCACAATTGTTTTGTGATGAGAATATATCACTATATTAAACACGCTTTTACTTTCTAAAAGAAGTTGTTTAGAATAAAGGGAAAAAACTCTCCCCAAGTGCAACTCTCTGTTGATAAATTCCCCTCATTTCTTCATTTCCCCCTACTGTCAGCACCTGACTAACTCTCTAATAAAATTTGACTAGATTTTAAAAACTCTGTTTAGAGATTTCTGCATAAAGAAATGATACCTTGGTCATTTTAATTTGCATGATATGTTATCTGAAGTAGACTACTAATTCTTCCTTCTCACCCCTGCCCCGTCCCATACCTCTCTTTACAAACTGTGTAGCTGTCTGCTGTCCGGGACAATACAAAAGTGACTCAGTACTCCTACTGCAATCGGTGAAACGTTGAACAGTTGTCTTTCATTGCCTGCTGCCTTTAAAGGTGTGGGTAGATGAAGAGAAATCTCCCTTGCAAACTATTTCTCCAGTTACAAGTCTTTGTCCAGAAGCAAATGAAGGTTTTAACATTACAGTATTCATTATAATAGAATTTTGTAATAATTGCCCTAATCCTGCTAAGTGTGAAGCTGAATGTGTATGTGTACGTATGAGTGTGTGTGTGCACATATTCTTCATGGGGAGGGAAGTCAAGCCAAAAGAAATCTGTGATATTTTCCATTGGCCGTTGGGGGGATAGGGTGGGGTTTGGAGGCGGGTCATACATGTTAAATGTTGCAAACTTAATGAAACTGATTCGGGGGAAGAACATGCCATTGGCATTTCATCTATGTAATGTGTACTCCGCTTTCAGTGGGAACAGAGTGGTCTTCAGTGTGCTTTGGGAATTTTTATTTTTGAAAGTGAAGGGCTTGGGTCCAGTTCCAAACATGCCCTGAACCCTACTTGTAATGACTTAACTGGACAAGCTGGCAAATTATATAGCCTGATCCTACACAGCAGCCTCCAAAATGGCACTCGGTAACTATACCATCCTGCTAACTGTTTGAGGCACAATAGTTTTGTAATATAATATAAAGTAATAGTGTTAGCCAACACATCTTTAATAAGATATTGTTCGTGCCTTTGCCATATGCTACAGAGCAGCCTCTCACTCCGTGGGCCTTTTGATTCCTCTCAATAAGATTATTTCAAATACTCTAATCCTGAATCATTGACATGAATACAAAAGCCTAGTGACATCTAATAGATGCCTCTTAGCTTTGCTTTTCCTCTTGTTCCTTTCCTTTTTCTTCTCTTTTTACCTGACAAAAAGCTTATAGACACTTGGGCTCTGTCTCTCAGTAGCAGCATGGGGGGCTCCTCATGAAATATAAAGAGGGAAAAAGGACTGACAGAGGCCCGATAAGCTACAGAGTGAAGGGCCATAGATTAAAAGTAAATGCCAGTAAATCCTACCCTGTACACTCACTTGTTCTTTTATTGTTTTCTTTAACACTTTCGGTGCCAGGGCAGGGGGAAAAAAAAGAGAACATCGTAATCAAACTGCGCATGTGCATTTTTAATCCGGACGCCGTCGTATTGCACACATTTTATAGGGCTTGGGCAAGATTCTTAAATGTTGGCTCATGGAAAGGTTGTGGTGGTGGTGGTTTAAAAAAAAAAATGTCCTTTTAATCAATGTCAAGAATCCCTCAAGAACTTTTTTGCTCATTTGCTGCTCAGTTGACCGAATATTGATATCGTGTGTGGGTAGGAAGAGATCTTCTTCTATAGGGTGTGAACGAGGGGTCTCAGGACATGACATCTTCGAGGTTGAAATAACTTTTTCTTTTCTTTTTTAATCAATGAATTGAAAGTTGTCAGAGTGAAGTGTTAGAATATTTTGTTTCACGCTACTAGCTGCTGCACTGTCACACGGTGCTGCTCCCCGTCTATGCTGGGTGGTGCGCGCGGACTGAGAGTCGCACGGTGCGTGCGAGGAGTCGGGAGCGGGGCTGGGTGACCACGCTGATGGGCAAGAGGTCGTTCTTTCCTCCACCTTCCCAAACCAACTGCCATTGGACCAAAGCCCTTTGTCACTCCATCGGAACATCAGATAATCATGCTGCTTGCAATTTCTTTGCTCTTCTTCGATAGATAAACGATTCGGATTTTCCCCATCGATTTTTCATATGTTTCCCACCCATTAATATTCTGATCTGTCAGTAATATCTTAAAATATCATTTTTAATAGTCTCGGATGCACTATTGGCTAAAGTCCCCTCTCAGAGTGGAAAGTTAGTTTGAAGAACTCTGGACCTGCATTAGGTTTGGCTACACACACACACACCCCCCACCCCCCAAAGACAAAAAGAAAGATAAAAAGTGAGCAGTCTCTTTTTTATTTATTAAAAAGTTTTTTAGAAAAGGAAGTTGGTTAAGAGTTTGCCCGATTATCTTTGAAGCTGTTACCAACAATGTTGAAACCCATGTTTCTCTGTACAGTCTTGAGGTTTCCTAAAGCCAGATTCTAATCTTCAATGTACGGTGTACATTTCAGAATATCTTTAAAAAATTGAGTCTTTCTTCTTGTGGTTGTGGGTGTAGGAGTGCCCTATTGTGGCTCATAAACGCCAGCATCTGAATTCTGGCCTATGGGCCGTTTAAAACAAAACAAACAAAATCCCTGACCACTGTTGAGGTTAATAGTAAATTGCACATAAATTGTACTTGCAAAGTTTTAGAGCACTTTAAGGTATAATATTTCAGAGAATTCTCTTCAAACAAATTGACTCCATTTGACAGATCTGTAAACTGAGGCACACAGCCTAAGGTACTGTCCACTTTATAGTGACAAAGCAACTGATTAGAAACTCCACATATCCTAGCTCTCAGCCTAATTTTTTTTTTTCTCTCCTAATTGCACAGTTAAAAACCCTGTTTCAGGTATTTCAGACTGTCTCATTTATTTTATGTGGATTTTTTGGTATCCACAATTCATCCTTGCCATATATTATTCTAAACCTATTTACCTAACCAGTTTTCTTAGTTGATGTCATACTTAAATTTGGGGATTAAAAGATTTATATATCAGACATAATTGTTGTACCATTGCTGGAGTAATATTCAGTTCTTTTGTTCTCATTTAATTTGATGAGTGAACCATTGTGTATTTCATTGAGAGAAAAGTCAGTAATCCAGAGAGAGATCTGGGAGAAGGCATAGTGTGATGGAAAAGGCATAGATTTTGGAGTCCATTGGGTGAGGGATCCAGTTCCTCCACTGTTGCTTGTCACTACCTGAACCTCAGAGGGCTCAGTTTTCCCATTTCCAAGATGAGAAAAGTCAATTCTATTTTGAAGAGTTGCCAGGGTTAAAATACCCAGCGCTGGGCTTGGCACATATCAGGTGCTTAAAATGAGGCAGCTCTTGGAATTTGAAAATAATATATTCCATGTGATTTTAATGTGATCATTGCCATGGAACTTTCTTATAAACACTATTACCTTACTGAATAGTTAATCATGGTAGCTAAATCTCCTTGGATAAGGATTCACTCATTTTTTTCTTTCCACAAATATTTATTAAACCTCTACTATATGCCAGGCACTGTTTTCAGTGAGAAAGACAGATATGGTCCTGGCCTCATGCAGCTTTCTCAGTGTCTCAGAGTTGATCCCCTCCCCTGCATGGAAAAAAAAAAAAAAAAGTTGGAGTAGTAATAAAGTGTAAATAAAAAACATATTGATTTTTTTTTTAATTGAAGAATGCTATTTTAGACTGGGATCATGATGCAGAGGAAAAATATCCCCGGGTTGAGGTTGCCTTTTAGCTCATACTCAGTGGTTTTGAACTTGAGCAAACGTGCAGCTTTCTCACACTCTTCCGAGACAGCCAATACATTGGTTGAGACTGAAGGCTGTGGAGTCTAATGTCTTGGATCAAATCCCAGCTCTGCCAGCAGCGCTGCGGGACTGCAGGTGGTTTAACTTCCCTAAGTCTCAGTTTCTTCATCTGTAACACAGGGATAACAGTAGTCGTTCCTACTTTAGAGGGTAGTGGTGAGGAGTAATTAGATAATACATGGAGAGCCCTTAGCACAATGCCTGGCACATAATACATATTCAATATAAGGTGGCTGTTATTTTTAAGATAAAGGCCAGAATGAAGAGATGGCTAAGACCCTTTCCAGCTGTGGCACTCTAATTTTAGTTTTTTGGTGGTATTGCTGAGCACAAAGAAGCAAATAAACTCTTTAGGGGGTAGACCGTAAGCACAGAGCCTCGATGATCCTGTGTCCGAGGTGCTTAAGGTTTGTTTCTGTGAAATGAAAGAATGACAAGAGTTAGAAATGCAATTGTTGGATCTGGTGGCTCATCTCTCTGCCTAAAGACAGGCTTGTTACAACTACACAATAAAGTGAAATGGCACTGCCATTAAAGAATGATGAGGAACAGAAAATGTAAGATAAAATATTAAATTTGTTACACTTAAAAATGTTAATCTTCACACGATTACCATGCAAATCTCCTCATTGCCTAACTGTTTAATTGATCAAGTAAATCACAGAGCAGACAAGTGAAAAACCCTGCTGTTGACATTCTCACAAAGCACATTCTCAAGAATATATTCTGTTAACTAGTATGTCTATTACACGTGATAATATAAATTAAAAACATATATACATATGGCATTCTTTGCAAACCAGCAGATTTCAGAGAGTTTGGGGGAAAGCTTGATTTTTGTAGGACCAAAACTCTGCCATCTCCCTCCCATCATTACATCAAATGTGGAATCAGTGTTAGGGTAACCTGTGTTTAAGCAGAGCCTTTGTTTTGTATAATGTTAGAAGACATAAGAATTCACCAGTTTTTCTTTCAGCCAGGTATAGTATTGACATGGCACTCTGGTGATTGAGGGGTTAATGAATTTTCTTTCTCTCCTCCCCCCTCCCAAATCCTCCTGTCCCCCACCCCCAATCCCATCATGTGCCTGGTTGACTCTGAAAGAAGGGGCTTGAAGTTGCCCACAGGGCATCCCTTTTCCCAGCCTTCTCCAAGGCCACCTGGGCAGACGGGAGCTTGCCTTCTGTCCTTAGGACACAAAATCCAATCAGGCGCTGGGGCTGCCAGTCTCTTTGACCTGCAAGCTGGGAAGAGGGAGGAGAAGCAGAGGCCGCTCACATTTGATAGGCTGCATCTTTGTGGCTTTAGGGGGCTTCTGTGTCTACTTGGGGAAGGAAGTTCTCCCTTATTTTCAAGATAAGGTGTCGTTCATGAGAGCAATGTGCTGAACTAATCAGGTTAATTGAGAGGCCCTGAGTGTCCTCAGTGAGCCCGTCTCTTCTTCCTGTTAAAGGCAGATAGTGCAGACAGACGGATTACACATATTTTCGTTTTTTTTTTTTTTTTTCCCCTACAGCTCATGAAATCTGTAGGTGGGCAGGGAACGTAGGTTCAGCCGAATGTCATTCAGGCGATTTGAGCACAGGTTCTTATTGTAAAACAACGTAGCGTTAAAAAAATAATAATAAAATAACGAGCTCTCCTGGAGATTGAAAGATGGGTGCCTTCGAATGTCTGATACCCTCTTTGGTTTTTTTTTTTTTTCCTTAACATCAAAGTAATCTCAGTGTTTCAGATTAGCTAAGAAAGACCATTGGTTGAAGAATCCAGTTAGATTCCTCCCCGGCTATTTTATTTAAGATTGAAACTTAAAAAAAAAAAAAAACAAAACAAAACCCAAAAACCTCATTGTGATGTGTCATCAGTGACAAGTAGCTTCTCGAAGCGTGTTTCGATTCTTCAGCTTCCCAGCCGGACACTGAGGGCTGTGGCCCTGACTAATCGCATCTCCGACCTCCCTCTGGAGCAGCCAGCAGCCGAGTGGGGAAGAAAACAGAGCTGTTTCAACTGAATCCCTTAAAGGGCGGGGTTCCTCCTCCCTCTCCTGCACTCAAAATGATTTGTCATAGTTTAATTTTAAACACTATCATTGACTATTCTTTCTTTCTACCCCACCTCTTTCCACCCTTTTTTTTTTCTTGGAAGTTCCAGGAATGACTTTGATTATCTCCACAATCAAATTCTCGTTGCTGCCTCTGTGAAAGTGTGCAGTCATAGATTGCAGGGATTATTTTCTTTAGCACTTGGGGATAGAGAAACCGGTTGTTTCAAAATGAGAACCAGCTGGTTCCACAGAGCCCTCGTTTAATGGGGGGGCCACTTTGTACACAAAGCCTTCCAGGCTCAGGTCAGTCATTACGGCAAACCCCAAATCAGCAGTGTTTGGTCTATCACCCTTTATTAAATGTCGAGCGAGGAGTGATTTAGCAGATATGATAATAATAATAATAATAATTAAGAAAAACCCAACACACTCTGCATCTTTAATTTTGCCTCAGCTGAACACTCAGGTTTAGGAGGAACATTTCTCAAACTTCTTCCTATGGTAATTATCATCATAGACCTACTTTCCACTGCTCTCCCATAGACGGCTGGAATGTGTGTGTGTGTGCAGCTTTAACCCTCTTTAAATCTAGAAAATAAAATTAAGCTCATCTTTCAACATAATCTTTTATCTGACAAGCACAGTAGATAGATGAAAGGTAGATAGCCAAGTTGTGGGTCCCATTAATAGAACCAATTGGAGGGCAGAGATAACTGCTATTATCAAACATCTTTTATGCCATCCTGTAAAATAAGGATGAGGGTGATATACCATAAATATTTTGCTGTCTTTCTAGCTTGTAGAAATTGGTTTGTTGTCATACCCTGTTAATCTCTAACAGCACCAAATTCAATTTGAAATGAGAAGAGTACTTTCACTCTTTGACTGTACAAAATACTTTTGAAGCATGCAAAGAAAGAAAAAAAGCATAAAAGACACGTAAAACCGCAGTCGATACTCAGTTATGAGAATGATTTGTTTTTAGAACCTAGGTTGCATTTTTATAAGGTAAACAAGTCTTTGGGACACAACATTTATTAAATCAGGGTTGGAGGATAAAAAAAAGCAGCTACACTAGATTTTTAAAAATCTAGTTTAACCAATTTTATATTATAAATGTGAGAGATTGCATTACTAATAAGAAAATGTGGCTAATTTTGTTTTTATTATGACATGCTTTTTACATTGGTAGCAACGCAATGAAATAATTTGAAGAAAGGGTAAAGATGTAGAAATTTATTCTCACAGGGAATTTGATCAAAAAGCCGAGCACTGTGCTTTTAATTATTTTAATTTTAGGATTTCCATATTGAAACATGGTTTGGGTAAAATCTTATCTAACAGTTTTTTTTTTTTTGTTTGTTTACCAACTACTTGGATTATGTAATGTCTCTTTTAGAAATCTATTGTATATTCCCTATATTTGTATTTTTAAAAATTCTGTGGGTTTTTTAATATAAAAAACAAATAACTGTTATATTTCCAGTCACTCAAATTTGAACTGAATTTTACTTCCTGTTTCAAAGGTCAAGGCAGGCTGACCTCAACAGCAGTGTGGAGGCTGCTGAATTATTCATATCATTGACTTTGTGTCAGCTTCCACATTTGTGGAGAGGGATGTTTTATTCATTTATCTCATTTAGGGTTCTTCCCTGCACCTGTTTCTACCATTAAGTACCCTGTAATTTGCATTTGATGCTAATTTAGTTTCATATCAGCCTGGTCCCCCCTTGTTAATTTAATTTTCTAAGACCCTTTTCATTACAGTAGAACTGTTTTCCTCTTTAAAGCAAACATCTATACAAGTAATTGTATAAACTGCCTTTTAAATAATATCTTTTAGAAGATTCCATCGTTTAATTCCTTAATTCCTATAATTAGCCACAGTTTGATTAATGTTTCAAAGGGTTAAATTAAAATGCAGAATTACTCAAATGCATACTTGAATAATTTCTTATATACAGCAGAGTTAGCATTGTGGTGCTCTTCCTGATAATTCTCAGAACAGTATGTCTTAACAGCAGTAATTTTCTTTATTTAGAGTGCTGTTTAGTTTACTAATAGTAGTTTCTTTCAAGTCACTGTGCTCTCAACATTACCCGTGAAATGTTAGTGTTTTTCTTTCATCGAATTGCTGATAGACAGTGGCTTAAAATGTTTCTGCAACATTAATAATAACATACCCAAAATAATCAGGGAAGAATTAGGTCCAATTCCTTGATTTATCATGGAAGTTTGGTATTAAATATAATGAATTTCAGGGAACTGTGTTACATTATAGGTCTGTTTCTCTTCTTACCAGTTCTTTTATTTCTGTCTGCTGCTCAGGGTAGATTTCCTGGGAACTTGTCAGCTTTCCAGACATGATTTTAGGCAGCTTTGGTTTGTATCTACAGACACCCGTTGGGCTACAGTTGCCACCTACATATTGTAGAAATTAGTAGTAAGTTGTTTGAGGAGGCTGGATGGAAATGGCGGCTACCTTAGCAGGAGTGGCCACAGCCTTGTAATGTCTGTCACGGATTTGGCAGTCGGGAGAGCTAGCAACTCACAAGAACCAGGTACAGAGCCCCTCTGACTACTGGGGAAGAAAATTCTACCTCAGTCTTTTCCCTGGAACTGTTTGGACGGTGCTTGACATAAAGGGGTCAGCATTTATCCTTATAGACTTCTGTAGTGGCGGCAATTTAAAACGGGTGTGAATTATGAATTCAAATTCTAAGGTACGTGGAAATTCACCAGAAGGAAAGTCATGGCTGCTGCTGAATGTTGCTAAGAAATTAGGCGAAGCTCTGCAGTGCCCCTTCTTTCCACTGGGTTGGATTAGTTTGATCTGTTGCTCATATTCTCTGGGGACACCAAATGGTGCAGTTGCTTTGGGGTTCCAGTAGGACCTCAGGTCTTTTGAAACTGGAGTTTGAAGGTGGCCTCCCTTTTTCTCTCAGTTATAAGTGATTCCTGGGGATTCCCACCCACAGCCTTGTCGCTGTGAAATGTGACAGGGAATCTTCAGATTTCCAGCAGACAGCATCATGTCTAGTTTCAAGGTAGGCCCTACTGCACGCTTCCCGAAGGTCCCCTTCAGCTGGGAACTTCTGTAGCGTATCCTCGTCACAGTGAATTTTTCACATCCTGTGGTTTATGAAGCTAGCTTTGTGCTTCTGCTGATGGTCCTGAAACAACGTGAGAGTTTTCAGGAATGAAATATGGGATCTTTATTCATTAACAAAACATTGACTTACTGACTCTCCCCTCCTCCTCCCCATTTAGATATTCTTTTGAGTTTGGGCAAGTCTGTGAGCTCCACCAGAACAGTCTCCTTGAGGTTTGATTAAACAGCTGGGTTTAAAAACAATACAGAATATTTGTGGAGTTCTTAAGAATGCAGGAAAGGTTTTCCCACCCAATTCTGGCCAATGCTTGGAATTCCACCGTCAGAATCTCATCCCTTTAGCTAAGAATCTTTGATCTATACTGAGACATACATAACTTAGGAAAGGCTACCACATTAATTCTATCACTATATACCTCTTAGCGGGAATGAAATAAAGGTCTTTTTATGATCTTTTCGTGTTCATGACAACCCTGTGTGATAGGCAGAGTAAAGGTATCTATTACATGGACATGGAGAATGAATAGTGTTGCTTAATAAAGCATTTAGCTAGGTCCAAAAGGCAGGTTTTCTGAAGACGCTAGATTCTGGTAGGAAGAGACCAGGTTTCTCTTTGAGCTGAATGGACTCTCAGAGATTACAGTGCAGTCCCTTCATTTTAAAGATGAGAAAGCTGAGGCCAAGAGCAGCACAACATTGCCCAAAGATCTAATTAGCCTCAGAGCCAGGACCATAAGCCAAGTCCCTGGCTCTGGTTCCAGTGGCTTTTCTGCTACTACTCTGGGCCATCTGAGTCCCACTTCGCTCTCCATTTCACCTTGTGCGAAATCGCCTCAGGGAAGGGTACAACTTGTATTTTCTGGGTTTGAGTCCAAGGAAACCCCTGAGCTCTGTATCTCTAACAAGGCCCAGCATTGCGCACCAAGCAGAAGTTAAATTGTGCCTAAGATATTATTATAACAGTCATGGGGAGGAGGAAGCTACGGAATATCCATCATAAAATATTACTTTATTTTTTTTCAAAAGCTCACGTTTCATTAATATGCAACTGTGCTGGTTCGTATGATGTCATAACACTGCAAAAAATTGTGATTTTTGTTTTTGTCAGAGATATTTCATCACTAGTCATCGTTCAGCAGGAATTTTATAAAAGGTCTTTCTATTCCAGACATGTCATCATGAGCGGTTGTCTCTGACTATTACCTTTCTCTGGAAGGTACTGACATATGTAAATATTGACCTTGGCAATTTTCAAACCAAGCCCTAATTTAAAAACTTATTATTTAAACCTAAACAAATTTAATAAACTATCCTTTCCAAAAATAATAATAAAGGAAATGAAGCATTTTTGCAGAATATAATTCTAAAAAAATTATAGTGAAAGGCGGAAAAAGTTCACTGTACTGCCACCTACTCAAAACCACTTTTGTGTACAGTTTTGCCTAAGCTTGAGCAGGTTTGTCACGTTTTGAATTGCCAAGGAAGGGCAGAAGTCATGGGTATGGTGCTGAGAGAAATTATTAGTCCTTGGCATAGTCTTATGCTGAGCTATGAGGAACAGGAGAATGATTCCAAAAGGCAAAGGGACATTCACCTGGTAAGCTGGAGGGAGAGGTGGGGAGTCGGCAGCTTTGGTAGTTTTTCAGGATACCAGGAAAGGAGGAAGCGGCAATTATTGAGCCTTTAAATTACAGGCCCATCTGGCCTGACTAAAAAGATTGGGCTGATTTGGAAAAAGGTACACTTTCTATCTCCATTTAAAGATGTGACCGAATGTAGTCAACAGCTAAGTCTTTCTTCCTCGTGTCCCTCCACTGTCTGGTCATTTAGGACCAATGCCCTAATTCTAAAAAGATGGGGGATTGAGAATTTATGTATCTTCTCTTTTTCCCTTCCCAAATTGTCTTAAATCATTCAATGAGCCGAATTCTTTTGTGCTTCCAAATATTTTCATACCAGCACCCAGAAAGAATAATTGTGCTAAAAATTGTTATAAAAAATTGTTTTATGGTGGAGTATTCTCTTGTTTGGAAACCATTGTTTTCATTCACAGAGGTGAAGAGGACAAACAGCTGTTGAGTTCATTGACCTCAAGTAGGAGAAACCAAAGAACCAGAATGTTAATTTATTCAATAAATGTTCATGAAGCATCTACTATATAAAATAAGTTGTAGACCCTATCTGAGATTGGGGACTGCCCCACAGGCACTTTGTGACATTTCCAGGACACTTACCTATTAAATATTAACGAAACTGCATTTAGTGTAGAATCCCTTTCTCTGTTTCAAGTTACCACCAAATGCATTGAATCACTCATCTTTCTCCCACCATTATCTGGCCATTCCCAGGCCCTCCCTGTCCCACCTCCAATAAGAGATTTAAAGTAATTACTCATCAGATTCAGTGTGGGTTAATGCCCTACTATGCTAGTTTTTGATCTTCAGGGTACTGTTACCTCCATTATGAACCCAAATTTGAAAATATCCTTCTGTTAAGGAGCAAACATGCTTTGGTTCTATTATAAGCCTGACAAGTTAAATTGCTCATTCTGATGTTGGATTTTTTATTCATAATGAGAATGAAAAGCAGCCTGGTATAGAACGCTGAGCTAGGACACAGGAGACTTGGTTTTTAATACTACCTCTGTTGCTATTTAGATATGTGCACCTCTGCAAGTCTCTTAACTTCTCTGGGTTTCAGCTTTCCCATTAAAATGAGAGAAGTGGACACTGAGGATCGTTAAATTTCCCTCTTTCTCAATGGTTTTAATCCTGTCTACTCCTATAAATCTAGTCACCTCTTAGATCTAACATTGGACAGTAACCTATTAAACGTTTGCTTGAGCGGCATGTACTATAAGGTAAATAACAACCTCACAGTCATAACTGAACAATCAGCAACATTATCAACCAACTTTCACTCTTTCTACATTACCTTGTCCGAGGGATCAGCTAAGGTAGTAAGATCATAAGGCAGTAAGCACAGCCTCCATCTATTGCTAAGATTTACCTTAAGGCAGGAAGCTATTGGGCAAGATCATTAGATGATGTACCTGGCAAAGCTAATTGAGTTGGTATATTTAAATTTATTGGTAGCATAACTTGGGCAAGATGGGGAAGGGATCTAATAAAAAGAATATTGTAGGCCTGTAAAATGTGAGGCACGTGGGCAAACACATTTATCTACATGAGATAGTAACCCCAAAAGGCTGTCAACAGAGGCAATCTATGCAACATCTCAGCGCTGTCTAACCAGATTCATCTGGTTTAGACTTCTGGGGATGAAACAGCCTAAATGGATATACAAGAAATGTACACTGAGTTGAACATAGTATGTGCTCATTAAATAATTGTTCTTTGTCAGCATATCCACTTTGTATCTGTACTTTTGTGGTGGATAATTCCCTTTAAGGCCAAATAACTCTAAATATGTTTAGAATGAAGCTGTGAAATTATATGCTTTGCTAGTATCCTGTGCTTGTGTGTGACAATACAGTGTATATTCCTTAAGCTTAAAGAAATGAGAATTTCACAAAATCTCAAAAACATCTTTTTTTTTTTTGTAATACAAAAATGTATTGGTAATATGCAAGAATGAGAGACTGAGAAACAAAACTTTGTCCAGAATGGGAATAAGATCTCTCTCTATATATATTTTAAATTCTAAATTTTCCAGTCTTTACATATAAACATTATAATATTTTGACATATCTCCAAAGAAACAAAATTGTAAGTCCTAGGGATAATGATTTTCTGAGAATTCCAGGTACAGGATAGGCCCTCTCAGGATTTCCTGTTTTTTGTTTGCTTTCCTTCATTTCTTATTTTATGTCCAATAAACTTTTACTTTAAGCAGGATCAAGTGTTAAGACAAACCAACTACAGAGCTAATGTATAGAACATTAATTCTATAGAAATGCCCTATAAAAACCAAAAGAAATAAGACTATTAAAAGAAATCCATATGTCTCTGGAATTTTTATTTAAGTTTATATTAGCAATAATGACCTTGGTTCCAGGGAATTCAGTAACAATTAATGACCAGCAAGGGGTCACTGGCCCCATGGTGCTTTGGGCCAACAACCGCTTCCAATGTGGACAAGAACTGGCCATTTATCCCAAGGAAGTGCCCCAAGGCGAGGTCCTTATCCTCTTGCCATCTGATTGTAATTTAACCTCAGCTTTTAAATGGCCCTTAGGATCAAAGATACAATGGGTTGTGCTTTCAGTATTTTAGAGTTTATTTTTTGCCATGCAGTGCATAATTGAGTATCACTGAATAGAGTTGTCAAAATAAAGTTGATAATTATGTTCCTTTCATCCTGGGGTGTATGTACTCATTTTGTGTCTGTGTATCTGCTGGCTTGTCCTGGTGTAGTATGTATCTACACAGAAACTTATGCTCACATTCCTGTGTCTGGGGGGTGTGTGTGTGTATGTGTGTGTGAGAGAGAGAGAGAGAGAGATTAAAACACTCAATACTGGATTAACAGAATAAATAAAATTTGGATTATAGAAACTTCAGTCACACTAGTTTTACCTGCAGCTTGGCAAAGATGTAGTTCCATAATATGTAAAGTAACGGGCCAGAGGCAGAGTAAAATTAGTCTTTTCCTGGGTACAGATGACTGGAGTGGCATAGTGACTGGCATTGGTGTTTGCATGTTCTATGTGTTACTGTTGTAACTGCTGTAATTACTGTTGATGATGACGATAATAGCTAACATTTATTAAGCTACATCTTTGTTAAGTATTCTCTCTAAACCTTACAACTCAGTGTGGTGAGTATTCTTATTTTTCCCATTTTACAGATGAGGAGACTGGAGCTCCGGGAGGTTAAATAACTTGTCCAAGGTCAATACAGCTATTAAATGGTGGAGCTGGGATGCAAACCCTGCTGTTTCCGACCCCTGGAGATCAGGGTCTTAATCCTGACACTATGCTGCCTCTATTTAAAAACTAACATTTCCATTTTCTGAGCGAAGCCTTTAATATATTCATTTAGGCAAATTTCCATCCTTTGCTGGCGTAATCGCTATTCCTTTTGCTGGTCATTGTTCCCCTGGGCTTCCCTCAAACATGGTCAGAGGTGCCCTGGACTTTTTAAAGATGGAAGAAAGGCCACATGGCCCTGCATAATTTGACCGAGACAGCTGTGCAGTTGGTTGTCTCATTTAAATTACAACCACAAAAAAGATGTGCCAGGCTTCACTGACACAAAGCTAAGGGCAGGAACACGGAACCGTTTCCTTAACCTGCCCTGGGTTACTGCCAAAGGTAAGCAGCCACGCTCAGCGGGGTCTCACCGACCACTGAGGAGGCAGTGAGCTTCACTAAAACAATTATCCCTCCCCAGGCCTCCGCTGAAGGTTTGCAGCTCCAAATTCTCAGGGCAAAGAATCCATCCATCCGTCAGTCTGTCTGTCTCTTGATTCCAGCTTGGAATGGCTGATCTAGGCAGAAACTTGAAGACAATTCGTCTGAGAATTAGGGAGAGAAACAAAGGTGTGGGATTTAAAAGGCTAGTGTTGCAAAGGATCATCTTGACAGGCTGTAGCTCAGATTTAGAGAAACCCCAAACTGATTTGCTGAGGGCTGAACACCAAACCTTGTAACCACAGACCAGGCTTCAGGGAGGTATTTCTGAGACCTGACAAGCCTACTTTTAATACTGAATCTGGTACAAAGTTTCGTGTGTGTGTTTTTGCTGTGGGTTTTTCTTTCTATACCTTTTGGAACTGAGTCTGATAGTCCAAAGGGTAGTTTCATTTGCAATATTTTCTTTTTCTCTTTGCTTTGAGATAGTTAGGAGCTTTTCTGGGGATTAAAGCAATAAACATATGCCTACATGACATACAATTTCTTCTTTTTTGGTGGCGTTCTTAGATTGCATATATTTTTCTCTGCTAATTGATTTTTAGCATCAATTATTTTGTTTCCTATTGCATCTTTCCAAAACTGCATCCATGCTAGATGCTTCCCAAATAAGGTTTGGTTTTATTAAAATTATTATGTCTTTCTGAAACAAACGTTAAATCTTCCAGAAGCGTCCATATTGATGATATAATTTTTTTTTTGCATGTGAGTATATCATGAGCCTGCGTGTGTCTGTGTGCACCATGTAGGTTTGTGTGCACATATGTATGTAATACGACTTTTCTATTGCAACTATTAATGGCACAATAAAATATTTAAAACCTGTTGGGTTTTTAAACGAATTATGAGAAGAGAGAGGTGGCAAAGTTGACTTCCCCACCCCTCCTTATGAAGAAAAAAATTACAACAAAATGAATGAGGACAAACGGAGTGTGTTGGCTGCGAATGTGAGCGCGCACCACTGCAATCGGGACCGGCTGGGATGGAGGCCCACGGAGCGGAGCGGGAACACCCCGTTGCTCGCCCTCCCCCCGCTCCGAATGCCTCTCAGTAGTGGCATTGTGGGGACTCATGAATTACTTCTTACAGTCGGGGCTCCTTGCTATAAATCCAGCCGTGGTGCCGAGCGCACTGTGGGCAGCGGAGCACCGAGCGGGGGCAGACGGTGTTTGTGTTGTTGTTAGCGACACGTAGCGAGTTCCTCCAAGGCGGAAAGGCCCCGGCTCCAGTTTGTCGCCAGTGAAAGCCGAAACACGAGTCGCACATGTGGAGCGGGAGCCGTCGGCCGCCCGGGGCGGGGGTGGCTGCGGGGGGCCAGCGCCCACGGGGGAGGGGGCCGGGGATGGGAGGGAGCAAAGAAAATAGCCCGAGGGGAACCGGGAAAAGGATGCCCTGACCCCTAAATGTTCTGTCCTCCCCATGACATCTCACTCCTTGTCTGCATATTCCAGAGAATGAAAAAAAAAAAAAAGTCCCCTTTGTGGTGTGGCTTCAGAATGGTTCTCTTTCCCAGGATATCCTGTGTCTATCTTTGGGTGAGCTTTCCGTGGGTTCGTTTGTTAGGAGACGTCTCCTATCCCTTTAAGAGGTTAAAAACACGAAAAAAAAAATGTAAATGTAGGGACTTTAACACTTCCCCCCTTCCTAACATTCATATAATTGCTGTTAAGCCACATTGAAAACCCTGGGGCCGGGTGTTCACCAGGGTAAAGTTACATTTCACAAGCAGAAAATTGACTCACCACTTAGGAAAATTGGCTACCAATTATGTGTCAAAGGCTCTAAAGTCAGACCTGAGGTTTTCTTTTTGCCAGAATGTGGAATTAAAAAGAGCACAGGCACCCAGCTTTGTCCCCTCCACTCCCTCCCTGGAGACTTCTTGCTCAACTGCTGAGTTTCTGAGTTTGCTTCGGAAGCTCCTGGGCCCCCCCTGGGGAAGGAGGGCTGGGGCTGGCCCAGGAGAGGGCCCGACTGGCTAGTGGAAGGCCAAGGTGGGAGGAACGGAGTCTTGTCAATAGTGAGAAGTTAGTTCAAGAGCAAGTGTGTTAAATACACGCCTATGGTGAGTGGGGAGAAAATGGTTCATGCCCTACACAGCTGACCAAAGGGCTGAGGGCTGTGCCTGAGACTTGGGGGCTGAGGGCAGCTGGGGACAGGAGGAGGTTCTGAAGGCCAAGTCACAAAAGTCAGGGGAGGCCTGCTGTCTCTGGTGACAAGGTCGTCACACCCACACCATGTGCAGAGCCCATTCTGGAAACTCATGGATCCCTCCTGTTGTAGGAGGAGCCGCCTGGACAGGACGGGGAAACGTCCCAGGTGGAAGGGCCATCAGTGGTTCTGGGTGGATGATAGTGGTTCTGGGTGGGTGACGTGGGGGTGGAAGGCAGGAGACAGACAGGGATGCAGAGCCACAGCCACAGGGGCTGGGGCAGAGCAGTGGGGTGGGAGTAGAGAAAGGGAGAATGGGAGAGAGGGAGAGACGGTGGAGGGGAGAGTGCAGGAGAAGATGGAGGCAGAGGAGGGTGAGAGACAGAGAACCTTGTTTGTCCATCCCCCCCCTGCACTGTCCCTCCTCTCTCCTGTATACACTCTCTTGACACACTCCTTGCCTTCTTCCAAGGCCTGTTTTCTGTTCCTGTCGGAATGGCTTATCCCTGGTTTTATTTTTAATGCCTTGAAATTAAACCTTATTTAGTGCTTCATTTTCTGCCTCTAGAGGGAGAGAAAGAGAAAGCGTTAGGACCCACCAAATTGAATGCATTTGCTGTGCTGTGTCAGAGAGAGTTAGTTTTTTGGGACACCCGGGATGTGAAATCATACTGGAGATTATCCCAAGATAAGCACTCCTCCCCAAAACAGGGTATGATATGTGATCATTTCAGTGAGAAAAACCATCCTCGTTTTGCCTTCTGGGAAATCTTAGGCTAGCTATTTCTGTTTGATTCCAACTTTGGACAATTTCCAGCGCTCTCAAGAACCAACTATCTTAAATCCTCAATGATTTTGATAGAGAAGACTGTTTTGTCTATAAGGGACATCAAGGCTGCTGCTGGGTCTCACCCCAAATATCTAATTTCAGTTTAGTCCTGGCTTCTTAGCTGGAACAAAGAGAGAAAGAGTTTATATTCTGCAGACTATTTAGTTCACCTCTAAATCTTTATTGGATTAAAAAATGCATGTATGTGAGTTTTTCCTTATTTAGCAGTTCAGAATGCATGTAAGTTTATGTTTTGCTAATCAACACTCAAACATTTTGAATGGATTATTTTTCCCTCCACCATCCTACATATCTGAGAGATCTTTTGTAGTTTTAAGAATCTCACGAACTCCCTCAAGTGATGCTTAATTAGAGAAGGTTTCTATCCACTAAGTATTTTCTTAAATGTATAATTGATTGTGCAAGGAAGGAAGAGCTGCAGGAGTGGAAATCATACATCATTTCATTATTAATGGCAATGTCTAAATAAAATGCAGACTTTGTCATGCTAATGGGTAGCTGAGTATGTTTAAATCAGAAGCTTTTTTTTTTTTCTTTACTAAGATGATCTAGGATCATTTTAGGAAGTTTAAGGAGCATTTAATATGTTGATAAGTACATTCCAACGTGCTGGGCTAAAGTTGGAAAAAGGAGCCAAGTCTAACTCTAATGAACGCAAGGGAATGGGAGACAAAACGAGTAATTCAGGAAGCCATACACATTATCCCCTTTTTACTACCTGTAGACAGGCTAGATTTCTTACCTGGATTAAATTCAGAAGACATGTATTTAGCGCTTACTGTGTACTGTTTCCACTGCACTGTTCCACAGATGTCCTCAGAGAACAACAAAACTGAAAAGTTGCTGAATGGCTCTCACCCTGTTTTTGGTGTGGATTCACCAGCCAGAGTGAAAGAGGGTCTCATGGATCCTGAAATGGCTGGTTTTGATTGGAGTTGCTCTTAGTTTGCAGTTCCCCAGATCTGAGACCTTTCACAAGGTAGTTTATGTGGGCCTGACTCTAGGAAGCAGGGGATGAAGGAGAGAGGAGCGTGAGAACAGGTAAGGAAGAAAAACTAAGGCAATGGTGCATGATTGAAATCACTGCTGTGACAATTGTTACTTGATCCCATTGGGATCCTCTAAGGGACAGAGTAAGATATGCCTCCTTGTTCTGAAAGACAAGAGGCTGGAGCATTTGTCTCCTGGCTGCTGGCTCCCATGGGTTGAGGATTGTCCCTGGGCACCTGTGCGTAGGCCAGGCAGCTCCTTCAGAGTTGGCATGATGTGGAAGGAAGCCTTCTTGTGGTGGGATGTAGCCAGGGTAAGATATGTGGCTGAAATCAAAGGTGGGCCATGGAGCTGTGAGGCAAGTATCAGAGGCATCTGTTACAGAAGCTGAGTATGATGGTCCTATGCAGAGGGAAGCCTGATAGTCCATCCTTTGTTCCTTATTGAGTACCTCCTGTGTGCTTGGGCATGGTAGGCATTCAACGACTCTTTGTTGAATCCATCGATAAGTTCATGAATTCATATACAACAAATGTTTGATGAGTGCTCATTGTATGTCTAGAGACCAGTCTGTCTTCTTCCTATAAGAGTGTTCATGCTGTCAGACCAGGTGTTGTGATTTTGTTTTGGAAAATATAGTACCTACCTCCTGACAGGTCCAGGTGATACAAAGATGAATGAGACATGATCTGAGCTTCATGTCTTCAGGCTGAAGTGCAGACAGTTCTAGGGTGGGCAGCTCTGTTAGCTGTTGAGCATTTGTCCTTCACAAAGAAGCAAAAATCAGAAAGCAGATTCTGATGGGGGATTTGAAAGAATGAATGCAGATAGGAGTCCATGAGGTTCCTAAAAGGTTTACTGCTGGGGGGGGGGGAACAGTAGTACATGGGGTATGGGGCAACTGGTGGAAAAGGTTGGGGCTGGAGTGTGGAGGTCCTTGAAGGCCATGAGAGGAGGTTTGGGTTTTTTTTTTTTTGTAGGGAGTCATTTTTACATAAAGGGGGGAACATAAAATCCATGTTGATGAACTCAGTGTCCAAACATAAACTCATATTCCTGCTGTTATTGACAGATTTCTCATCCCTTCAGTTGCAGAAACCTGGAATTATCTTTGCTGCACCCCCCACCCTCAGTCTCTCCCGCAGCTGCACCAGATATCTCTCAACTCTGTCCCCTTTGCACTGTCCCACTTCTACC
Source organism: Eulemur rufifrons (assembly GCF_041146395.1). Taxonomy (NCBI): domain Eukaryota; kingdom Metazoa; phylum Chordata; class Mammalia; order Primates; family Lemuridae; genus Eulemur; species Eulemur rufifrons. The sequence continues at coordinate 24,617,447 of NC_090992.1, forward strand.
ACCAGACTCCTGCTGTAACTCCAGAATGGTGTCCCTGCATTCATCAGGCTTCTCTAGAAACCATTCTCTACACACAGCAGCCAGAGTAAGCTTTGCAAAATTCCAATCTGATCGTGCCATTCCCTAGCTTACAACTCATCAGTGGCTTCTTGTTCTAAGGATAAAGGCCACCTTCCTTATTCATATACTGTTCCCATTGCTTCACTCAGGGAAACTTCTTCCTCTGTTTTGTAAGTTCAATTCATCGATCAGATTCTAGCTCCTTTCTCTTCAGTTCTCAGAGACACCTTCACTGTCCTTCCCAGCTGGGTCGATTCCCAGCATAGGATGCTGTAAGCTCCATGTGGCCAGGGGTTGTGGCTGTTTGTTCACTGTTTTATTCCTAGTGAACAGCACAGTGGTAGACACTCAGTATTTAATAAATACCGAGTGAATGGATTATTGGGTGGATGGGAATCTAGCTTGTGGCTGTGGGGGGTATGGATCCTGTTTGGTGTGCTGGAGCTGGCTTGTGCAGACTCATGAGAACCAACTGAATGAACCTTTTCCCAACTCTGTTCAGTGATACCACATTGGCAGCTTGACATCATATATGGTGGAAGTATTTACACCATAGAAATAGGCAAACACGACAAAGCAGGGCTCCCTCCACCCACTTTACTAAACACCACTGACCCTGTCAGCCATGATTCTTATCAAATCTTATGTTTCTCAAACTTACCTTCCACAGTGAGTCTTTGTTATCAGTTTTCTGGAGGGCTGAGACCACATCTTATTAGGTTCTGAATTACCAACCTATAGCAGAATGTACAAATCAACAAGCATTTGTTTCAAAAAAGAAAGATGCTCACCAGAAGTTTGAATCTCCAGTCCTGTTGTGCTATCTGTCCTACTTCACGTGCTCTTTGAGAAAGAGATTTTGAAATGATACTTTGGCCCATTTGGGTTCTCTTTCCATACACCACTCCCCTTACTTAGGCCAATGACTCTTACACATTCTACTCATGTTAGAGAAGCATTTTTTAATCAGCAGGATTCTTGTCAACAGGCACAAATTGACACAATTAAGGGAATATCTAAATCCCCTAGTAAAGCTAGTGGGTTCAATTCAACAAGATTATGGAGGACCTCTTTTGTGGGAGACACTATTGCTGCTATGCTAGTGAAACGGAGGCATTTCCTGCCCTCAAGGGTCTGTGCACTGAGAGATACAGACATATGCAGACAGAGTGCTAATCAATAAGACAGTTAGATGGTAGGATAGAGTGTCAGGGACACCTGTATCAGGGACTGATTAATTCTGGATGGGCATCAGGGAAAGCCAGGGAAAAGGGATATTTGAGTTAGACTTGGAGGGATTTAAGGAGAACCGTACGGAGCAGAGCCCAGGAGCAAGGAGACCAAGTTGGGAAGTTACTGGAGTGGGAATGGCCCAGAGATGGTGAAGTCTTGGTAGCATTAGTGGCAGGGAGAGAGGGGAGTGTGCAGGGAACAAAGGCCAGGTTGGCTACATGGAGGTGAGGGAGAAGACAGTCAAGGCAGACTGCCTGGGTCATTTGCTCATCCACTCCTTTTTGTGGGGGGAAGGTGGGAGAATGGAAATGATCTAAATATGGCTTCTTAATGTTCATGTTATCTTGCCTAATCTTGATAAGACTTTATGACAACTTTATCTCAAGCTGCTGCAGTTTCAATAGAAATTGGATTGTAGGATGCACAATTTGATTTAGCCTAACAGCTTTGGACTTGCATCCTATTTCATTGTCCCTGAGTTTCATTACTGTCATTGTCTGCAACCTAATTCCATTTCTATTTGAATCACTCATTAAGTACCTAAAAATTATGCATGTAGTAAATTCACAGGATAACATATGCAAATAAGAGGCACCCCCTCATCCTAGTCCTAAATAAACATTGTGGGTTTGTTAAATAAATTTGGGAGTTTCAGATCATTTCTTTTATGTAATGAAATTGTAGCCTCACACTTCCTATACAGCTAGGATTCTTTTTTATCTTCCTTTAAATGCAAGGAGAAAAAAAATAAAAATATTTTCATTTTGAGTCAGAAAGAGGGTGTTGGGGAGAGAGATGAAGGGGAGGGAGGGACTGTATATAACTTCTCTTTTGAGTTTTGGCAAAAAAGGGTAGTTCCCATCAACTCAGCTTGGCTAAGAGTGGCCTTCAGATAAGAATTCTTGAGATCTCTGACTCTTCTCCACATAAAAATTTTTAAAACTAATAAAAAAAGAAGAAATTACAAATTATCTAGTCCTGAATGCCAAAAATCTAACCTTTGATGTTGGCTTTTCAGAAGTTAAATAATAAACTACAGTTTCTTTTTTTCCTTTTTTTTTTTTTAAAAAAAAAAGTGGCCTACTTTATAAAGCCTGTCTTACTTTATAATAAAAAGGAGGAAAACATAAATAAAAGACACTCAAATATTTATACAGTTATTCAAAGGATTAAATGTATTTGGTAAGGTCCTAAGGTTATTTCATATTTTCCCCTTCTTTTGAGTCTTGTTTTTCACTCTGGTACATTGAGAATATTTCTTTTCTGTGTGGTTTTGTCTAGGAAAATTAACTAATTCCCTTACAATTCGTAAGAAGTTACTTTAGGAATATGCAAATACAAAAGAATGAGAGAAAGGAGATACAGTATAGATGAGATGAAATATTTTCACTGTAACTTTGCTTGTCATGTTAACACTGCTCAGTTAACACTGGGTATTATTGAATAAATGACCAAAAAAGTGAGTAATAGGCTGCTTATTTGACTTATAGATAAAAATCTCAGGGACCTCATACTCTAGAAGAATATTATTTTACTTTAAATTTTTATATTTCATGGATAATCTGTGACAACATACACATACTCACGTATTTTTTCCCACATGACTTAAACTGGGAAAGGAGGAGAATGATTAGTTTATGTGTTAAAAACACAGTGAATTTTTATTTGTTATCATTCTGGGCGAGTTCTGTGAACTTCCTCCCGTCTTGCATGCCAGCTAGGATTCTCTTGTGAAACAGACCAAACTTTTCTTCATAGTTTTGATTTGTTAATTATATCAAAATTTAAATATCCAGATAGTAGATTCTGGTAGATTAAAACAACAGCAGTAGCAACAGCCACGACAACACCTGTAATAGCTTAGGGTCCTTCAAAAGCCTAGTGTTTCCAATATTGTAATTTGTTAATCAGTAAATAGGAGATTGGGCCGGAATACCCTCCACTAAATTGCCATTACTTTCTACTACGGATGAATTAAATTTCTCTTAACAAACATTAATGAATATTCTATGTAAACATTTTGGTTAATAGATAATTAATTTATATGTATCGCCTCTCGGCATTTTGGCTAAGTGTAATATCTGTTCTTAGCTTTATGTGATACACACACAACATCATTTTCAAATACAATAACATAGTTATGATCAATATAGTTTTATCCAACAATTAGATGTTGTATAAGGCCCCTAGGGGAATTGTACAAAGTGGTCTTTTCTTTCAAAGAACTTCTCACCTAATGACATTTTTCTGTGATTCAGAGGATACCTTGGTGACTTGCTGTGAATTAGGGTCATAATTATGACTATCATTTATCATTGTACTGTGACTGCACAAGTGCTGGTTAATAGATGCTTCAGAATGATAGAATGCAGAATAAATCACATCACCTTTTTCTGGAGTAGTGTCTCGGTGAGCCGAAGCAGAGGCAGAGACCGGATACTGATATCATTTCCATCTGCAAAGCCCTCGTGACGTATGAAGTGCTGTGAGACATTTATGGCTTTGTTGCTACCATTAAGACCTTTGGCAGAGTCCTAAACTTATTTCGGTCTCTCTCTTTCTGTCTTTTTGCTAGCTATTTCCAGCTGTTTATTTTTATCTGGCTTTGAGATGTTTAAATGAAAGACATAATTTGAATTTAAATTGTGGTTATTATCAGATCTGGCTAGAACAATAAGACAGTAAGAACAATTTGGGTTCTCCTGGCTATATATTTAGTGCTGAGTTACTCACAGTGAAGGTATGTTGGAAGCAGTGGCTTATTCATTCATTCAGCGAGCACCTACTATGTACCAAGCAAAGACCGTTAACAGACTTTGCATAGACTTTACAGTCTAGTGGTGGAGACTTTCATTCAAAGAATCACATAAATAAAAGTGAAATTACAATTGTGTTAGATGCTATGAAGGAAGGAGCAGGAGGATAATATGCGTGCGTGTACCAGGAAGAAGAACTAACTTAGTGAGGGGTCTGGAAATGTGCCCCCAAGGAAGGGACAATCAAACTGAGAGCAAAGCTCTTATGCCTACATTTTCCACTTAGAGTCCAGTGTGGCAGAGTAGAAAGAGTGTAGCTCCTGGAATCAGATAGACAAGTATTCCAAACTTCCAGTGCTACTAACTAGCCGTATGACTTTGGACAGATAACTTTATCTCTTTAAAACTTAGGGTTTTTTCCTGCAAAATAGGGAAAGCAACATCCATCCAGCTGGATTGCTTTGTGCTGTAGAAACAATATATTCTTTAAGAGCCTGGTTCAGTTAGATGAGGTGCTTAATAAATATCAGCGACAATTATTATTTCATCTATGGTAGGAGTTATATAAATCAGATAAATCAGGCCTTATCCTCTCCAGAGAGATCTTTTTAAAAGGGGTCTTTTCTGACAGCATAACCTGAAGCAGCTACCTAGTACCTCCCATCAGGATATCCTGTTTAGCTTTGCATTTTCTTTAATGTGAATACTTGACAAATAAAAAGCAATATATCTAATACTTATGAAGTTGTTTAAACATGTGAAACTTTACTGAACTTAAGAACTTAGACTTTGAAAAATGTAAGATATTAATAAATATGAGATCTATGGTGCAATTCTGTTTAGAAGATGGATTTTTTTGTTTTTTATGTATGCCCCAAAATTATTTTGAGCTTCAGTATAGTTTTTGTTGCTGGGGAACCAAAAAAACAAACATCCACACACATACATCCACACAAGGAAAAAAGTTTTTTTTTCCCTTTGGGAAACCAGTAATATATCTAAACTGGTTTGGAGGAAGTTGATTGTTTCCCAGCCAGAATGACATTAAGGATAATATTTGAATTCGTTGATCGTGGTTTTAGGTAAATAAACGCTGAACAGGGTCAGCTTTTAGACATCTGGAAGAGGAGTGGCTCTGGGCTGAGATGCCGGAGGGAGGCTGGCTTCTGGTCCTGGCTTTGCCTTTGATGGGCTATGTACCTGAGACTTACTTGTTTTGCTTTTCTGGACTTCAGTTTCTTTACCTCTATATTGAGTGGATGAAATGACCTCCAGGGTTCGACAGTCCCTCAGTCTGTGCCTCTGTGACCTGTGGTCTTCTCGGATCCAGGTCCCTCTGTGAGCAGAGGGTGCAGGCGGGGACCAGGCTCCCGCGGAGTGAGAGAGGCCGCCTGCAGGTGTGCATCTCCTAATGCCAGTGCACTGTCTCTGATGGGTTGGCGCCGACAGCAAGCTTCTTTGCATGGGAAAAAGTTCCCTTCCAATTACACAGCAGTTTTGTGGTGGCTGAGGGCTATAATGGGAATGCTTTGCAGCCAAAGTACTCTCATTCATAAATTCCACTGTGCCACTTCTAATTTTTTTTTTCTTTTTTGGATAGATCAGTATTCTGTGGTTCCTTCCACCACAGCCGTGCAAGCAAAAGTGTGTAGTTAAATATCGTCATTGGCCTTTAAGTCTCTGCAACACACAAGACACGATGGTGTCCATCATAAGCAATATTTTGTGCAGTAAATAAAAGTGAACTGACTCTTCCAATATCTGTTAGGAAGCTGTCTCTAAAACGAAGTACAGGAAGAAGCTAAGGATGAGAGCTGGTCTGTTTCTAGTTTATGGATTTCTCTGGAAATAGCTATTTTATCCCGGTAAGAGCCCTCTGTTCATCACTCACAGCTAGATGCATATGCTGAATGTCAGCCTCTTTGTGCAGGTGTGAATATCTACTGTAAATTATGGAAATTTAGGCTGCTTTTAACAAAATATTTTCTTCATCTGTTTTTGTAACTTGCACTATTCCTGGGTTCCCTTTTAGGAAGTGACTAAAATGCAGAAAGAAAATCAAAGTAAATATGGTTCAAAGAAATGAAATATATAAAATAACCACATAGATTCCATATGTGACACAAACTATTTTAGTATTTATTTATTTTTCAAACATGAGAAGTATATTCTGTTGAAGCCAATGTATCAGTCCCTTTAGTGGTGATCTAGAAGATTTATGCTTCATAAAAAACCTATTCCTCTGAGAATCTATACCCCGTGTTTGTGTAGGTATGTGTATTGCACAGGGCATTAAAAAGTTAACATTTGCCTTCTGCCATGTGGTGTTTGCTGTGCTTTCAGGGCAGGGATGAGGGATATCGCAATTAGATTCAGCATAACTGTAGTTTCAGAAATACTATTAGCTTATTAAGTATCGGGGATTGGTCAAGCACAGTTCAAATGACTATGGATATGTGTGAGGATGGGACCAAACTGTGGCGTTGTGAACTGTGAATTATAACTCTGCAAAGGGTTTACCTCTGTATTTCCCTTTAGAAAAAGATGACTGTTTCTCTGTAGATATGTAGCACAGAATCTGTTTCTAAACAGCTACAATAAAATCTGTTTATTGGTGTCTCTTGTCTACATACAGCCACCTGTCTAAAAGCATAAATTCACATGTATAGAGTGGTCTATTCTCCCCTGCATAAGTATATGTCACCCCCATCAGCATCAATGAAAGCTGTGTGCTTACCAGCAGGAGAATAGATTCATATGCTGTGAAAAGGTATGGAATTCTGATTTATAGTCTGTGTTGCTTTTAATGGATATACCTGCAACAGCCACAGAGCTAAAAACTGTAAGGTGTTAAAATAAAACATTTTACAGTGCAATATATTGCCTGCTTGTTAGTTAAAAGCACTACCGGGGAGCACATTGTAGTTAAATTTGGCTGTGTTAAAAACACATGTGAAATATCTTTGCTTTCTTTTCTTCATTCTTGCTCTTTGGGTTTCCCCGAGGATGCTCTCTCTGTTTTCAGGGACTTGCTGACCGGTGACCTGTAGGGCACCGAGGGTGGATATTCGTGTGGCTTGGGATGAAACTCAAATGAAAGATTAAAGAGATTCGGAAAGATTTCAAGATAGGTCCCTGCCAAGTCAGCTTCAGGAAAAGAAAAAAGAAAAGAAAACTAGTTTCTTGAGTCGCTTGCAGTCTGGATCATGGCCATTTTGGTGGTGGCCTCCGTGGATGTAAAGTAGATAGTGCTTTCAGACCCTTCATGCCCGGGCTCAAAAGCCTCTGCAGAATCATGTATTAAATATTTAAGTGTTTCCTCTTTCTGCCTCTCTCTCAGCCACAGAGAAAGCCTGAGAGAGCAGCATTTTCTAAGCCCAGTGTAGGACCAGAGTACCCTAGGCTCACAGGCAAGGGCCAGCTTTGTTTTGGTTGACTCTCTAGTAGCCAGCACCCCTCACCCCCGCTGCGGGGTTGTGGGGGGATCATTAGAAATACAAATAAATATACAAATAATGAAAGTACATGTTCTTGTGTGGCGTCTTTCATCAAGATGGCATTTTAAAGAAATTCACAGCGCTTTAGAGAATGGTTAATAGTACATTTGAACAGAAAACAATTTTAGGCATAAAATTTAGGATTACCTCAAGCCAAGCTTTTGTTTAGTTTTGTCACCTTTTAGAGGTGCTCCAGGAAATATTTTAAACCTAACCATATACATCAAGGGTCTGCGGCCACATTATTGGAAATGCTGGGTTGTACTCATTTGATATTGTATTCCTTACATGTTTTACTCCCTGCCCAAGTGTTGCTTTTAGGTGAGCATGAATCAAATCCAAAGGGACATTTTTAGCTTATTCCAAGAGCTCTCTGGAAGGAATAATAGTATGTGTTGGTTTTAAGTTTCATGGTAAAACCGCTTTTTAATATTTAAATAATTTTTCTTCTGAAATGGAGAACTTCAAACAAGAAAGTTATTTAATAGCTAAATTACTTTAGCAACCGGCTTCCCTGTTTCTTTCTTTCTTAAAATCTGGAATGGTGCTAAAATAAAGTATAACGTAATATTTAAAATAAATATATTTAGGACCTGTGAAAATCCTGCTTCACAGCATTTGTAGGGAAATGTAATGCATGCAAAGGTATACAGTAGTTTATATAGTAGTTTTATTTTAACTAGTACAATATAACAACCTGACATGCTGTGAAAAATAAATAACTTTTTGAAAATGCATTTTCCAAGTATGAAAGTAATATTGAAAAACGACTGAGGTAATCACTTTTGTATAGATTCTGAAAGTAGAAGAGAGGGGAAGAATAATTTATGGTTTAATGCATAGAGTTATACAAAGGTGTGAAAGATTTTCTTTTCTGTGGGACCAGGAAGAATATGCTGTGCCGTTTTGCAAAGAGATCACAGAACGGGGCTGACTTGTGAGCCAGTGCTTGCAGGCTTGTTGGCCGACTCATTTATTCCACAAACTGTCTTTGTTTTGGTTTTGGGATTAGCAGATTGAGTAAATGGATTTCTTTTTTATTCCTTCAGAGGAAAAAAGACTCTTTTGGCTGTTAAATTCCAATTTTCTGAAGGAAGTAAACATTCCATCTCAGGCTTCTCACACATTCAGATAAACAGACCACTTGGAATTGTAGAATGTTTATCCTGGAAGGAAATAGCCTCTCCATTTTATCGATGGGGGCCCAGGGAAGAGGCGACTTGCCCAAGGTCCTGCAGCTAGTGGGCATCTGAACGAGGACCCCTTTCTACCCTGGTGAGAGTCAGGGTGGAGTGTCTGAGACTCCCACAGGAGATACGGTGCCCAGACCCTAGATCTAGGGGAACTTTGAAAGTGTCACCCCTAGCCTTGCTAATAGATCAGGCAGCCCCAAACAGCCCAAATATCATTAGGTCATTGGCACTACCAATGGTTTAGGGATAAGGTCTTAGCCTCCTTCCCCCATAGTCTCTGTCAGCTACCCCCAGTCTTCTCAAATAAACATACAGTGTAAGTTAACACTGTGTTTACTTGCTGTGGAGTGTAGCTTCTTTGCTCATTCCCCTCACTCTGTACTCCCTGACCCAATCATATGTAAATCATATGTCTTCTATTGAAACACACATGCCACCCTGCATTAGGTTTTCTTTAAGTTGTTTCGACCCCAAGTCTCAGTGTCTCTCTTTGGTATGAGTAGCTAGTCCATCTTGATTGGAGAGTATAGACATAAAAAGTTATTTTCATTGGCTCTAAATGGGTAAAATAGCTGGGCTGTTACCCAAATGCAAAGTGGAGAAGGGGGTGCGGGGTGAGGGGACAGTGGGTGTTCCTCCTCATTTCCCTCCACTGCTTCCTACAGCTTTTTGACTTTTTGCCATAAAGTCTATAGGTCAGAGGAAGGGAAAGGAGTCTGCTCTGCTATCTGCCATGGAGGTGGTGGGCCACGGATTAAGGGAGAGAAAAGGGACAGCTGAGGTAGGAAGTGAAAGGATTGTGAATCTCTGGGACAGCAAAGAACAAGGAAGGGTGAGGGATGAAGCCAACCTACTTCCTTCACCAGATCCCCAAGAACTGTGGTAAGGTCTTCAAAAGTAGCCCTGGCAGCCAGTCCCCTGCCACCCTGGCACTGGTCATGAGCCCAAGGGATGGCATTTGTGCAGAAACAATCCTTGCAAATTGACTTGGACCCCAGTCCTATTTTCCTAGGAGATCTGAGGGTGGCTGATGGGGCAGATGGGAAGGTGACAATGGTCCCCCTTGCGGAGGAAGCTTGAGGGATTCAGATGAGCTTATGTTCAGGAATCAGAAGTGAGGTACCTGGAAGCGCCAGCCATGCCTGATGAGACAACTGAGCAGTTGAAGTGCAGCTCTGGGATCCTTCTCTACTGGTCTCTTACTCACTTTCTTCAATCTGTTTTCCTGTGTCATAAACTCCAGCCCTCACTCTGCACCCGTGAGGCTATTACTCTCCAAGAACCAAGTCTCTCCTGAGCAGGGCAAGGTAATATGAATAGAATGAAATAGTTTCATATTCTCTACCGTGGGCGTGGGGCAAGGAGAACTCCATTTTAGATCTTTGGGGAGATCAAATCAAGGGCTGAACCTTTTTTTTTTTTTTGTAAATTAGTATACATAATAGTTGTGTATCTTTACAGGGTACATGTGATGTTTTGATACAGGCATACAATGTGCATTAATCAAATCAGGGTAATTGTGGTATCCATTACCTCAGGCGTTTATCATTTCTTCATGTTAGGAACATTCCAATTCTATTCTTCTAGTTATTTAAAAATATACCCTAACTTATTGATGATTATAGTCACTTTGTCGTACTATGAACTAGTGTTCATTTTATCTAACTATATTTTTGCACCAATTAACCATCCTCATTTATCCCCCTTTCCCTCTACCTTTCCCAGTCTCTGGTAACCATCATTGTACTCTCTGTCTCCATGAGGTCAGCTGTTTTTAATAATTAACTCCCACATATGAGTAAGATCATGCAAGATTTATCTTTTTGCACTTGGCTTATTTCATTACCATAATGTTCTCCAGTTCTATCCATGTTGTTGCAAATGACAGGATTTCATTCCTTTTTGTGGCTATATAATATTCCATTGTGTATATATACCACAATTTCTTTATCCATTCATCTGTTGATGGACACTTAGGTTGATTCCAAACCTTGGCTATTGTGAATAGTGCTGTAGTAAACATGGGAGTGCAGATATATTTTTGATATACTGAATTACCATCTTTTGGATATATACCCAGCAGTGAGATTGCTGGATCATATGGTCGTTTGTAGTTTTCTGATAACTAAGGATGTTGAGCATTTTTTCATATACCTGTTGGCCATTTGTATGTCTTCTTTTAAGAAATGTCTATTCAGATTCTTTGCCCCTTTTTAAATCAGATTAGTTGATTTTTTTCTATTGAGTTGTTGGAGCTCCTTATATATTCTAGTTATTAATCTCTTGTCAGGTGAGTAGTTTGCAGTTATTTTCTCCCATTCTGTGGGTTATCTCTTCATTTTGTTGGTTGTTTCTTTTGCTATGCAGAAGCTTTTTAGCTTGATGTGATCCCATTTGTCCAATTTTGCTTTGGTTACGTGTGCTTTGGGGTTATTACTCAAGAAGTCCTTGCCCAGAACAATGTCCTGAAGCATTTCCCCAATGTTTTCTTTTAGTAGTTTCATAGTTTCAGGTCTTAGATTTAAGTCTTTAATCCATTTGATTTGATTTTTGTATATGGTGAGAGATAAGGGTTTACTTTCATTCCTCTGCATATGGAGCATATCCAGTTTCCAAGGACTGAATCTTTAATGGTAAATTTCAAGGTCCTCTAAGCCCAAGAAAGATGTTGGGGAGTGGGTGGTTATCACAGTACTTTTGTGTATCTACTAAACTGGGAAAGGCAATAATTTGGAAGGTGAATTCTGATTCCCCACACTTTTCAGTCTCCCCACTCATAAAATGAGACTGAAAAATCATTTCTTACCTATCCATGTAAAATAATTTCAGATCTGATGAAATAACTATAGCAGCCAACAGTACTTATTACATACAGGACAACTATTGTCATCCTTATGTAGAGATGAGGAAAGCTTGAAGCTTAGAGAGGCTAAGTGACTTGTACAAGGTCTGCAGCTAGTTGTGGGGAAAAAACTGGAATTTGAATCCAGGTAGTTTAACGTCAGCGTCTATGTACTAAAGCACTATTCCATACCTCTCCCTTCAAATACGGTCCGAGATCTTTCAATCTTGTGATACATAACATTAAATTTCTGCTGATAACTTACCCTTTGGTATCGTTTAACACCTAGAGCTGGCAACTGGATCTCCTGAGTTGAAATTCTTAGCTTCTTCCTGGCGTTCTTTTCACTTCTTTCTGTAATTTTAAAGGATGTTCCATGTGGTCAAAGTTAAAACTGAAAATGTTCGGTGATTTAGAAATTTTTCCTTTTTCATAAGCTTTCAGTGGTTGATGGTTGATGAGCCTTTGTATTCATTGCTACCCTGATGAAAGAAACAGTGATCTGTACTCCGCTGGCTTGGTTCTCTCTGTCTCTCTCTCTCTCTCTGTGTCTCTGATGCCTTCAATGAGTCAATAATATAACGAGGCCACAAAAAATAGAGAATACCTATGGCTTTTGGTTTATTTTTGATTTTCTAGTAGGAAATATCCTTAGTCCTTGATGTTCTCTTGCATATGTTTTCCAAAGAGCACCATGTTGAGCCAGGTTTTATTTATTGAGTGGCTTTGTTTTTATGAGGGAAAAGATGGGGATTGGGTACTGTCCTGAGTGGACCAGGTAGGCAGGAACCACAGGGTGGAAGGATTATGTGTTTTGCTCTTGGTTTTTATTACCTGTAGCTCCATCATGAGTCTCAGGGTGGATTGAAATCTTATATTGAGGCCAAAAGTGAAAGGAAAACCAGGACAAAGAAATCTGCAGGGCAAGGGGCGGGGCTTGCTTAGCAAGAGCAATGGAAAACAACGACGATGAAGTAGCTTGTAGCTCACTGCCTGATATGTGTAAAGCGTTGGTACAGGCAAGATGGAGTTAATTCAATAAAATAAATATAAAATACTCTCTCCTCTGTCAGGCCTCGCTGGAAGCAGGTCAGGGGTCACTGAGCCGCTTCACTGGAGCACTAATCGATTTGCTGTCAAGGTGGCCTGCTGGGGTTTCAAGCGGGAGAGGAATTGAGAGGCGCTCTGGCCCAATTTCCATAATTGCTCACTGCCTTTAGTGTACAACCTTTTATGAAACACAAAAAATATATCATGGAATTGTATTGATTAGCCATTGGGCTGAATAATTCACTTAGTATTTATTACCTGACCCCAAGAGGTTAAATAAATCCACTATCTAACTTGGGTTTGTGAGAAATATTACTTATTCATTGAAATGTGGGCTGATTATTGCACAATAGGCCTGTATCTTTGTTTCTTGATTTTGCAATCAAGATTAACCCCTCTTGCATTTGGGGGCCAACAAGTCAGTGGGAAAAAAGCATGGTTTGAGTGCTCCCCGGAACAAGCGCAGTAAAATCACTGCTGAATATCACTTTGAAGCAATTTTTTTTGGTGTGCAATTTTTTTTGGTGTTCAATTTTAATCATTTGACTCAAATTTCAAAATGGCTCCAAACAAACTTTATGGATGCCAGTGAATTGTAGACAGAAGCCTGGTTTTCATTGTAAACACTACATTTTATAATAACAGACTTAATAATGGTGATGACATCTAAGTCCATTTTTATTACACCATTTTTGGAAAGCTTATCCTATTACATTAAACACCCATAAATTAAGTGTCCCCAGAAACAAAAGGGTGTTGGATGGTTGGGTAGGATGAAGAAGACTCTTTTGGTCTTAAAGATGAATCAATCATGGACAAATGACTGATATTTATTCCAGAAAAGATAATTTTAAGTAACTTGAAAATATGATGGAATTTCATCTGTAAGACATTTTGTGCATTTGTAAACTTTAGGGAAGTCATTACTTATTTACTGGGCAGTGCCATTTGCACATTTCTGTGACTCTGAATGACTGAGCAGTAAATCTGTTTGGAAGTGCTATACATCCCAGTCACAACTGCATGGCATTCAAATCTAATTATGTTCTCAGTTGCCATGAGCTCTCACTGTCAAGATACAACCCTTCCTTACCTCCCTCTGAAAAATATGTTTTTAACTTTTGTGTCAAGTCTTTCTTCAGTTTCCTGTCTGCATCCTCTAGCATCTCAAAGCATTGTTTTTGAAGTTTAATGGAATTTGTTGTAGGTCAAGGAAAGGAAACCATGTGAAGCTTTTTTTCCCCCTCTCCCTTCAATGAAAGGGAAAGGAAAAAAAATTCATTTGAGTTCAGTGCAAACTTTGTGTTTGTTGATCATTTTACATTTCTGTATCCAGGATCTAACCTTACGATTAATGGTAGGAAAAGCCAGGGTTTTGGAGTTAGACTCAGAGTCTGCCTTTCCTGTGCTGCAGAGTGGAAGGAAGAGATGATGGCTTAAAGCTGGGTAAATGTGCGCAGGACTTCCTTAAGCATGCTCAGGTGTACCCTATTTCCTGTCTTCGGTGGGGCTGCTGGTGTGAATTTCGGCATTACATTCCAATTTTTGTGTTCCCTGTTACCATGATTTGTTGATTGCCACTTTGGAAACTTTCAAGTTCAGATTTTGATGTTTGGTGTCTATATTTAGTTTTGGGTTAGGGGTGGATGTGGCAGGGTGGAGAAGGTAGGGAAGGGGAGGAGAGAGAAAATAGCATACTTGAATTGTTTTGTTTTGTTTTTCTTTTTAAGTGATGTCTTAAGTCTTGCTTTCCTTCTCCCTTTTGTCTGTGTGGGGCTCGGTTAAATGGAGAACATAGTTAACGAAATGACTTGAGAGCTCTTGATAGCCTCTTGAGATAATTTGGTTGTAAGCACTGCACAAAATGCATTCTCTCGATATGCTCATTTCAAGTGCTAATCGTGAATGTTACATTTTTAAGGAAGCCAATGTCATAATACTGTTCATGGCAATTCCAAAATAAATATTAGTGAGATGCTTTAAAAGGAGGGGGTGGTTTAAGAGAAAGAGAGAGAGAGAGAGAGAGAGAATGACAGACTCTGGTTTTTGTTTCTATAGAATTCTTGTGTAATTTAACTTGGGCTCTGCCATAAGGCACAAGACTTGCCTATGCTTAAGAATAATAATACACAGACAAGAGATCTGTTGAAAAAGCTAGAAATAATCGCTCTGTTTATGCAGCTTTATGTAATAGTCCAAGGAACCTAGTTAAGAGCTGATCAAGGAACCGGTGGCGTGTCTTTATTTCTAAGTATGACTGTTTTGAGTGGATGAGGGAAATTTCTTCTTATGCAATAAATTGTATTATAAATATAACGGGAAGATCCTGGGTTTGAATCCTGGCTATTACTCGTACCTGGGCAAATTAACTAACTTGTCCTGCTTCTTAAATTTGTATGGTGGGGATAATAGTACCTATCTTCACAGGGCTGTGTACTAATGAATCAGGATTCAGGATTATAGGAGATGATTTCGGCACATAATTAATGTATAAATAAGTGGTAGTTGTACTACTGTTACTCTTCAGGGATATTGTTGCACCCATTGGTATTGGTTAGACATTTTAGAACTGCTCTTGGTGGAGTTGCTAAACCAAAAACAATCTACACATACCAGAGCATCCTAGAATGTGTTCACCAAGTAACCTAAAAGGAAAATACAGTTTGACATTTGAAAATTTTTTGTTGTTATTTTTTTCTCTTTCCATTAAAATTCCTTCAGAGAGGGGAGGAGTATGGCAGATGTTCAACTGCACCCACAAAAGATGGCGGTTTTGTTTTTATTTTAACTGAAAGTGGCCAAGATTTCCCAACTGTTCTATTTTTACAAATTTTAAAAGTTTCATGGCCGGGTCAGATTTAGGCCTGTGTGGGAAAGGGCGATTTCTGCCAGCAGTGCAGCAGGGTCCCTGCTGTGTTGCGGTTTCCATGTATTTTTACATTCCATGCATTGCTGAACCGTGTATAGGAGGGAACTCTAAATCACCGGTGCTTTATGCGAGTTTGCGACCTTTTGATTTGGGCTTCAGAGTGAATGCGTTATTTTAAAACTGGAGATGTTATGCTAGTGACCGTGCCCCAGATTGTGCCTCCTCCCCTTCTCCCGGCTCCACCCTTCACTTCCCCAGTTGAAGTCAAAGGTAAACTTTATATAGCACAGGAAACATTTGGGGCTGCTAATAAACAAATGTCAGAAGGAGGAGGCCTTAATTGTTGGAGGTGCACATGCATATTTAGGGTGTTAAAGAAAGCCCGGTGGAGACAGGGAGGTGAGGGAGGACTACTGCTTCACCCAAATGTACAGATTTCTTAAGGACGGATTGTATGTCTCAGTGGATTCTGGACCTGTTGTAGGAGAATTCTACAGAGTCCGTTTCCAGTTGGAGGTCCTCTTCTAGCCATTGTTTAGGCCCCTGGTCTCCTCCTTGCCTCCCAGCTGGGCCCTGAGCTCTACTCCACAGCCCCACGCCCTGCGTGGAATGCACACCACAGCCACGCTAGGCTCCAAAGAGTCTGGTTCTGAACGTGTCACTCTGTCACTCACAAACATTCGTTGGAATCCTCTTCCTCTGAATTATTTGGCCTGTGGGCTCAAACCACCTTTTTAGCCTCCATCCTCTGGGTGCCTCATGCTTCTGCAACCCAGACTTCTTCCTTTCTCCCAGACACGTTCAGTACCTGCCCAGCTCCAGGTTCCGGCTCTCCTTGTTTGTCCCTTCTGCCAGGCTACCTTTCCCACATGGCCCTCTGCTCAGGTCCGGTTGTGTTGACCCTTTAAGGACCCTTTAAGGGGGGGGGCGTCCTTTAGCCCCTCTGGAAGGAATCTCTCCTGCCTCTCTCTACTGCTTTATTCTTGATCATATTTTAATTAAAAAATGTATCTATTTACTCAACAAGTATTTGTGGAGTCTCTCTTCTAGGCCAGCTCCTTTGCTTGATGTTGGGATGCAGAGATGAATAGTAATACACCATCTCCTGGCCATCAGGATTATTTTTAAACATTTAAAAAAATAAATTAGGAAAGTAATTTAACTACATTACAGAAAAATTGGAAAAGAAATTAAAAAAGGAAAGAAAAACCCCACAATCCAACCGTACTCATTATATTACATTTTTAATTCATGTGCATTTTTAACATTTTAAAGTTATGATGGTATGACTACAATTTTGTGTTTCTTTGTTTTAAATTCTTTTATATATATTTTTTCTGTGTTTCTACATAGCCCATATTTAACGGATAATAAATTATCTTCTTATTAAATATTGAGTTGTTTTCATTTTTCACTATTCTTTTTAAATAATACTGATGAACACATTCATATTTATAGTTATTTTTATAATTTGGATCATGTCTTTAACATAGTTTGTTTTCTTTAAAAAATTAAATGTCAGAGCTCCTTTTTCCAGTAAACTTGAAACAGAATCTGAATATCTAAAACAGAACTGTTCTGGTTGTCAAGGGTAGGAACCTAAAGCCCTACTTGTTCTTCCCCTTTCATAATCATTCCTGGGACTTTGCTGTCCAGAGGTCCTGAAACCCCTTTGTAGAATCCTAGGGCTTTGCAGAAAATACTTGGAAAGCCTTGTGATAAATCTCAGAAGAAGAATTACTTCTTCAGACATTATAAACATTTTTATGGCTCTCAATATATAACGTCAAATTGTTTTCCAACAACTTGTGTTCTGAGTGTTCAATTCTATTGGTTATTTGTGAGGGTACCAGTTTACCTACATCTTTGCCAACATTGTGTATCTACCATTAAATTTACTTTTACCTAGTTTAATAGATGAAAATTGGACTTAAGTGTATATTTCTTTTATTATGAGTCTGGTTGGGCATTTTCCATATGTGCATTTATTATTTATGTGTCTTTTTTGGTGACTTCTCTGTTTCATTCCCATTGACTATTTCTTTATTGGAATGTTATTATTTTTCTTATCAACTTGTTTAAGTGCATACGTATTAAAGACAGTAGCTATCAAGAGTGGCAAAATGAGAGGGGGCGAGGGATGAGAAATTACTTAATGGGTACTATGTACAATATTTGGGTGATGGTTACACTTAATGCCCAGACTTCACTACTATGCAAAATATCCATGTAACAAAACTGCACTTGTAACCCTTAAATTTATACCAAAAAACCCCACCTTTGTCAGAAAAAAACCCCAAATAGCTATCAAAAAGTAATGTCTTGTACATATTTTAGGGTTGTGAAACACTCGTAATTGATTCATTTTGTTTGCAAAACAAACACCCATGACTTCATTTCCAGCACCAGCCGCCACACTCCGGCCTCATTGGCTTTCTTCTGAAAGCCCAAACCTGTTCATGCCTCGGGAACTTGTCGTTCCTTCTTTCTGTAACTTTTCCTGCAGAACATCCATGGCTGGCTCTTTCTTGTCTTTTAGCTCAAATGTCACATCCTCAGAGAAGCCCCTTCCTGAAGGGGGCTAAAGTTCCATCCTTCCATTCAACCATCCAGCCATCCAGCCATCCAGCCTTTCATTCATCCTTTAACAAATGTCTGTTGAGTCCATGTATGTGCCAGGCACTGTACTTGGTACCAGGAATACAGCAATGAACAAAACAGATAGGTCTCTGCTTTCATGTGCAATATCTTACTCTTAGTCATTTCCTTCTTAATTGACACCCTCACCCCTACCTGTAGAAAGGCAATTCCATGTGAACAGGTACCTTATACTTCTTGCTCACCATTATTTTCCTGCCCTATGCATGCTAAATAAATACTGCTGAATGAATGAGTATTTCAAATGCCCCCCCATCTCTTCCTCCAATATGGTATCATTTCAATTGCTTGGAATGTTGATGGCATTTTTTCAGAAACTTAGACTTCCTTAGCCTAGCAGTCTATGTTAATTGGTTTTTCTCTCCCTACCTGGTCGCCAAGTTTCTGGATAGAATGAAGTTAAGGATTATCCTTTCTCCCCTAGCCCCACCCCGAGTCCTCCTGTTCCCATCATGTTACCACAGGGTTTGACCCAGAGGGTGTATTTTTCCTTTAGTGCATGAGCCCAGCTCCCATTAGTGTTAAGGAGGAGGCTGCTCTCTCATCTAGAGCCTGCTGGGATTTTTCAAGCACTATCTACACACTTAAAATAGAGGCACTTCAGCAAGTAGGAAGCAGTTGCACAAAGCCCCAACTTCAACCTGCTTTTAATAATAGAAACCCTTATTTGCCAAGTCCATGTCATTTTTTCCCTTGCAAGCTTTATTTAGAAGAGGAATGGGCTGAAGTTCATTTTTCCAAAGGAGAGTAAATGAAAGATCCATATGAGCTGGGGGAACCCTGGGCACGACAACCTTGTGTGTACTTGTACAACTCAGGAGCTGCAAACATCTACGCAAGGTTCAGCTGTGGTTGCCCTGCTGAGCAACAGAAGTATGAGAGCTGGAAAATTCCAACTGGAGGGGCAGGAACCAGAATCAGCATGTTCTTGCTTCAGCCAGTAAGGTGTCTGCCAGCCACGTGCTAGGCACCTTGCTGAGAAGTGGGGAGCGGCTGTGATAAGGAGCTAACCTTTGGGGATCACCTCGGTCAAATGAAGATTCCCAAGCCCCAGCCAGAATCAGATTTCCTGGGGACAGGTGACGGGGAATCGGCATTTTCAACAAGCTCCCCTTAGATTTCTTTTGCTTCGTGAGGGGTGAAAAACACAGGTCTGGCAGTGTGGGAAAGAATGACAGCAAATAATGATTTGAGTGTTAAGTGAGGTGCTAGGAGAGGGTATGTCAGGGCAGCCTAACCTGGGCTGGGAATGAGCAGTGCCTGGGAAGGCTCCCTGAAGAAGCCATATGGCGGTAGTGACTTGTAAGGGCAGAGGTGTTAGCTAGGAGGGGAGGGGTCTAGGCCTGGTCTTTGATCAACTATACATTAACAGAAGGAGGAATTTAATATTTCTCTGAAAAGTGTTCAGTTCATTAGAGTAAACTAGCTCAATGTCCATGTGTCTCTGCAACCATCAGGAATGGGAGTAATGTGCAAGTAGGAATTTCTCACTCATGAAAAGAATCAGGCTACATAGTGGCGCTGCACCTGCTGAAATGCTGGACGTGTCCTCTTCCCATTTGCTAATGGAAGGACGAATGGATGGAGGCAACCACGAGAATATGCACTAATGGTCCAGATAGATGCCAACTGGATGGGATTAATGGAAATTAGGCAGGTCCCAAATGAAATAGATCCCATCTCTTCTTTCTCTTCACTTTTTGGTTTGTTGGATTCCCTTTCAGTGGGAGTGTGTGTGTTTGTGCTGCAGGCAGATGCCTATTTTCCCCTCTGACCTTAGAGACACGGGGTTGGATGGGTAGAAGATAAAGTGGCGCCAACCCTTTGCTTGTCTACTGGGCCATGTTCTTTCCAGGCAGAGGTTCTAAAATCTATCTGCTGGTCTAATGTAGTCATTTTCAATATCGAGGGTTGCCTTTAGCTTAGGGAAAGAAAAGTTTGATTTGAGAACATGCATGACTTCTAAGGCTTGTAGTTCTGGCCTTGTACAGTGCTGTGGAGAACTGTGAGTCCAGCTTGGGGACTTCTGTGCTGTAGAACAAAGGCTTGTGACACCTTTGGGATGGTAACAGCAATGGTGGCTCGCCTAGGACTCTGTTGGCTGTCAGGTCAGGTTTTCCCATCATTGCCAGTGGAGTATGTTATTTTTGTCCCCATAGTTCTTAACTCCTAATGTTTGCTTGTTTGTTGGTGCTGACAGGCTTTCCTCTCTGTCCTCTTCCTTCTCTTGTGATCTCAAATGTTCTTACACCAATCTGGCTGTTTAAAAGTGTGTATTTCCTCATCTGGGGATATTTGTATTCAACCTGGAATTTTTCTTCCCTAAGTGTAATTTATAAGAAAACCAGTCTTCATTAACACAGAAGGCTACTCACCAAAATACTTACTAAATCTGGCTGTAGAATTTGACTTCATGACCTTTCAGGGTGGTGAATGTCAAAGACTGAGCCCGGGGCAGTATGAAATAATAAACAATTGGGCCGTAAGATCCAGCTTGACGGGCATCATCTGAAATCACCTCCCTGAATTTATTAGAGTTAATCAATCCAGGCTGAAAAACGGAGCTAGGAAATCTCTCCCACCCTGCTGCATTTCATTCACACTTACATCAGATAATAGAGGTTTGTGAGTTTCGTTTCGCTGTTGTATTCTGTCAAGACAATCAAATGTGTCCCCAAATGGATGCTCCTTGGATGTAACTTGAAAGGTGATAAAATGCCCAGGAAGAAAATCACCAAGTTGTTTCACTCGAATTGCTCAGGGCTTTTTTCCGAAGGTAAAACTGATTCTTCCTTTTCTGAGGTATATGTTGGTGGTGACAAAAGTTAGCAGGAATCACAGCTCATTTCAAACATCCAGACGGACCTGTAGAGATACATTAAGGAGACAACCCATTGAAAGAGAAGTACCAATAGAAAAATCTTACAGGGTTCAGGCTAGGGCAGCTGCTTGTGACCTCAAAGATTGGAAGTAAAAAGGCTGCTATTAGTTCCATGTCGGTTCTCAGAGTGAATGTTGCAGAGTGATGGAGGGTGTTAAGCTGTCAAATACCAGCAAGGGTTAATAAGGTTAAGGAAGAAATAAAAGCTGGTCAACAATAAAGCAGTGTGGATAAATCAGCTCCAATAAATAAAGCATGTCACGTCATGTATACATAGTGCGGGAAAAACAAAAATCATAACTCACATGCTCAGGCAATAGTTGCAAGATTTCTTCAATGGGACATCCCCCCATTATTTTCCTGGGCATCTTACATGCTCATTTGGACACCTCGATGGCCCCTTTTCCTTTCTGGAAGTCATTTAATCGCTTCCCTTGTAGGAGAATTCTCTGACAGCAATCAGAGAGTGTAAAATATAAGAAGAGCAGAACCCATGTAGCTTAGCACCTGATGTCAAAGAAAGGTCGTTATAAACCACCATGCCAAGGAGGTGATTCACTTTCAGTCCCCTTTGACCTCTGCCCTGGATAGGAAGGTCAGATAGATGCCTTCTGTGTGGGCTGAGTTTGCCCAGCTGACCGGGGAGATTCAGAGCTTTGGTGGCAAAAGAATTTTACAGATGATTCTGTACATTCGTATACTGCCCATAAGTGGTACAAGGTCTTGGTAACTCTGCATCTGAAATGCCTTCACACCCATAGACACTTACTGTTAACAACAGCAAGGTCTCAGAAAGGAAATTTTGCAGGCAAGGTGGCTCTTTTTACCTATGTTGGTGTGTAAGTGCCAGGTTCTAGCTCAGTTTTAAATGGTTCATAGCTGGCCATTCCAGCTGACCTCGGAGCCTCACTTTTATGGTTTCTTGTCTACTTCCAGACCCAATGGCTGTGGAGAATGCTTCTGGTTAGTGGTCACTCTCACTTAGAGGTGATTCCATAAAGCATGAATACAAAGAGTCATATGGAATATTTATTTCTTAGGGAAGCATACCCCAATTACACACTCAAGTCAGTATTACCCTTTTGAGAAGCCTTGGGCTTATTTCATTGCTTCAAACCTATCTTACCCCTCAGCGTGTGGCATATTACTTTGAATTTCCTTCGTAGTGCAAGTCTCCCTCTTTGGGGGCTGTGTTTGCAAAGTGCCAAATGTGAGGAGTCAAACAGATGACCAAGTGGGATAACTGTTCTTTGTTGTATTAGATGATAAAGTATGAGCACTGATTTTTTGTTTGGGTTTGGTCTGGTTTTCCATAGGACTGTTGAAGGCTTTCCAAAAGAGAGATTCCAAAAGTATACCAAGCAAGGGCCATAAAATTGGAAAAATTACATAGTTTCTCCAAGATTGAAGTTCTAGCAGAAACACGTGCTGGTTAAGCCTCAGCCTTATCATTTTATAGTCCTGCTTGTCAGTTGTCGAGCAGATCATGAGTTTGTGAAGGTGAGGTTTCTGTTCTCAGAGAGAGTCTTCCAGGGGGCAATTAGAAGTCTATGAAAAGTGACCTTAGCACTGTCTCTGCTTGGATCTGTTGCGCTTTTGGAACTCTAGAAATTGGTTTGTGGCGCACACAAAGGTTCTAGGATCTCAGCATCAGGGGTGGCCCAAGTCATGGAGATTTTTGTCAGAATACTGTCAGCTTTCCCATTCTTAGGAAATAAGGCTCGGCCAGCAACCACTATTTTCACCGACAATTTGTCTTTCCTTGCTTGAGTAATCCCAGTAGCGATCTAAAGAAGAATTTTGATTCCAAAGAGACACACTCATAAAGCTGTGCGTTGTTAAGAGAACGCGCATGTTTCTCAGATGCCCGCCTCCCCCTCTGTCCATTTCCCACCCTTTCCTCAACTCCACGTTAGATATCAACAATAACGCGATTGTTTTGGGGCTTTTTCTGTCATACTTCATGCCACTTCATGGTAAGCAATACAGTTGTGACTCCTTTTAGGATGAATCTGACTTTCCCTATACATTTGAATAGGATGAGTGGCGTGGAAACCAGCTGCTAGAATTTTGTTTTTGTGATTAAAAGGCAAAGTCCTGTAAGAATTAAATAAATGTCTTCCTTTCCTATCATGATCTGCCTGTTATAAACCATGTAGATTTGTAACTATGCCAATATAATAGGGTGGGGGAAGGGCTTCTCCATTCCGAAGGCTTAACTCCTTGGGAATAAGCTTTTTGGACACATAACACAATGAGGTCAAAGATATCACTCTGAGGCACAAGGATAATGAGAACGCTAATGAAAAAAGCCTAAGGTGGGCATCAGACAGGACTGGGTTTAAATTTCAGCATTTTCTTTGCTAGTCAAAAAGCCTTGGTTGGTTCAGTCTGAACTTCATTTCCTTATCTGTGCAATGGGCACAATTCCTGTTTCATAAGGTTAGTACTGTGTCTATCATGGAACTATCATAGTACATACTTAAATAAGGGCCATCAGTGATTTTTTAATTCTCTTTCTTTTGTCTAAAGTCATTTGCATAAAATGAAGTTCACAAACTTAGTATTTTTTTTTTTTAGTGAGAAAATTCTGGCACTTGACACAGAAAATTAATATTTGCTTATGAATTCTCTTTTCTGCAATGAAGCACAGTTTTGACGAATGTAAATGGCTCCAAGCTTTCATACTTCCCAAAGCAGAGAAACAAGCCCAAGAACTTTCCTAGGTTGAAGGGAGAACTGGGAAGGCAAGGGCCCAATTCGGGCCATGTGGAAATATGATTTCATTTTATAATTCCTTTCCACATCTTAATTGGTGACTTTAAAAATATTTTTAAAAAGTCATAATGCTAAGAAAAGGGAAACCTTTGAGTTCAACGTTCTTGCATTTTTCTCTTCTTTTCCTCTTTGTCCATCTGTCTCTCTTTGAACACCGCTGAGCAGAGGAGGCGCTTTGAGAAACACGTGACATTGCGTTGCCTAAGCAGCCTGCACCCTTGTCCCAATGGCCAGTCTTCAGAAAACAGAGAAGACTCCTTTTTTTTTTTTTAGTCCCTTTCCTTCTTCATTATATCCAAACTGCAAGGCAGAAAGCCTTTTTGCCTGTCCCCTAATTCCTTAGCCCATCCTTAATTAGTGTTTTTACGGCTAATCCCTCCCATATATCTTTAAGAGTTTCACATGCGTCGGCTCCCTACAAGTTTTATGGCGTTCAAAATAGAGGCAAGCTGGCAGTGTGTGATGGTGGGAATATATACAGTCACCAAGAGGGGGTTGGCTGTTTCTCGTAATTGATTGCTCACTGAAGCCTGCCCGCGCACTTTACCCCGAGGCCCGGCCTCGCTCCATATGCCTAGTGTCAGAACTCGGAAGCCAGCTGGTCAGTCAGCGCGTATCCTGTGGGAAGCGGCAGACACAGGCGGCCGGGTAGCCATCAGCCTCCCCGAGCACATTTCCTCTGTGTTTTCATAATAGTTCTGTAAGCTTTAATTATGCTGTGTGACAACACATTCATGAACTATCAAAATAAATCCTTTGAGGAGATGGCTGCTAACAAGTTTTGAAGCAACAGTGCTTGTTGCAAAGAAGTAAGGAGCGAGGCAATCAGATTTTGCAGGAACCCCCTCAATGTTGAAACCAGATGAAACGTTCTCTTGCCTTTTGTATCGTGCTGACAAATGCTCCTTTTAAAGCTGTGCCCTTAAGAAGTTAACTGAAGACACTTATTGCAACACTCGAGTGTATCCAACTCAGTGCTTTACAATTAGCAGCGGTAATGCAAGCATAAAAGCGGTGCCCCGATATCAGTATATAATCTGAAGGAACACCACAGGGTCCATTAAGGCCATTTACAGTTGGGACTGAGACTAATGGTATTAAATTATTACGGCTATTGCTAAAGGGGCATTATAAGTGAATCCCTTCCAGCTGGGTTGGTTGTATATGCTCTTTGTCAACAGTACACTCCTTTAAGGATATCCTTATTGTTCACGATCGTTTAGACGTGATGCTGGGAGCTTTACTGAAGGTGTAAATAACACCCGACAGAAAGACTGGGAATTAGGGTTTGATTAAAGTTGGCTTAGAGTTAAGTGGCGCTGGGTAGTTGTTGGGCAAATCCTACTTGTCTGTATATACACACGTGCCCGTGTGCTCACACATGGGATTGCCTGCGTTCAGGAACCGCGTGGACAGCATTCCTTTGCCCGAACACACATGAGCGGACAGATCCATAAGTCAGAGTTGCTCCGATTGTGCCATGTGATTGTTCTGTTTGGAACTTGGCAGAATTTAGGGAATTAGTGTTAGAATGTCAGAAAGAATTCTATTTGGAATCCACATTTTTAAGAAGGAAGAGCAATTTAAACCCCCCCCACCCCCGTCTGAATTAGTCATTTATTTATCTATGTATCTATTTATTGTTATGAGTGTGTTTGCCATTTATTTGGGCAGGAGATTCCCAGAACCTCCTCCAAAGTTGGCAGCATTGTTAACTGTTAAGTTATTTTAGCTCCCCCAACTCCCAATCAAACAACAGGAGACTGCTTTAAAGAATAATTAAGCACTAGGGCCTTCAGTTTCAATTTACTAAAGTAAGGAAGTTGCAAATAGAAATTTGGGAATAAATTCGAAGTTGCTACCGAGCTCGAGTAATGAACGTGGCGTGAATTAATAACTCCAGCATTGTCAGGGGTGAGAGAGAGAAGACCGAAGCACGCACAGGCGCCTGTCTTCTCAGGAAGAGGTCAAAGATCAGAAGGTGTTCATTGCAGATAAGATCACGCAGGTTGCCATGTTAAGTATACTCATATATATTATATATAGCTATTATGCTATATGTGTCTCCTTCCTATTATGTAAATTAAATAATTATAGATAATTGAATAATTGTTATAAATTACCCCCATTGTTTGCTTTGATCATATGTATTTATTGAGCGTCTGCTTATTTTGTGTCTTCTGCTGTGCCAGGCACCATGGAGGGGGAGAAGAGTGGTATCGGACGTGACTCAGGGAGTTTACAATTGAGTGGTGAAGGATAGACTGAGAAGACAAACTGGTTCAGAGCTAGATTATATGGTACTAGTTATGAATGCCATAAAGGTTTAAGGAAGGGGTAAAGTAGGTAAGGTAAATTGGCAGCAGAGTGTGGAGGAAATGGGGCTCATGCTGGGATAGGACTGAGGAAGGGGGAGGTGGGAGAGGCAAGGAGAGGACAGAGGCGGCCACCTTCTCAACTGCAGGTGAAGGCCCAGAGAGGATTGTGTGGCAGCAGAGGTTGGGACACTGCGGACGGAGGCCTGCTGGGTTAAGGCAGAGCCTTGTTCCTGCCAAGTACTGTTAGGCTCTGGGGACACAAGTGCATAAGACATTGTCCTACCCTCAGGGGACTTAGAACCTCGTGCAGTCCTTCTCAACCTATGCACCTTTCTACTAAAATAAAATTTGTTTGCACTGAATTAAAAAAACTCATGGCGCTTTGAAGCCGATCCACCAATTCCTTGACCCAAGGTTAAGAACTGCTGCTTTATGGGAATGTAGACCATACGTTTAAGGTGGACTGGTTTGCAGGGGTAAGGCAGGGAGACTTAAAATCCTGGCAGAAGAGTTTGACAGACATGGAAGGCAACAGGGAGCCTTTGAAAAGACCTACAGAAAATATTAGAGATGGGCCATTGTCCATCCACCTCATTTTGCGGTGGGGAAACTGAGAGTAGGGGGCTGAGGTCACTGCCCAAGCCCCCCACTTGTTCCTAGGGGCTTCTTATTATCCTTTGCTGGATAGAGACTTCCTGCTTGGATCAGACTGTCTCAGGAATTATCAGGGTGGCAGCAAAGGGTGCAAGATGAAAAACTGACCTAGGTTAACGTCTCCTTAGCAGAGACGCACAGAGAACAATCAGGGGCAGTAAGAGAAAAGGAGAATTTAGGAGGAAGGTAAGAACAAAGGATGGAGCCACTGGCATGAAAGAAACTCCACCAAATGTAGTTTTAATGCACATCGCTGTCGGCACATGAGACACTTCTTAGTGAGAAACCTCTTCTTGAACTTTGCGATAAAGCGGAGAATCTTTGCAATCTTTGAAACCTTTCACTTTGGAAATATCCACAAAACAAATGGGAAAAACAAACATTAATGAGGCAGATATAAAACACTTCGGAGAAAAAATAATTTAGCATTTTATAGTTGCTATAGAAACACCTCAGCCTTCACTCTTGCTAATTAGTTGGATTTTACACATTTTATATTTGGAAATGCAAATCAGTTTTCATAAATTATTACTTATTTTTTCATTTATATTTACATTACTGTTATGCAGCTACACACAGGAAGTCTAGGATATTATTTGGTTATATAACACGACATAGTTATATGAGCCTGACATTTATATCCACATGACGTGTCTTAAGTTTAAATATTCTCCTGTTAAATGTTGTGGGAAATTATACAGAGATTTATAATTTTTACAGAAGAAAATGTAAATTATGTGGTGGCTTACTAAAGTGCTTTCTCATGGAGTCTTGAGGGAGAAGAGGGGAGTTTTACCCCCAGTAGACTCTAAATAATAAACATTTAAAAGTGTTTCTCTAGTCGTGGGAATTACGGTTGGTTTGGGTGTCTTCTGAACTTTTGGTACTAAACATTCGCCATCTGTAAACACTTACTGGGCTCTTAATGATTGGAGAAGACACAGAAATGTTTGGAGGAAAGAGAAAATAGGACAGCTCCAAGATCTGGGGTGGCTTAAAGTCTTGTGGAGAGGAGGTGAGTGAATGCTCAGATCGGTAGATGGGGAATTATAGATACATTTTCAGCTTATAGTCACAAGACGGGAGGAGGGAAGCTGTAGACTTTGGCTTTGCTGTTGAACAAAGGTACTCTTTGACAGACCTGGGTTCAACTCTCAGACCTACTGCTTTCCAGGTACATGATTTGGGGCAAATTATTTGACCTCTCTAAGACTGTTCCTCTAAATTGGAGACAAAAAGAATGATTCCTACATCATAGGGTTTTTGTGAAGATCAAATCATGGAATATTTATAAAGTGTTTGGTTCAGGACCCAGCTCATGAGAAAGCACTTAGCTGGTGATACCTATTATAACATTATGATCACAGTCATTTCTCATTGTGCATGCATTTATCCTTCTGATTTCAACTATGTGTGCTAGAACAAAAAATCAAAAAGAGAAAAGAACGCTAAGAGAAAAAGAACAGTTTAAATAATGTTCTCCATTTCATTCACTGAGTAGCTGTCTCCTAGTGAGCACGAGATGTAAACTTGCTGATAATCAGACCTTTGTATATAAATATTAATATATAAGTCTGTAAACGCATGCATACTGCACTCTATGTGTAGTGTAAGGGATTTTCAAGGATTATTTTGACTTTATGTAATTTTTTCCTTCTGCACTGACTTTAGATGCTAACTCCCGAGTCACAGTTGAAGCCACTGTGCTGTTGTTGTTGTGTTGATAATGTTGTTATTGGCCTGACGTGAAGGGACATTTAGGGTAGCTGATGGAATGACTCGAGCTACGGTTGAGAGCTTGGATTAAATCTGAATGTCCTTGGATGATTTTGACAAGGAGAGAAAACAGTGAGCAAGGAGAAGGGGTGGACGATTCTTAAATGTCCAGTGTGCAGGAAAGAGGGGAGGGTGTTGGGCTAAAGGTGGCGGGTGCCGGGAGGGGGCTATGACCCCTTGCCAGGGGCCACAACAGGGGTGGCAGAGAGAGGAAATGAGGCTGTGAGAAATGAGAGCCGCAGAGAGGAGACCGACTGGGTGCTTAGCCACATGTGGGAAACAAGCAGCCCGGGGAGAAAAATGTTTATATCTACACTAGTATTTTTGGAGACTGTCCTTTCAGTGATGCATTTGGATAACAAGGTATTCTAATGCTCTTTAGCCGCCTTCTCAGTCTTGTGTCTTCAGTTATTTGAAAAACAGTAACCAGGATCACTTCCTTCCCTAGGCTGATTTCCGTCTTTTCCTGAATCAATAAGCAAGGATTTGTTTCTTCTTTGTGTCTATGACCCCATTTAAATTCAGAGTTCACGGTAACATAAATGGTAACTGGTAGGAAAACAAATAAAGTACAAACGCATAAATATATTTCTTTTTCAAAATTTACCACATTAAACAAGCCAATAGTTTTGATGTTATCTCCATAAAGTTGTGGCTTGGCTATTTCTTAGACCTGCTGGGATATGTCCAGACAGGAAGTGTACGGTATTGAGGGAATGGGGAGTGACACTGACGGCAACTGGGAAGTGAATGCTCCTTCTAAGGGGGAGGCCGCGGCCCATTCACAGCTCTGCTTGTTGCTGTTGGGGAATTTGAACCCAATGGTACCAGATATGACTTTTCAACAGAGCCCAGAAGTTGGCATTTTAATGTCAAATCTGATTTTAAATGATGGCAACTAAATAAATCACCATGGAAGCCAAAACAAATTAGTCTGTGAGTTGCAAGTTTGTCAACTTTCATTTAGGGCCACACTGTGCAATATGGTAGCCAATACTAGGTGTGGCTATTGAGCACTTGAGAAGTGGTTGGTTTGAATAAATACACACTGGATTTTGAAGACTATAAATTACATTAATAATTTTTAATATTGATTACATGTTAAAATAATACTATTTTTGCATATGATGGGTTAAACATATTATTAAAATTAATTTTACTTGTTATTTTCTCTTTTAAAAATGTGGCTACCAGACCATTTAAAATCTCGTGTGATGTGCATTTGTGGCTTGCATTGTATTTCTAGTGGACATATTGCTCTACAGAGTTTGAGCTGAGCTTTTTTCTCTAAGGCCGTCTCTAAGTGTGTTTGTGGTTTTCTGTGAATGAAGGTCCATGAACTTACTTACTTGTCCTTTCCTCCTGCTTAGCCCAACCTAAAAGTCAAGAAAGGTCTGCCTTTTGGGTGGGTCCTCCAGCCAGATCAGTTTTGATCCAGGGGTAGAGCTTAAAATGGATCTCACGCCTTGAGCTCAGGTTTTGGTTGGCTGATGGGTATGTACCACCCAGCTGTCCTCACCTGAGTCCCCGTAGTGATGACCCCAACATTTGGCATCCCAGTCATGGGCATGGAGCCTTTGGCACCTGGGTTCTTCAGAAGACATGGGAACCTCCCAGGAACCACATTTCTTTTGTTTGCCATAATTTTTATTAAAAGCAGACACTTTAAGTTTTCCCGGGTGAAAATAAACTTTCACCGTTGCCACCAGAGTTACATTTTAACTCACATTTTGAGTTAAACTGAGGCTCGGATTTTAACTGACTCAGATGACTTAGTAACTGATCAAGACCCACTCCGAGAAGCTTAATCCATGAGAGAGCGATTTCCAAAGGCAGGAGAGCGGTAGCCAGTCCATAGGGCCATGACTGAGAACAGCAACCCGGAAAGATGGGATATGTGGGTCCCCAAACTAGGTAGCCTTGGGACAGGCTGTTTCCCCTTTCATGCTGCCAGTCCACTGCCACCTTGGAAAGCCACTGGCCACGCTCTCTCTGGCTTTTCAGAGAACAGTGGATTTGTGGATCTGATCAAGTAAGCTCTAGATTCAAATCCAGAAAATATTTTTGCCTTATGTTCTAGGTGCTAGGTTCTGTATGGATTGTTTTCACAGGCGTTCTCTTACTTAATTCTCACTGCATGGAATACATCTGATAACCTCTACTGAGATTTTATATCAACAGAGAGAAGGAGATCACTTGAGAGTCTCCACCCACCCCCAGGTGTGCTAGGGATTTAATAATTTTCTTAAAGACAAGACAATTTGAACACCCAGATGTGAGCATATGGATTTCCTTTTTGTTTCTTCCTTAGTCCAGCTCAGAGATTCTCAAATTTTAGTAGTTCGTAAATGCAAATCCACACGTGTGGTATTTTATGGGCAATATAAGTGATTTTCAAGGGTAATTTTGAGTATGCGATTTTTACCTTCCATGCTAACTTTCGGACCTGACTTCTTGGCTAAGATAGACCTTCTCTAGATGTGCTTGATTCCAGGTGGTTGGACACAAAGATGGGGGATAAACACCCACTGTCTCCAGTGCTTACAGAATAACGTGTGTTCTTAATGTGGGCTTTGGTGGTGTGAAGAGAAAACCCAATGAAGTCTAGACAGTCTCAGCATTCCTGAAGTTAGAGGGCAGAAATCTGGTCCGTGTAGGGGAGGCCTTCTTTGGAAGTAGAGATGGCATTGGACAGGCAGTCTGAAAGGGAAACAGCCCGTCCTGAGGCTCCACCTATCAGGCTATCTGGACCCACACATTTTGGCTCTCTTCAGGAGCTTTGGCTCTGTATAAGCCATGCTCATGTTATCTCTAGAAGGAGCTTCAAGATCAGCTCCACGATGAGCTCTTGCAGCTTCCAAGAGTGTCAGTTATGAGGCTTTCTGATTGCTTTGGAAAAGAATCCAGTGAAATTCATCAACTTTGTGGGAGTTTACCGTGGGTTCTTTTGTGCAAGGAATACATTGGTAGTAAGCTAACATTTATTGAGGGCTTATGATATGCCAAGGACAGTGTTAAACATTGCAATTATGTCCTATCACATTTAATTCACACAGTACTCTGAGGTAGGTATTACTTGTCCTCTTTTAAAGATTAGACATTTGAGAGAGGTTAAAAAAATTGCCCAGGGTATCATGCTTTTCTATCGAGGACTGTATCAGATATGGCTAGATTTGGCTGCCAGTGAGGAACCCCTGGCTTGACCCAAAATAAAACAAAGCAGTGGCCCAAATAAGACAGAAGTTTATTACTTTCACATAAATGTAGCCTGAAGTAAGCAGCCTAGAGATGGGTGGAAGCTCTTTCCTACAAAGCCCTCCAGCCAGGCTCCCTGTCCTGTGTGCTTCTGCCATCCCTGGAGGTGGCATCATCCCTGCTGTGCACAATGAAGCTGTAGCCATCACAGCTACGTTCCTACTAGCAGAATGGAGGGAGGAAAGGGGCAGGCAGACTCCTGCTCTCAATGACACTGTTTGCATATTGCATATAGCACTCTGCTTTCATCTCATGGGCCAGACCTTGGCCATGTGGATACCCAGCTATAAGAGACGCTGGAAAATAGTTTTATTGTGGGCAGCTTTGTGCTCAGATGACTATCCAAGATGTGATCACTACAGATGAAGGAGCAAACAAGTATCTGAGGTTGGCAATAGACTTTGGTCACCACAATGACCTTGGACAAGTCATTTAGATTCTTTCTAATTTCTCCATCTGTTAAATGCACGTGATGATGATTAGCAGGTCCTAACTCCGAGGACGTTCTGAGGAATAAGTGAGGCTCTTTGGAAAGCATGTAGCACAGTACCCTATAGCTGGCATCATTCAAAACATCGTAGCCCTTTTAAATTATAACATGACGAATTCTTCCTTATTTCTGTTAATTTTGTGACTGTGGTAACATAGTCACAAGAGAAAGATGCTCATTTTCTATATCTTCTCTTTCGTGATCTATTTTCACTATTAAACAATATTTTTGAATCTTCTGGCTACCACATAACTTTAGCTTAATATCAATTTTCCTGACAGACTGAGGTGGTATGATTTACTGATCATGAATCCTAAAAGGTTTGGAGAAGAAATCATGAAAGATAATGTTAAGTTGCCTTTCTTTCTCTTTCTGTTGATACTCTCACAGATGCTCTCTTTCTCTTAGAGGACTAACTCATCACTGTATTTGACTGACTAAAAGAGGGGCTTACTTTTTAAGCCAGGGGCTTCTACTCTTCTTTGGAACGCTGAAGACTGTCATTCCAATTCAACACGTTGGCTCGGGAGGATGAGAGCTCTAGAGATGTGCATGGAACAGAGAGTGTTAAGCCTTTAGCTTGGACCAGACCTTGAGCAGTTAGTGCAGAAGATAGAGACGGATTGGTTGTTGAGCTAAAATCCTCCACTGGCTTCCCATGGGATGAATCCATCCTGACTCAGTCCCTAGTGCACCACGAGGCTCTGGTGGTCTGCCCTGTGCCCACCTCACTGGCCTCTGCCTGGACCGCAGACCCTCCAACCTCACCTGTGCCCCCTGTCACCTTGGGGACTTTCTGCAGTTGGATCCTTCTACCTGGAGGGCCTTCTTCCCCTCTCTACCCACTTACCTGTGCCTCATCCTTCAAATCCCACTTCCAGGAAAGCCTCTCTGAGCCCCCGAATTGGTCTGACTTCTGTGTTTTCACTCTCATGACACTGGCTGCTTTTCTTTAGAGTGCTCATCTCAACCATGATGACAGGCTGCTCAGGCGGCTGTGATTCATGTCTGCCTCCTCCTCTGGTCTCAGGGAGGGCCGGGACAATGCTACTTTTGCTCACATCTCATCCCTTATGCCTGACTTGGAGCTTCACAAAACTGTGCAGAATAAATCAATTTGAAAATCCATATATTACCTGTGGATCATCCTCTGGTAATTAGAAGGCCTGCTTAAAAATGAAGTATTTTTTTTTTTTTTTTTTTTAAAGCTGAGCAGTTGCATGGTGGGTATACTAGTTTTCTAGGGCTGCCACACCAAAGTACCATAGACTGGATGGCTTAAACAACAGACATTTATTTTCTCACAGTTCTGGAGGCTGGATGTCCAAGATCAAGGTGCCCTCAGAGTTGGTTTCTTCTGAGGGTCTCGCTGCTTTGCTTGTAGATGCCGTCTTCTTCCAGCATCTTCAGATGGTACCCCTCCCCCCTGCATGTTGGTGTTCTAATGTCCTCTTCTTATAAGGACACCAGTCATATTGGGTCAGGGCCCACCCCAGTGACTTTACTTAATTTTAATACCTCTTTAAAGATCCTGTCTCCAAATACAGTCACATTCTGAGGTACTGAGGGTTAGGACTTCAACTTATGGATTTGGGGGGGAGGTGACAAAATTCGGCCCACAGCAGTGGGCTCACTGGGCTCTGACGAAGACAGAGTCTGATGTCTTCAGCTCACACATCAGCGTTTTTCTTAGCAGAGACCCGGGTCCTGGTGGCTATGTGGTCCACATTAAAGGGCAAGATTTGTTTTCATTACATTTTTTTTTTAACTGAGGCCATCTTATCTGGTTAGACAGGCTTCTTTAGAACCAAATTTTGTTCTTTGTGACATTTGGAGTTAATATGAGGAAATACTCTTTGTATTGTCTGGTATTGAAAATGTCAGTAAACAAACACAGCAGTCAAAGGAGGGGGTTTAGTAACAAAAGGCATTGTTTCATGATGCAGGAGGCAACAAGAGTGTTCAGAACAAAGGTTTTCTCAAAATAGGCTTTTTAGCAAACTTTGGAGCCCGGCTCTTGTACCCCACCCGCCTCTATTCTGCTGAAGCTGCGATGCTGATGATAATACTTATTATTTTAACCAGCCCCCCAACCTACAAACACAAACATGCTCTTAATTTCAGGGCTGACAGCAGGGCTGGGAAGGTCCTTATAGGATCGCAAAACAACTCGGGCAGTTGAGGGCTTCCGGCAGCCAGCTAACAAAAATATACTCTCAGAGGATGCAGCTCAGGGAGGCGTGGGACCCGCACAGCAGAGAGCCTGAAAGCCGGCCTTTCCGTTTTTTTACAGAGCTTCACCCTCACATCTGGCGGAGCTGTGACAATCAGTGTTAGACCATTTTAGAAATCAGATACCCTGGGTACCAGGAAGTTGATTTGCCTTCAACTTCCTTAAGAAAACACGCATTAATATTTAAGCCGGGTTTTCATAAAAGAGGCGTTGTGTTGGAGATGTGAAATAGAGTTAGGTGCTGGGAAAACTCCCTCAGATATAGTGACCCTGATGCAATTCAAATCATCCTCCAGATTTGCAAAGGAAAAGGAGCAGGACTCACCCTGCCCCCAAGTCCTTGTGGCATGCTGTATCTACTGTTCTATGCCGTGTGTCTATAATTTGCAAGGAACTGGACTTTAAGTTGTAACTTCCTTCTCTGTAAACAGAAGTTGGAGAATCATGAAGGTTACCTTCTTAAGTGATCCCCAAAAACACTGTTTATGATTTCCCCTCGGTATTGTTTCTTTGCAGCTTTTTTCAATTAAAGAGCTGTGTGGCATACAGCATGCCATTGTAAAGCTCATGGTGGCTCTTGCTGTTGAGGTCCAGCTTTGTGCATTTTCCTGTCCTCCTTTGGATCCACTCCCTGTGGAGCTGACATTGAGATTGTGTCTGATAAATCAGGCACAACAATCCTGATAGTGCCATCTTGAACGTAAAGTGTGATTTTGGTAGGCCTCTAAAAGAGTTGTGGAGACAAATACAGTTCTTAAAGGGTGAAAGGGCTTTTTCAAAGATCAGTGTAAATGGTTTACTTTAAAAATAAACATTTTAAATCACTTTGATCTTAGCTGTCCAAAAGATGCAAACTAGTCATGCTTTTAGGGGAGTATTTTCCGGGGTTTTAAACCTAGCATAGACCATTTCCTCTTTGTGAAAAGATAAATAATTTTTGTAACAATAGAACACATGAAGAAGCAATTGTGTAAGTAATGGGCAGGTAGAATACTGAAGGTGTTGTAAGAGCAGAAGTTGGTTTTGCATTTGCCAATGGAGATTTTGGTA
Organism: Eulemur rufifrons; assembly: GCF_041146395.1. Taxonomy (NCBI): domain Eukaryota; kingdom Metazoa; phylum Chordata; class Mammalia; order Primates; family Lemuridae; genus Eulemur; species Eulemur rufifrons. Next base: position 24,653,040 of record NC_090992.1, read on the forward strand.
ACCTTTTTAGGTAAGATTATTCAGATTTGAATCCTGCAAACCGCATTCCTCTTTCCCACCCATCCATTTCCATCTCATCTTCAAGGGTATCATGACCATTTTTCGGTCAGATACGTTATTGAAAATAGGTCTGTGCTAGGTCCTGGGGTGTCTTCAGTTTTAGACTTCACTCTTTTGGACTGTGTGTTCACCAGGCAATATCTCTTAAATACAATTCCAGCATGAACTTAGTATCTATGAGTGTCAAGCTCTGTATTTGGTGTTTTGGTACAATGGTTAATAGTTTGAGGATTCTCTGAATTTTAGATTTTGATTAAGTAAAACATAATTGCAATGGGAGTAAGTTCTGATGGCCTTTAAAAACCCAACTATAAATTATGCAAAGGTAAAATGAAATGATTTTGAGGTTTTCCACATGTTTTCTTTGCATGGAAAAGCAAGTGTCAGCTGTACTAATATCACATATTATTTAGTCTTTAAACTTTTTTTTTTTTTTTTTAATTTTGCTGGTGGTTATCTGCGGGATAACAGGAAGTTTCCTCAGTAGATCAGCCATCTTTTTCATATTGATAGTATGAATTGTTACTCTAAAGATTGAGACGACAAGTGATCATTTTCAACAATGTTTTAAGACCAAGACTGGCATAGTAAAAAAAATCTGATATTTGATTTTTAACCGGCTTCTACTGGCGTTTCTTAAACAGGGCTCCTTTGTCAAGTTCTACAGTCGCAGAGTGGGGGAGGTTTAGGTTTTGGAAAAGGAGGTGCTGTTGGAGGCAGTTTGGATGGTTCTTCATGGGTTTCTCAACACTCTAAAGCAATTAACAGAAAACATGTGCTCTTCTTTGGATGGACAGAACCACGGAGTGGACACAGGCTAACCCGAATGAGGACACTGAGTTCTAATCTGAGCTCTTTCCCTACTAATAAGCTACGTGACCTTAGGCAAGACCTTTAACGCCTCTGCGATGTTTCTTCATCTATAAATTAAAAAGGGTTTGACTTGAGAGCAAGTTAAAAAAATATATATAGAATAAAGGCAAAGCTACTGTGATTGAGGAAGGAGGACATGAGGCTGGGGGGCCTTCCCAGGCTGGGCTGTCCCTCAGCCCATGTCACAGTCACTCCTACTGCTAGCGTCTTCACATTCCTCCAGTCTAAAAGCGATAATGTTAATTAGAATTTAAACTGATAAAAGCCCTTTTGACTTTTTTCACGTGGTCCTTTGCTGATGTCACATGTTGTAGAAAACTTGGAAAATATGAAAAAGTTGTAAAAGAAGGCCAAAATAATTTATTAGCATCCATACTCAGAGATATGCATTTGGAGTACATTTCTTTTCTTTTAGTTTTCTTTCTTATCAGTCTCTCTGTTTTTTAACTAAAGTATATATAGAAAGTGTATATAGATATGTAATTTAAGAATCCTCATTATTGGATATTTTGGTATTTCTAGTTTTTTATGGTCACACATATCACTATGATCAACATCTTTGACTATATATCGGTTGCTTTGATGACAGTCTTAAGAGAGATTTCTAAATGTATAATTCCTGGATCAAAAGTCTGACTTCTTAAACTTCTAGTGATCTCATTTTATTTCATTTTTGTTGGGTACCATTTGTTTTAGTAGAAATAGTCTCTTGTTCTTACATATGGAACTTTCATGAATTGTTCAGACTGTTAGGTGAAATAATATTCTGAAAAGTAGTAAACATGAAGCAGCGCTTGCAGATTAGAGAATAAAATATATCTCCCATGTCATTATTAAATGGATCATTGTCTTTATTGAATGTTGTGGCAGAAAGTTGCTTTCCAATTTGGAGAAAATAACTTGTGAAATCAATGCTAACATGTGTTGCATAACTGGGATCTCTCTGATTGCTAAGGTTTTTTTTCCTCCCTTCACATCTCATGATACTTACCATTGGTTTAAAAACACAGGACTTATGTGTTTCCAACACCCCTCATTTCTGAACTCCTATTTTTTTTAAAAAAAATTGGAACCGTGCATCTTAGGGGGGAGAATAAATACATATTTAAGGTATGAATGCTTCTTTCAGGAATTGATCTTCGTCTTGACTGGCCAATTTCTCAGGTGCATGAAGAGACCCTGGCTACTTGGTCATTCACAGAGGAATATATTTTAAAACTGCTTTCTTGACCCTGTTCTAACTTGGAGGCAAGCACATTCCTCACTTTTTCCCAACCAAAGCGAACCAAATTTTCATGTGCAGAGAGTGTGTTTTCAGTGGATTAGTCCCAAAGCTATGTTGTTCTAGAGGTCTTAGAACTGCTTATATAGTGCACAATAAGCTTTGTAGCACAATTTAAATGTTGATTTTAACATATAAACAGTCATCCAAAAGCATTTCAGAAAAGCTGTTTTTAGGAGTTGGCTGGAAAGTGTATTGGATAATGATTTCTCAAGCATGTTTATTTTTTTGTGTCTTTATTTAGTCATATAAAGTTTTTCCTTTTACTGGGACCCCATAAAGAAGTTCTGTGTCCGCTTTTTTCTTTCTCTGTGCTGCTTCCTTTCCACTTCCAGCTGTTTCATTTATTCATCTGAGACATTAGATGACATTCTTTATTTTGCCAACAATGACTTATTTATAACTAATTGCCTGGGTTCTGGTTTTGTTAGGAAACTGTATTGACAATGATAATTTTTAGTTGTCTCACAATGAGGGTACATGAATTAACACAGATCCTAATCAAAAAATGGCAAGTGAGAAACAAAACCCCCACCAACGGCACATTTCTGACATTGCCTTTGTTCAGTGTTGCATTAATAGGAAGGTGACATTCTTTTGATAAGTAAAGCATATGTAAATAGGAAGAGTTTTTAAAAATAGAATTCTGCAAGTCAGGTTCATTTCTATGGATTCATAAGACAGAGAATAAGTTAGACAGAAACCTTCTGTTGATAGAGAATAGAACTTGGACTTGTTTTTTCTGCTTTGTTTATGAACTGAACTTTCTTATGTGTTGGCTATCGCTGGGTATAGTTGGGTATAATTGGGCATAGTCTGACATGCCTTTTTTGGACGTGACGATGATTAGTTATATGAGTTTGTGAAATTGTAAATCTAATTTCTGGGCAGCATCAAAGGTGGGATTACCTGAAAGGGATTCCTGGGTTGCTTTGTGATTTGGTAATTATGGTTATTGACTTGTGTCTGTCTCCAAGAGGGGAATAAAAGTGCTATGCTCACTAGTGACCAAATTGGTCAGTTCTGCTCATATGCCCATCGCAGCCTCTTTACCATTAAGCTATTTCAAAGTTCATCTATTGTAAAATTAGAATTGTAAAGATGGTCAGAGTTGCCACCACTCTGGGACAATGGTGAGGGACTCACGGTGTCAGCCCCACCAAACACTACAGTGGAAATCATCACACAATTATTTGTGGTGTCACCTAGTGGAAACCATCATTATTTGTGGTGTCACCAAGTCCCCAAAGAGTTTGGCTTCCTGTCCAGCCCCAGTTATCTGTTGGAAATGTGACCTTTCCAGTTTGATTGCCCTGGGAACACATTGTTTTCTCTTGATCTTGATGGGTAAGCCCCTCTCTGAAGGTCTGCGTTTTAAGTAGCAGAGATGCAAAAGCAGCTCTCTGGACAGAGTTTCTATTAATAATTCAGTTCTCCTCTATACCATCATGCATAAACTGAGTAATACTTCCAGTGAAGAAGAGGGGAAGAGGGTGTCAGGGGCTTCGGGTTCCAGTAAAATTTAAATAGTCACTGCGCTTGCCATATTAAACCATGAACACTGACTCTGTTAGCACAAGGGCAAGTCAGTCAGATGAACTGATTGTTTCATGGCGTTGGGGGGATTATACTTCAGGGATTCCTACCTATAGGTAATTCAAAATTAGATTTCAGGGGTGGGGCTATGAAACTTTTAAAATTGATGTAACATTTTTTATTAAGCAGTAGGCATTATCCTAGGGAGAGGATTTTATCAAATTCTCAAAAGGATCCACGCCTGCAAAAGATTGAGGAACCACTGCCTTCTGTCTTCATAATTTTTTGTTTTATTTCAGAAGTTGATGTCCTATTTCCTTTTACACAGAACAGACAAAAAGCACACGTAACTCTGATATTCCATGATCTTTAATTTCTCCCTACTGGATGTCCTATAATAAATGTACAGGAAAGAAATATAAAACGCTATCCAAACTCAGTTAATAGCTCTGAGAAATACACATTCAGAGTGCTTTAAAATCAGTTTACAAATATAATTTTCAATTTGCTAGGGAGAAAATAGGAAGGAAGAGTCCTTTGGAATACAGGATAAATTCATTGTATGTACATTATCGGTGTTGGTTCATTATGTTCTTCATTGGCCCACAACTCAACACATCTTTAGGAAGTAGAAAGTGCACACACCCTCCCTACTCGTGATACTTAGGGGAAGGGCACACACATTGTTATCTACTGTGAGTTGGGTTCTTGTAGCACAAGAAATGATAGGTGGAGTTTCATTCTCTGGTTTCAAAATTCTAAAGATGAGGGGTGTTATCAACTGTGACACTTTTGAGATTTGGTTGAGAAATTTACTGCTCTTGTAGATTATTTTCTCCTTTGTGGGGTGGGGTATTCTGGGTGACTATCAAGGCCTGGCCCTGACAGATTTTAGAAATTACGTCCATCTTAATTTGCTGTGAAGCTATGGGAAGCTTTCCATTGCAGTCTTTGGGCCATTATGACACGTAAAGCCTAGCGTTTGTAGGAGGGCACTTTTCCCTCTTAAAAATTCTCCATTTCCCACAACTTTAATTTACTATTCTGTGACATGCTGGTATAGTGTTGCATTGCTGCTACTATTTAAGCAGCATGAGCGGGTAAATTGGTTACTGGCTGCTTTTGGGAAGGGTTTCCCATTATGTTGAGTCTATCTGGCTGTTGATTTCAGGCAGCTTCGCCACTTCCACCTCAAGCTTCTCAGGGCTCTTAGCCTTCCCTCACCCTAAAGAATCCAGGGTTTCATCAACTGAAGCCTTTGAGATAATATGACATTACAATGGATCTGGAGAATACTAAAGCAGAATTCCCCACTTTTGCAGCTAGCAGGGAAACAGGGGATTTATTATATGACAAGCTAACCAGTTGCAAAATGAAATGAGGCAACAACAACTACCTTTCCCCTCAGTGACTTTGAAAGACATGAATGATTTACTTATCTTTTTGGTTTTCCACTTTATATTAATAACAAAATGATGGTATACCAGAAAGAACAGAATTCTGGTCCCAGATCTTCTAGTCATAGCTGTTGAACCTTAAGACAGTCCTCTTAGCCTCCCTGACTTTCTTTATTCATCTGTAAAAGGAACATAATATTACCTGCTCTGCAGACTTAATGCACAGTAGTTAGGGTGGGGAGGAAATGAGACACCAAATGTGATATCGCACGGAGAAGCATTCTAAAGCTAAGTGGAGATTGCTCTGTTCCCTGATAGAAACTCTCCCAACGTTTTTGACTTAATTGGAAGCCGCATATCTTTGTGGCCCACACAGTTCTGGCTCTAGAGTCAGACAGGGCTGGTGAGAATGCTGACTTGTACCTCTTACTCACGTGTGACCTTGAAGAAGCCACTTGTGTAATCTGCACCTTCTTTCTCATCTTTTAAAATGAAAGTAGTGAATAGTTTGCACGTAACAGAGCCGGAGCGTGGATTGAATGAGATTAGGTGCATGGAGTCCCAGCACAAGGCTTCCCGGCGTGTGTTCAGTGCTCTGTAAACATAAGCTATCGTCAAGCTTCGAGTCCCTTTACCTATGTTGCTAAGAATGAGAACATCCTGAAAACAGACCCATGCATATGTGCTCTAAGAATGCACAATACACAGGCAAGCTGTCATTTTAAGAGGAAATCATCCAAGGTCTGCTGGTTAGTCCTTAATAATCACCTTCTAGTACAATCAGATTGGATCTTCAAGTGGTGGCAGAATGCCAGTTTTTCCTGCAGTTCTCAGTTTCCTGTGCCTTCCAGTGGTATTCAAAATACTTCGCAATTCAACTCAAGAAATTTAGCACATCTTCAGAATAAATTATTATTGTCATTAGCACGTTACCACCCAAGAAAATCTGTACAGGAGCAGAATGCCCAGAGTGTGACGCTGCGTGTTCATCAACTTGTGAGTGCCATATGTACGAGGATGTTTTTGTTTCGGTTGTTGCTTTTTGTGCACCAAAGCTAAAAGTGAGACACACCCAATTATGTTTGTTGGTCTTGTGACTAACAGAGTTAGCAAAGAGCCAATTAAAACAGTTCAAACAGATGGAAAGATAAGGATGCCAGCACAGAGAAAAGTGACAGGGCCAATAACCTCTTGATTAAAGGGCAAAGTGACCAAGCTCTTACCTTTCTTCAGCCGGTGTTAATAGATGTGACTGCATCTGAGGTGGAAGCATTCCTAACTTGCATTGAGTAAAGAGACATCTAAAGGGAAATCTAGTTTGGTTATTTCAAAAATACTTCCTTTTGATATGCACTGATTTTAATCAGCTTTCCTACCCAGCTGCAAATTAGTCCTCTAACTATCCATCCACTCTGCCTCTTTTTTTGCTTGTGATTCTAGTCATGTGCGGTGTAGCACAGGACAGATCCTTTTTACTTTACAGGTTTCCGAGGGTGATAATTTTTTACATTTTACATGACTATGTATACTAAAGATGAAGTATTGCTTTAAAGTATAGTTTTTCGGTGCCTATATTGCTTTATCCTTTTGAATAACATTCCTTCCTCCTTTTCTATATATATATATATATATATATATATATATATATATAAAAATATTTCAGCTCTGAACCCAAACTAAAATTTCTTCCATTAAAGGGTATGTTCATTATTTACTCTGAGATGAATGCCCTATAGATCCTTAAACCAAGCTTGGAAAATAGGAAATAATTCACTCTGGTTTGAAAAGGGTGGAGATTTCTTTGTTTCTTTTTATATTTATTCAGGAAAAGCTGACAATCGTCCCACATTAATGAACTACACCATCAATCACTGTGTTGACAATGAGCGGAAAAGCGAGGTATATGTCAGGCTGACGGCATATTGCCTTTTTCAGCAAGGGCATGGCTGTTTATAGCACTTTCATTGGCAAAATTCTTTTTGCACTGGAACAGGAATAGAAAGAAGAATTAGAAAGGCAGCCAGTGGAAAGAGCTTTATGTTTTCAAATTCTGGAAAAAGTAATAGGGGAAAATTGAGAAATGATGATTTTTGTAGTTTGTATACCTATCCCACAGGACTAAAAGAGTAAATGGAAAGTGAGAAAAAAAGGGATTTCTTTTATTTCTCACCTTATTCTATGTGGCTGGTTGGTTTTCCCTAAGATCACAGCAAAAGGTTTCAAAGATTATGTACATCAACTGCACTGGAAACCGAAGACCATTACAGAAGTGAATTGGAAGTAATTGGTTTTATGCTACTCTAAGCATCCACTGTGGATTAAACACACACACACAGACATGACACAGGAAATGACTTCGGTGGTCTCAGGAAGTGGTAGAATTTTCTCCCATCTTTGGCTCCTACTCCTTTGAAGCACCAGTTCGTAAGAAGAGAGCTAAGTGCTGGTAGAATCATTGTGTTACACAATATTGCTGGGAATTGTGACTATCACTAAATAGCTATGTGGTCATATAGCCCCTGAGGGGAGTCCACCTTCATCTCTCTTTTGTGGGGGGCACTTTATCCTTTCCTTCAACATCTAAACAGCTTTGGCTAGGTGCGGAGGCTAACACCTGTAATCCCTGCACTTTGGGAGGCTGAGGTGAGAGGATTGCTTGAGGCTAGGAGTTCAAGGCCAGCCTGGGCAACATAGTGAGGCCCTGTCTCTACAAAAAATAAAAAATTACCTGGTTGTGGTGGTGCATGCCTGTAGTCCCAGCTACTTGGGAGGCTGAGGCAGGAGGATTGCTTGAGCCTATGAGTTCAAGGCTGCAGTGAGCTATGATCACATCACTGCATCCTGGGCAACAGCACAGAGTGAGACCCCATCTCAAAAAAAAAAAAAAAAAAATCCAAACAACTTTGATTAAGCCCCACTTAATAAATTGGCCAAAAAGGACAAGACAAAGGTAATAGCAGCAGCTAGTAATTATTAAGAGTTTATTATGTGCTAAGGATGATGCAGCTGTTACTTCATCATGGAATTCTCGTAACAGCCTGGTGAGGGGGAACATTGTCACTTGTACAGATAAGAAAACTGAGGCTTTGAGGGATGAAATGACTTGCCTGGGGTCATCACACAGGCAGTGAAGGGCCGAGTAGTAATTTGTGGATCTCTCTTAACTGCAGATTCCAGCCTCTTCAGCAGTACATCCGGACTTCTCAAACCCTCTAGCCTCAGGATCCCTTTACACTTAAGAATTACTGAGAGTCTAAAGAGATTTTGTGTTTGTGGCTTCTATCCACTCATATTTACTGTGTTATAAATTAAAATGAAAACTTTTAAAACATATTCATTTCTTACTCATTTAAAAAGTACATTAACAAAGCCATCACATGTGAACATAAGAAACCCATTTTATAATGATAAAATAACTTCATTTTCTGAAACAAAAACATTTAGTGAGAAGAGCGACACTTTTTACAAATCTCTCCAATGTCTGACTTATTAGAAGACAGGATTCTCCTGTTTAGTCCCACATTCTGTTGCTATGTGTCATTTTGATTAAAGTATGTAAAGGAAATTCAGCTTCATAAATACATGTAGTTAAAAAAAGGAGGAGTGCCTTAATAGTTTTTTTCAGATAATTGTGACTGTTCTTCTTTGATACTACACCAAAACTTGACAAGTGGTAATTTCTTAAGTTAGTTTGGTATGGTATCTGAAACCGTATCAATAAACTTTTTTATTCTTTACATTAAAATCCATTGATATATATTTCACTTTGAACAGAACTTTAGCCATCATCATTTTCTAACATCAGACATTGGTCATTTGGAAAATGTTGGTTCAGAGTTATGTTCATGGAGTTATGTAACATAGTTTGTTAAACATCAAAAATGCCTATTCATCATTATTACCATTGATCTCATCAGAGAAGGTATTAGGAAGCTGTCAAGCTCATAGTGGTGACTGCAAGTTTTTAAAAATCCAATTTGTACTTGAAAGCTTGAATTTTATCATTGGCAACACATACTGTCAATTGTTTTCTTTGAAGTGACAGTCTCACTTTTTGAGAAAATGTTTGCCAAATACTCAAGTCTGAATGACCATAGCTTGTCAGTTGTACTTTCAAGTAAAAATGCTGTTCTCTGGGTGAAAAATACTGACTAGTTCAGCTTGTAACTCAGACAGTTGCACAAGTGCTTTCCCGGGACATAACCATAGTACTTTGGTATACAGCAGAAAGCTTTATCTGTAATACTCATTTTATCTCAAGGAATATTGAGAAGATGTAAGAAGGGCTAAGATTTAATAAAATTTAATATTTTAAAAGGTTTATTAAAATTGATTTACTACCTTATTAAGAACATTCTTTTATGTTTTCAAAGTATGTGTGTGTTTGTGTGAATTTTTACTGCAATTTCATGAAGGTGAAGAATACAGTGACTGCTAAGGATGGTTTGGTGTTATTGCCTTGATTCTCACAAGACACAAATTGCTTAATCCGTCATTGCTTTGTACCCTGAGTTCAAATGTCATCTCAGGAGTGTTATTAGGAAAATAGTTTGACCTCATGCACCCTTAAAAGAGAGTCAGAGACCTTCAGGGTTCTGCGGGTCCACATTTGAGAACTGCTGCTCTGTATAAAATCTGTCTCTCAAAAATGCTAGTGATGGATATACAAACAACTTTCTATAGTAAAACAGCAAAACAGGCAGACAGGAGGAAAAGACTTGAATATTATTATTCTTATAATAAAGTTTTAATGCATGTATTCATACATGTATGTCTGGGATGGCAGATAGATGCTTCGTTAAAATGTTGGTAGGTTTTTATTTCTTATTGAGCCTTTGTGCTTCATTTAGCATAAGGAAGGAAAAACTCCACTCTGAATACTTTTGAAGCCATCAGCGACTGCTGAACTTAGTTTTCACTTTTGCCATGTCAACATTGGAACATACCGATTCTCTGTTTATAATCCTGAAGACCTAGCTACTTGGAATAGATTTAAAATATTTGTGTATGGTTACAGCATTTTAGGAGGCAAAAAACCACCAATTTCTCACGAATGCTTGGAAAAATTTCTTTTCTTTAACTGAAAACATCTCATGTTCCCTCTTAGCCAAGAGAGGGAAGGGTTTGAAGACAGATCCTTTAACTGGATGTAAGGAGTTTTCTAAAAAACTAAACTTAACAACTCATTTTGAAAGTGGCTCCTCTTAAAGAAGAGTCCTGTCTTGGTCAAAGTGAAGAAAATTTGGGATTTTTATGGAAACTAGTTATAAGTCCTAATACTTAGGAAGATATGTCTCCATTGTTTGGAATGACTGTTTGGTGAATTGTCAATGTCTCAGGCTACAACATAGATGAAACAGATGAATATTAGAGTTGAGTCTCTGGGTTAGAGTCATCAATATGGGTCTTTCATTCTGTTTCTTTTTCTGTGAGAATTTTTTTTTTCTTTCAAAGAGAAAATGAAACACAAAAACTCTTGTGTGTGCTTGAGGTTCAGTCACTGCAATTTGAGGAGTGTGGTATTTGGGCTGAGCCTTTGAAACTTCCATGACAGAGAAATGCTCAGGGTGTAGGCACTAAATTTTTCAAGTTGTGGATATTTTTTAGTAGCAGGTGAAAAGCACGCATGATATACTCTACGATCTGGCATATTCGGAGAATCGGAGATCTGTCTGACAAAGCCAACAGTTATTTCTCAAAGTGTGGTAAGTTACCAGTAAAAGCACCAGTGTTGGCCTGTAAGATGATTTTTAGGAAGATGAACAGACATTTTGAATTTACTAATTTTATGCCTCCTTTTATGGCTCCCTTTAGTCTATTGGTTTTCTACATATAATTTCCTTTTAAAATAATTTTACTTAAATAAAATCGTGAGTCAATTTAAAGAAAAGTTATTAAGCAAGTGACAATAAGGGCGGTAGGTGGGTTGGTAGAATGATAGACACATGATTGAAGTTTGAGGAAGCCAAAATAGTTCAGACATGTTAGTGCGTTCATTTACTTATCTAGCATTATTTATCAAATGCCTGTCTAGATACTGTGGATTCAGCAGTCAGTAACAGAAACAAAGTCCCTGGCCTTGTGGAGCTCCCATCCTAGATAGGGAAGAGAAAGAAAACGCATGATATAATGTCAGATAGCTAATGTTATAAAGAAAAATAAAGCAAAGGGTCCTGTTGCAGAGAGGGATTGAGGAAAGCTTGTTGAAGAGGTGGCATTTGAGCAGAAACCACTACAAATTGAGTTTGGTTCCTTTTGCAAGCATGCATGGGATGCTTGGCTCTGGAATACAGATAGAGATAAGACTGGTCAGAAGCAGCTCATAATTTGGGAGCGGAGGTCTTAATTAAAATTGAGTAAGATGGAGTGCAATAAAAGTGATGTAAGTCAGATACTTTGGGAGCGTGAAAGAGGGGCGTGACTGTCCTAAGTGATGGGAAATGATGTCACATCACGGAAGGTTTCCTAGAAGAGGTGATTGTTTTCAACTGAGTCTTTTAGACTGAGGAGGCAATAGCAGGGGAAGCAGATGGTGGAGGGCAGGGCCATTTACAGCAGAGGGAGCAGCGTATACAAAGGTAGAAAGCATTCCTTGTGAGTGGCACATGGTGGGCTTTCAGTACATGTTTGTTGAATGAAAAAACAATGTGAGGAGTGCTTTGATCTTGCGGGAACACCAGGGTTGAGGCAGTGAAAGTAGAGTTAGCAAACGCCTTGTGTTTAGGAGGCTTGGACATCTTCCTCTGAGCTATAGGGATCCGCTGGAGGGTCTATGAGAGGGTGACATGCACTTCATTCATAAATCACTCTTGTGTGAGTTTGGAGGATAAATTTGAGTGGGTTAAGGAGAGGCACCAGGGGAAACCAGGAAAGGGCAGGTAGAGAGAGGTTCAAGAAGACCCAAAAGGGAGTCATGGGAAAAAAAGAACTGTGGAGGTCAATTGGATTTGGCAGAATGTGCATCACTGGGAAATTTAAAGCAGCTTACTTTGTGCAGTGAGGGTGGACTCTGGATTTTGGGGCACTGAGGAGTAGATGGAGGATGAGCAACTCCAGGTATGTTAGCAATTTTTAGGGGTGGGGGAAATGCAAAATACTTAGCACTAAACTATGTAGAATGTCAAGTGTTCACTCAGAATGGGGCTGAATATCCAGCATCACTCACAGGCCCAGCTAAGGGGTCCTCTGCCTGGGCTCTGCTCTTTAGTTTGTCTCTTCCAGTTTGGCTCTTCCTCAGCTATCTCCCTCCTCGTGGGGTGAGTGACTCTGGGGGCCACCTGGAACCTGCCCATCCTTCTGGATCACACTCAGCGTTCTTGGAACCCAGGAATCCACTGCCCCAAAGGTCCTGAGCCCACTTTCAAGGTGGGTTCTGCCTCTCCTGGGGGAATGTACTAATGTGTCCCTCTGAGCCTTGAGGGGTAGACAAAGGCCGTCTGTGGAGGATGAGGAGGGAAATTGGATGTGCGCACTGGTGTGTTCGTATGTGTGTGAGAGGCCCCTGGAGATCCGGATCAGAGCCACAGGTGGCAAGAGAAGGCAATGGAGTGTGGCTGGGGCCGGCCTCCCTGTGGCGATAAGTTCTTGAGCAGTACTTTGAAGAGCCTGAGAATTCTAAAATCAAACTTGGCCTTCTAGGTTGTTATGAAGGAATATTTGTCAAGATAGATGGTGTAACGTATGTCATTAAAAATTTGTTGGTTTGTTTTATAGCTTCGAAATATTTAGACATGTGATGTGTGAGCCTCCTTTTATTAGGAATGGGCCTGAGTATCAAAGTTCTTTGCCTTTCTTACCTTTAAATTAGAAACACAATAATAAATAACTAGTGGAAGTATCCACTTCCTATAAGGCTATTTAGTACTAAATATGTAGTTTTTCCAAGAAATTGTGTTAGGATTTGCCTTACTTTCCACCAATATCCCATATCTTTGGCCTCCCCAAAACTCCATAAATTCAGAATTGAATTAAATAATCGAGAATAAATTCACATTTTAAAGTTACTTTTAGAAATCAGATTTGGAGAAAGTGAAAGAATCTCCCATCTCCTTTTGGGGTAAAAGACAGAAATCACAACTTTCCAGACCCAAAATCTAGACAACAGTCTTTGTGGTTAACCCACAGAGTGAGAGTTAATTAAAATACTTCATAAAAATTTGGAAAAATTGTAGCAAAACCATCGCTAATTTACCAAGGAAATACATTAAGAAATTATAAACTTACAAGTTATTTATAAAGTCCTGGACATATTCTTGATCTGATTAAAACAATACTAAGTACTTCCAGAAAAATTCCTTTCTAGATAAAAAGATCCAAGAAATCAGCATGATCATCAGATTTATCCAATAAAAGAAAGGGCGTAGGAAAGAGTGAATTCCAGATAAGCCCTGTGTAATTCTCCTGAAAGCTATATGAGGTCACTAGTAAATTAAAGTTGGATTTGGGGCCCAGAATCTGTTATAGCCATTTCTATTCTCCAAGACTGGAGGCCAGACTGACAGAAACAGGGCTGAGATCTTCAGGGACGCTACATCCTCTTCACTGCAGCATGTGAACCATTATTGCACCCCTGGAATCCAGCAGGTTTCATGAACGTGTTTTGGGGGACTGTGTGCACCATGTGGTAAAATTGCATTGCGAGTCTCTGACCGAAGATGAGATCATTTTTCTTAGCTCATAGTTTCAGGCAAGGATCGCCCTGCCCATAGGTGGAGTAGCACAGAATGCACTGAGACACGATGAAGCAAGGAGCTAAGATTTTATCATTCAGCTATGCCGTGCCAGGCAGGGTGCTGGGTTCTCTCTGCAGAAGTCCAGTTAGTCCTCCCAACAACCTTTCAGGAGGGTCAGAGAGGTTTAGGAATATATCCGCGCTCAGAGAGCTTACCAAATGGCAGACCCTGGAGGCCTTCCGTTCTCACGTGGTGCCTTGTTCTGGGCTCTTTCCTTGACGCTGCACCGAGGGGTGTGAAAAGCCTCCTCTGCACTGGAGGATTACCTAGTCTCCTGGATTCGGGCCTCAGAGGGGCTTAGAGATTATACAGTGGCAGAATCCTTCTGATGCTTGAACACCCCACTGCAGTCCTAGTAGTTCTAAGCCAAACAAATCAAGGGTCCCCTTAGCAGGGATCTGCTACTCTGCCCAAAATCTTCCGCTTCAGTAACTATTCCACACTGAACCATTGCTTCCTGTTAAATAAAACGACTCCAGGGAGATACTGTTAATACATAGGTTTGGATTATTTTATGCCATTAATAAGAATCCAAGGACAATGTCATACCGGGGAGAAGAAAAGGGAAAATTTGGTCCCCGGGGAAGGTCCTGACAGACCCTTTCTCCAGTTTCATACCACTTGCTCCTGTTCGCCAAATTCTCCATCAAGGAGGAGATGATCTCTGAGACAGAAGCTTGGCCAGGGTATAAGAGGATGCCTTGTTGGACCAAGCAGAAGGCAACTGACTAGAGGGCCTGGCTTCTCTGAGTTGGTGGCCGGTAACCCATCAGGGGGCTCCGTGCTCTCTGCGTGTACTGCTGAAGGCTGAAAGTGTGCTTTCATGTCATTGATGCATGTCTGAAAGGTTAAATCCAGAATAGATTTTCCAGAATCAAAATGCCCTAGAAGAACATGCTTTCTAGTTAGGAATTTTTGCATGGTGGGAAAAACCAGCTCTGAATTTTTGGCATTATCACTATTAATTTTCAAAAATCAAAATAAACCAGGGGAACCTTGTCATTTAGCACTGTCTAGAGTGAAGAATTCTTACCTAATGAGAAAAGTCATCTATGAATTTTCTGCCTTATTAGTTTGAGCAAAACTGGGGATTTCTTTTTCTTTTTTTGCTTTTTTGGTGTACTGGGTCTCTTAATGTAATGGTGTATTTGGGATTTGGAGGTAGAAATGAATTTCTGATAAAATAACCATTCAAATGAGGAAATGTATTAACAAAGTGGTAATGCAAGATTAGTCATTCTCGTTATGAGGCATCAAGCTAATATGATCATAAATGTTACAGTCAGACAAAACCTCAGACAGAGAGTTCCAAGAAATACCGTACTTTATTCAGAAGGAGTCCAAGTGATATTCCAGAGTTGTCACTGGTAGAGTAGACTGATGCCAGGAGACATCTCCACGGGTTGTGTTTGCACAGCTCCCTAGAACAAGACACATTCAGAGTTTTTAATGGTAAATTTTGTAGGTTGAAATCTCTTCTAAGAACAAGAGTTTAAAGAGGCCAAAGGTGGCTTGCTAGCTGGGTTTGGGCAAAGCCACTCAGAACAACAACTAAACAACATCTGCAATCAGATTGCTCCTTGTGGTTATAGAAAAGTGAGTTGTGCTTTGGTCTGTTCATATGGTTGGCATTTCCCTTTTGTCTTTCCTTGGGGGGGAAATTAAAGCAGAATCTCAGTCATTTAATTTGGTGGGCCCAAGAGAGCAGAGATGTAGTTCCATTACCCATCCCACGGAGGGTGTGAGTGACTTCCCTATTACCTGCTCTCTCGCCCCCTTCCTACTGGACAGGAGGTTTGGCTGAGGTGTGGGAACCAGTAGCAGAATTGAGAGAGGAGAACCCAAGTAAGTCACCCCATCTTCCCCTTTGCTGTGACAACGAACTGGGGTCATTTTTCCGCAATGCTAAAAGTGAGGAAGACAATCACAGGCATTTGCAGGTCTCTTGTCTGCCCGCTTGGTTACCTAGGACAGGCTTCCTTTTTGTCTGGGCCAGTTCCTCCTCAGTCAGACTGGAATTTGAGATGTTCAGTCTGGTTTATTTAATTCCTTGGTTCTGACCGTGATCTAAAGCGAAGGTTGTTCCTTGGTTTTCCTTTTGCTGGTTTGTGATAGTGGTTCTGCACTTAGGCTTAGATTTGCTTCACACGCTGCAAGGTGCCTTCTCCTTATTTCTTTTTAAATTCAGAGCAATCCCTTGAGCTCATAGGGTGAGTATTATTAGTCCCAATTTATAGACAAGACAAGAAGGCTCAGAGCAGTTAAAGGACTTGCCATTCAGCTAGTTGGTATCTGCCTCCAAGTATTCATTCCACTGTTTTCTCCACTAATCATGATATTTTCCATTTACCACTGCTATGTCTGTGAGTAGAATTTTTATCCCTATTTTCAGCTGGGAAACACCGAGACTTTAAGAAACTTTTTCCCCGTGGTAATCCATTGATTTAGTAGCTGAGCCGGATACCAGGCAGAGACCTCTTTGTAGGTCACACTCAATCCCTAACAAGTCTAAAGGAAATAGCAGGGCTCTTAATATACCCCTTAGTGTAGATAAATCCTATAAAATTACATTTCAGCAGCGAAATAGACAAGCACAGTAATTTTGGTGTGAAATGTGCAAAGTCTTATTTACAGAACATCTCATGATGCTGTTCCCAGATGTCTTTTTAAAGAAATTTTTAGTTACATGCAAAGGAACTGAAAACCAGGAATATAATTGGTAAGAAACGTAAATCTGTCCAAAAAAAACAATTACAACAACTTGATGAGATATATATTTTCTCAGCATCAGCATAAAAGAAAGAACATTCTGATCCAGAAATGGTATGTAAGTAAATAAACTTTAATTGGTTTGACAATGCCCCCTTTCCTGGCAGTGCCAAGAATCCTAGCATTATAATTACACAGTTCTGGGCAGACATGTGGTTTCCATTAAGAAAGGCTTGTGATTGACTGAGTTCATGAGGCATGTCAGAAAAAACACATCAATGTCTTTATAAGAAAGGAAGAGAAATAGATCTAAATGTATTTATAACTTCACAAGATACACATTCATAAATAGTTTCAAAAGGGCATACATTTCTTTAATTCTGATGATAAAAAAACCATTTGGGAAAGCCATTGAGAGCATTTTGGCCTCTGCTGCTGCATGAACACAACACAGTGACTTGCATTTAGGTAAAAGGGATACCTTTTTTGCCATTACAAAGATTTATTTAAGGGTTCTTCAAGGAAAATGTTGAGCAAATCTCAGTTGAGTAAGCTGTTGCTTCATGGGTTTAAATACCTCCCTCCTTTATTTTCTTTAAATGGCTTTGCCCATTAACAAAAAGATTTTTCAGACCCATTCTCTCTTGGCCCTGTGTGGTGAGCTAGGCCGGGCTTATATTATATTCCTCACTCAACTGTACCCCTACCTCAACTTTTTAATAGAAGAGGAGACTGAAACTTGGGAAGTCAGTGAGTTACTGAAGGTATAACAGCTAGTAAATGCTTTTAATTTAAAATGTGTTTCAAAAACATTGGAGAGGGTGGAATGGGCAGGTGGGGAGAGGCATTTTAGCCCTTGCGTTGAACCAATGCCAGTGCTCCACAGGTAACACAGATACATCTTAAGAAACGGTTTGGGATTTTATATGCAGAGGATAAACCCAGCTAGGTTGGACAAGGGTGAATTTCCTCCAAGAACATTTTAAGCTAAAACCTAATGACTTGCCTTAGTCACCTAAAGTGACTAAAATATTGAATAGTTTATTTTCTGCTTTTGCATAAATACTTTTAAGATGACAAACATTTTTAGGTCTGCCAAATACTATCATCTTTTGGCAATGTTAACATTTCAGGCTTGATGTATTTTCTTGACAGCAGAACAAGTGTGTGTGTGTGTGTGTGTGTACACGCGCTTTTTCTTTTCTTGAAAAACATTTTGTCAAGAAGTAGTGGCAAAACATGTGGTATTGTTTTTAAAAAGACTATCTCTACAAAGGCATATCTTGCATAAAATATGAGATTTTTTAATTTAAAAAATAAGCCAGTGACTTTGCTTTATTCAATGGAATGTCTAAAGCTGTTTTGTGATTCAGATATTTTTAAGCAATCATCTGGTATGCTAGAAGTGGATATGCAAAATATTATAGTCTGAAATTAAGGAAACAACAACTTATAATGTCATGAATAATGAAAATTACAATGAATGATAGTCTCTATTTATTGAGTGCTTACTATGTGCCAGGCACTGTGCTCTGTGGAACATATTTATTTAATACTCTTATTAGTGCTAGGAGGTAGGGACCATTAACCCTATTTTACAGACATAGAAATTAAGATTCACTAGTAAATTGCCCAAGATCACACAGATTATAAATGGCAGAACTGGGATTTACAACCCCTCAGCTCCCCATGACGTGTTAGTCTTTCTGCAATTTCTGGACATTGACACATTTAGCAAGTCCCATGACTAAGGCTCAGTGTTGGGGTCCATTTATTCAGTTCTTATACACTGGCTCTTGCTATCACTTGGCTCATCAGTGCTGAGAAAAATGGAAAGTGATGGATTTCATTGAGATTAGCCGATGTCTAGAGTTAGATTATTTCTGACATAGAAACTAAGAAAATAAAGAGCCTTGGAGGACCGCTTTATAGAAGCTGCATAATTCTCTTATGAGCCCATGTTTTTATAGTTCTCATAAAAAAGTGAAAACACATTCATATCTGCTCATTCCTAGCAACAATTCAGATTAAGAGTCACTCTAGTCAGTGACAGACAAGGAGAACGAGGCACAGGGAGGTTAAGGGACCTGTTTGAAGACACACAGCTGGATTTTACTTGAATTGAGGCTAGACGCTAGACTTTCTGACTTGGAGCACAGCTCTATGTGGAATCACATTGCTTCTCAAAGACAAGCCAGGAGTTTATTTCCCAGGGTTGTACTAGTGACATTACAATGAGAGCCAGTCTTTGTGTTACAACTTACTTTTTGGTGCCACAACCTTAGTTCAGGCTTGCCTTATTGCATTGGCCTTCTAACTTGACTTCCTGCCTAAAACAGTTTCTCCTTTAATCCATTGCCCCACACTGCAGCTAAGGCCTTCGTTAAAGTGCCTCTCTCCAGCGAAGAAGCTTGGGCTAACTTTACAGAGCCAGGATAGTTGAATATTGTCCCACGTCCTTCCTGATATGAATTCGGGGCCTGGTTTACCTGGGACGTCCCCATAACACGCTTCATCTGCAAGTGGAAGAGCGCCATGGTGGTATTACGGTGGTGTTTTTCTGAGTATGGACTTTATACTGTTGCATATGCACTTGGCTGCTCAGCCCTGTGTCTGAGTCATTCCTGTCCTCCACCGGGAGGTTCACGTTTTGCCTTCTCCCTGCAGCTTCCTTATCCATCTCTTAATCATGCCCTCCAGTGGCTCCTCTGAAGCCCTGTTGTTTTTTATTTGGATCTCTCCTCTCACTCATCGTTTTCCATCTTGTATTCTAGTCATTTTTTCTATGTTTTATGCCTCCTGCTAAGATTGTAAGCTCCTGAAGGGCTGTGCCATCTACAGTTTTGCGTAGAAATAATATGCCCCATAACACTTAGCGGAGAAGGTCAGGTAGTCAACAGATACTGTCTGTAATGATGGAAGGAGTGAGTTATAGCATGTCTGGAATGCTGTTGTAATGAATTAATATGTCTTGAATGAATGAACACATGAATGAATGGCTGAGATAGGCACTTGACCTCTCATGGATCCGTCCATCATCTTGAGAAAGGGGAGTGAGAAGGGAAGTTCTGAAGTAGTTACTGCTGATCTCTCTTCTTACGCTGCTCCGCTGCCCGCGAGTTGGGTTTGGAGCTGTGCACAAAGGGAGGAAGGCTTTAGTAAGAAAGGCTGTGTCCTCGCCAGGTTTCTGTCTGCCTTGATCACAGGGATGCCTGCATTTGGCTTTAATTGGTGGTGGATTACAGCGATCACTGTGACTAAGCACTTGTCTGAGGTTTTCTGAGAGCCTCACGGCCATTTGTATCCATTATTTGACGTGAAGAGGGTTGTGTCTGCCCTTTCATCTGGCAAGAAAATGCCCATCATTTGGCACAGGAGCAACAATCTCCCGTCTCGGCAGTCTGCATTCAGGCCGGGGAAGCCCAGCTCTCTGACCTGGGGATGGAAGAGGAGGCTTTGCAGAAAGCCCTCCTTCTCTAATTTGTCTCTTCCCGTTTTGTGCTGGAACAAGAGAGGTGCAGACTAGAGCTGTCCACTGCTGTGATACTGAGGGCTGTGGCTCAGTTAGGTGTTGGAGGTGAGGGGAGGGTTTACTAGGTATCAGAGAGCCAGGAAGTCAACACACATCTCCTGGTGTGCCTCAGAGGCCTGGAAGCTCACATAACACTGTGGCAGGACATTGCAGCTACGTTCCTCCTAGGCCAAAAAAGAGGGCCTAAGCCTGTGGTAGTCAAGACCAGTGGCTGCCAGAGGGTTTTCCTGTTGGAGTGTGCAGGAGCTGGTTCAAATGACACCTGCAGAATGAGGCAAAGGGAGAAGACCCCTTCGAGGGTTTAAAAAATCTTTTTTGCCTTCTCTCTGTGTTATATTTTGGCTATATTTTGCTCAAGTCTAAGCCAGAAGGAGAGAAATGGAACAAAATATTTAAAGCAGGTATCTCTCCCTTGCATCAGCTAGGGACAACCTTAACAGGCTATGCACTTGTTCTCTATATTTATATGATTATTGGTAAGTTCCGGGAGGTTGACTCGGAACAATGGGCCTATTTAAAGCCTCTTGGAATTGCATCCATTGATACAAAGCAACCTTCTCCTCCCAGATCTTCCCTTCAAAGGTAGGGTGGTGGGCGTCAGGCAGGGTCCTGTGGGTACAAGCAATAGAAACTGATTCTTGACAATTTAAGCAAAGAGAATGGGATTATTGGAGAGGTAAGGGGTGAGCTTAGAAGTGAGGAGAGTTGAATAGTTAGGTGGTGGGAAGATGAGGGTGGAGGACAGCCTGGCGGTGTGGGGCATGGGAGGTCATTGTCTCTCAGGATGCTGCCCCTGAAGGCCTGGACTGCTGCTCATTCCTTCCCTCAGGCCGGCTCTTCTCAAGATGCAGGGTCTCGACAGAGAGTGGGACTGGCCTGACTTGCTTATCAGTTCCCCTAAGGCCAGAAAAAACGAACCAGGGGTAGTTCGTGAAAGGAAAAGTGCAATTACAAAGAGAAGATGGAGAGACTGGGCAGGAAAAGTCACAGGCATCCACCAGAATGGGCCAGGTCCCCTGCAGACAGGCTGGCTCATGGCTCCTTCCGTCTTTGTGAGCAGAGGTGTTCACTTGTTCATTCATTCATTCATTCATTCATGCCACCTACTACGAGCCAGATAATGTGCTAGATGCTGGAACTACAGTACCTAATGATTCAGTTGACCATGCTGTAAAAGGTGCTCCAGAGACAGAAGAGTTGGGAGCGTGGCTTGCTTTCCCGACAGAGCTGTGGGACACCATTCCCAATCCTAGTAAGTTTGGGACATGCAGAAGGAGCCCTAGGCCCTTAACTGTCTTGGAAGGTTCTTCATATTTCACTATCTAGTCATGTTAGCAATTGCTTCTAGTAATTTTTTCCCTACAAGTATTTATCCACGTAATTTGCAGTGTATTAATTCCAACTCATTTATGTTTCTTCAGAAGTGTTCTTATATCTTTTTCCTGGGCAGTTAGTTGTGTTATGATCCCTATCAAATATCCAGGCACCCATAGACACATATAATGTTTCTATTTTCAGTGGTCTTCCCTACCCCCACTTCTTCCTTGGAATGTCATAACCAGAGGAAAGCACAGGGTTATGGAGCCTGTCTTACCTGTGTGACTTTACAAATCCTCTGGACCTCTCTGTGCTTTCATTCTCTCATTTAATTCCTGTCCTCCCTACTTCATCAGGTTACTGGGAGGACCAAATGAAATAATGGGTGTTAAAAGGCTTTGAAAAATTAAAAATGTCCTTAAAGCCCAAGAGGGTATTAGGATTCCGTGGCTTTAGGGTAGCGGGCTGAACATGAGGAGTGATGCCTCACAGTAAAGATAAGAAAATAATAACAATAGTAGTGTAGCTTTATCCAGGGTTTATTATACTCCAGGCTCTATGCTAAGCCTTTACATGGATTATTTCACATAATGCCCGCCCGCTAGTGGGTGTAGGAGATCCTAGTGCTATCCCCATTGACAGATGAAGAAACTGAGGCTCAGAAAAGTAAAATAGTCTGCCCAAGGGCACGTGGTTGGTACATGGGAAGCCTGGATTGTAATGAAAATCTGTCTACTTTATCTCCCCAGCTAGACTAATAAATATTGTCTCCTGTCCTTGCAGTGGGCAGCTCCTCTGTAAATGCAGGATTAAAAGTGTGGATGCTGGAATCGGCCAGCCTCAACTTCCAATTTGTGTCTAACACTTCCTAGCTGTGTGGTGCAAGTCGAATTATTTAGTCTTTCTGAGCCTCAGATTCCTTATGTGAAATGGTGGCAATAACAGTACCTTATTCATAGGGATGTTTAGCAGAAGTGCATAGGAAAAGTTATAGAAATAATAGTAGTAATTATTATTATTTGGATGGTGAGTGATTGAATTGCTAAGTTGAGGTCCAAGCAAGGATTATATTAACACAAATCTGGCAAACCCTATGAAATGAGAGGGATTAAATTCTTAGGAATTTTCTCCCGCTTTCCCCAACTTCACAACTTGGAAAAGTCCCCAAATGGGCAGCTCCCTAGCTTAATTCTGTCCTCAGATGCATTTGGTTTGGTCAGCAGAATTTCTTTAAAGATTTGAATTTGATGCTAACATCATGAAATCAGATTTCACATTCAAATCCATATATCTGACTTTTTTTTTCTAAAATTGGAAAATATATAATCAAGGGCTCACACTCCTGCCTGGCAGTCCCAGCTGTTGCTGACTATAGCTACTCTCTTTATGGGGAGATGCAACGCTTCCGTGTGTTCCTGTTGGCGTTTGAGTTTGAGATCCCTGCCCGAGAACCACCAGCGTCAGCCTGGGAGAGCTGGGGGAGGAGATACAAGTGATTCTTTTTAATTAAAGAAAAAAAAGTCTGGTCCTGAAATTGTACCTGTTCCTAATTTTGTCCAGTACTGGTCAGGAGCCTTCATTTCCATCTGCCGTACTCTGAAGTAGAGAGCAGCCCCCTACTGCAGACCTAGGAAGGGGAAAGAAAAGGGAAAAGCAGAGAGGGAGGGACGGGAATCATGTTGCTTCTTAATTAAGCTGGGAAGGAGACAGGGGCTGGGAGACAGCGTGGCTTGCGGCTCAGCATTTATCACGCCATTGCCCCCTGACCCGGGGGCCGTGCTGGACAGGAGAGCCAGGCTGCTCGGAATGGCTTTGCTGATGTGCCGTTCCTGGGGCAAGTGGTTATTGATGAAGGGGCTTAAGTGGTATGTGCCCTGGAGCTAATGCTCTGGGCCTCTGCAGTGCAGCCCCTCTCCTGGGAGCTTTGCTGCACAGTCCTGCCTACTTGGACTCAGGGGCTAACCTGCATGGGTCCATTGGCACCCAAGTGGAGGAATCATACCTTCCTCCTCCTCCTCTCCCAGACACTGGGCTAACAGTGACAAACCTGGACTGTCTGTCCAGGCTTTCTGACTTTAGACTCTGATGCCTGTGTTTTAATGACTTTATTACCAATCAGAGAAATAAGAAAACAGGACATTAATGGTTTTTGTGAATAATGGTGTTTTGGAAGGGGTCACATCAGCAAAATTCAGAAGGAATATGTGGATCCAGAATTTTGGGGAAAAAAAGAGGAGGAAAAGTTAAAAACAAAAAAGCAAATTCAAGGAGAAAATAGGCTTTTGCATTTAAAATTTTTTTTTGTGTGTGGAATATTAAGATTCAGAAGATTTCAGAGATCTTCTCTCCCAGTGGTTCTCTGCCTTGGCCTTACATTAGAATTTCCTGGGAATTTTTATAACAAATACTGATGTCTAGTCCCTGCCTCCAGAGATTCTGAAATAATTGGTCTGGGGTAGAGCCTAAGCATTGGCTTTTTCTAAATTGCATTGTGTAAGTCCTGGGTAATTGCATCGTGCAGTCAGTTTGAGAACACTGATCTAACTTCTTCACTCTATGGTCAAGGTAGGTGATGCTCAGTGACTTTCACGTGGTCGCAAAGCTGGCTAGTGGCAGAACTACCACTAAAAATCCAGGTTGTCAGTTTCTCAGCCCAGATGCTTTCTTTAACTCAGGAGTTTCCTTGCAAACACCATTCTCATACCACTGCCATGGTTTTTTGCCATCTCTTTGTATCATCTGCACCACTTTTAAAAATAAATGTATTTACATCAACTCACCCTTTAAACTTGAATTTATTTGAAAAGGAAACTTTATAGGGCTGCAGTAAGTGGCAGTTCAGCCTCAACTGCTGTAAATGGAAGGTAACCACAAAATACGTGCAATGGAAAGAAAGCAGTGTGTTGTATTTTAGCTGATGCTATTGCCTGCCAATGACTCTGCTAAACACGGAGATTGGCGAGTGTTATATGCTCAAGAAGTGCTAGCACCAGGCTGAGACTCTCTCATTGACTTAATCAGAACAGTTAAGAGGAAATTGAAAAGGAAACCACTCTTTCGCTATGTGATTCCACATTACTGAATGCTCTTGTACCTGCACCACTCAAGTTGTCCTGTATACATTATTGGTACTGTTTTATTTGCCTGAAAAAAGTGATGGTGATACTTATATAAGTAAAATGGTCTTACAAAAGGGCAAGTATTCACCAAATAGGAAAATGACGTATAATCTCACTGAGGTTATCAGACGAGAGACTTGAGAAACTTAGCAAATAGAAGTTAGACACCTGAAGTTATCATGAATAGCATCATAGAAATCAATTTTCAAACCAGGTGGGAATATCAGCATTTAGGACTTTGGCTTCCATGGGTATATTATTGTTGGTAGACTTTGTAGGGAGTGGTTTCAACTAACGCAATAAGCTGAATTGAGAGGGGCTGGAAACTTTATGAAGTTTTCCTTTGGATTTTTTTTTACCAGTTCTTTTGAGATTCCAGGGATGATTTGGAAGTTTATGAGATTCATGAGAAGAAAGCTCCCAACTAAAAGACTCAAATATTCTGACAGTAGCCAGAGTTTTAATGCTATTTTTTATTATTAGGTTTCTATTTGAAGAGACATGGTCCTATTTTTTTTATTTGGTTTTACACACACACATACAAGTTGCAGGATGAGAATCTGCCCAGATAAAGCACTAAAATACTCTCTGATACTTGTGAAGACTGCCTATCCTAGGCCTGGAACCTATTTATTCTAGGTTTTGATTGAGACATTATCTCAGGTTTGGTCGTCCTGTCCTCCCTCCCTCCGTACCTGACTCCCACCCATGTGGTAGCATTCACGTTCCAAATTGAAATATTTGCTTCTTATTCCCTTTGATTTTCCAAAGACATTAGAGCCGATAGGGAGTCTTAGCCATCCGTTCGATACCCTTTGATACATTTACCTAAATGGCATGTTCTTCTTCATGTCGCTGCATCCACGCAATAATTAAATGTACCTTCAAGCAGCATTGAAGATAGGTAGTCTTTGAGCTTATTGCTTAATTAGTTCAGGTTTGTCCTATAGTTTCCCATCACTGTGCAATCAATACTACTCTAGAGAACATTCCACCAATATTGGAAAAAGATGCCTCCTGCCTCCATGAGGGGATGTGTTGTAAATGAGTCATATTGGAAATATCAAGTCAGTCATTTCAGAGAGCTTGATAAGTGAATGTACCTCGTCAAAACACACTTATATGCACACAAAAAACCCCCTACCTGCTTCCTTGGGGCCTGCTATTCTTTTCTTCTTTCATGTCTTCAGGTTACTAAGAATTTCAACCAAATGAAAGATAGGGCTTTTTCAAGGTTTGCTGCCAAAGGGAACCCTTATACTATTTTACCGCCTTCTGGGCCGTCACAGTAATTTGATTGAAATGAAAAGCTGATGTTTTTCTGACAAGAGTTCTGCCAGGGAGTGGAGAGAGTAAGGGCCGAGGGAGGCAGGAGCCTCCAGGATGGATATGCAGGGCCTCTGAGATGCAGCGTGGTAGGTGGAGCCTGGTGCCAGGGGCGGTGGCTCCTGCAATGGCTTGCCCCATGACGTGACAAAACAGTCCCCTGGCAGGGGACCAGAGCAGGAGGACTCCATAGTTTCTGACCATTTGTTATGTTGGATTTCCTTCCAGGGTAATTCTGGTTAAATCAAGAACTTCATACACAGGATGCTGGATGGAAGTTGGACCCTTTTTTAGACCACAATATATATCTTTTCCTTTAAATACCAGTGGGATTATATGCTCCGAATCAAAGGATCATGGACATTTTATTAGATTACTTTCAGCTAGGGAGGAGTTTCCAAAAAGAGCAAGCTGGATTTGCGATTGAAAACTCTGAGTACTGTAAAACAAAAATAATTAGACTGTGAATGCCTTGTCAGTGGGGATTTTTGTTTTGTTATTAATTCATTTATTCAACAAATATTTATCAAGTATCTTTCATGTGCCTGGCGCTATGCTAGGATCTGGAGATACAGCACTAAAGAAGTCAGAATAAAAAGTTACGGCCCTCGGCTAGCTTAGTTTAATCTTGTTAATCTTTGCATCCTCCTCGTTGCCTAACACAGTGTCTGACATGCAATAGTCCCTCCATAAATGATTGTTAACGTGACTATAAAGTATGCCCAAGTGCATCCTTTTCCATCTGTGTTTTTAAGCTTTGGTCAATCTGCACCTTTGATGGAGCCTTACTGTGCAAATAATACTATTAGTAACAACTGTAGCAGCTAATATTTATTTAACAAATGTCAAACGATTTACATTCATTAGCTCATTGGCTCAGGGTACTTATCTCTTTGACCTAGAATTTCTAAAGATATTTCTAGGCATGTTTAATACCTATCTAGAGTTTTTTATAGAGTTTCAATTAGTGTGGTTTGGTCTAGGCTTTTGTAACTTATTTTGAATCTTCTTGCCCAAGTCATAAATGGACAGTTAAACCCAAGGGATGTAGCTCATTTTGGGCACATAGTAGGCACTGAAATAGGTTCTGGTTGAGTGAACTGGGTACAGTTTTAAAACAATGTTATCAGGAGCCTTACCTAGCTAGATCATAAATAAAATATCTTAGATCTTTAGGATAGTGATTTGAAATCATTATTCAATCTCGTTTTGCTATGTGTGTCTACTAGACCTTTTTTTTTCAACTAAGATTCTAGCAGTACTGTTTTGATGAAATATTTAAAACAAAAACAATTACAATTGTTCTAAGTCTGTCAGTACAGTCTGCAAAGTAACTGTAGCCTTCTTGCACTATTTTGCCAGGAGCTTGTGGATTACATCATATGTACAGCAAGAACATAAAACCTTTAAAATATAGAACTCAGAGTACTTGAATGTTTATAAAGTATTTTTAAATTAATTTTTAATGAGTTTTAATATTTTAATATTGTACTGGATTTTAAGTAAGAAAGTTGTTCTTGTATTAGGCAGTGGTGTACAATATTACTTCATGGGATAACGTTTAATTAAAATACACTAATTTATGTATTTGTTTATTAGCTTTATCCCTAAAGCAGAGAGAACCTCTGCATGATTTTATGAAAAATGTAAATGAGGGTTTTGGCCTCACTAATAAAGTTAAATTAGAATAGGTGAAAATGTATGCTTTTACTTTCATAACTTTATAAAAAAGAACTTTAAAATGTTGATTTGACATATAATAAAGATCACTTTTCAGTGAAAAGATTAAACTCTCATGAAAACAACCTTCTATTTTTCTAATTTCCTTTAGGCTTTATTAGGTTTTACCTGATTTGTTCTTGTCTCAAAACATTTTCCCTTATTTCTGTAATTGCTGGAGTCATTTTGATGCAAGGATATTGTAGTAAGTTTTTTTTTTTTTTTTTTTTTTTTTTTTTAACATTTGGAAATAGTTAGCTACCCTCACTGAGTATGGCCCCCTTGGAGTATTGATGTAACAAATGAGAAACACCTATTGAATAGTAGGTATTCTTTGTTGATTTTGCTTACCTCACTTTAGATTTTATGCTTCGCAAGATTGGGGTCTGTTTCTGCGAACTTTTGCTGTGGTTTTGAATATCCTTCATAGTTTAGAAATTAGCAATTATAGCCTTATTATTATGAAACTTACTAGCTTATTTTTCTCTCTTTAGAAACATTGTTTAAATCTCTTGATAGAGTCAAGGAGAGAAAATGAGAAGCAATGTCATACTCCGGTTTTTCAGAGTTTTATTTAAATGTTCTAGATTCTAGTACACAAACACATTTTGTTTTTACTGTCCTGGGTGTCATGGATATACCTTCAGTAGCATCATATTTCCGGCAGAAAAGAAAATAGATTCAAAATACATTAAAAGGGGGACCAGCCATGAGATATTTTCTCTCCATTCTTCCTTTGTTAGTTATTTATATTCACACTTCTTCACTTCACTACATTCCTTAGTAAACAGCTTGCAGGGGGGTTGATGTTTGTTAATGAACTGTCAATAAACACATGTTCTCCCTGACTTCTTAAAAAAAAAAAAAAAAAGACTATTTTGGAGGTGAGTGTGCTGGTTTCCAAATCCTGTTCACGCCGAGGAGACAGAGAGAGGAGTCTTGGCTGCAGATCCGGCCTCAGAGCTGGGCACGGCTCACAGTCACGTGGTGGAAGCACAGCCTTTGTGCAGGAGGAAAGTGGCAGATTTTGACGGAGAGCATGCCAGCAGTTATTAGGAAGAAATTGGGAAGTGTTTGGAAACAGGGCTGCTAGCATTCCCAACAAAGCTGGAGAAGTCTCTCCAAAGAACAAAAGGCAAACACACACTCCGGGGTGAGGACTTTCTTCTCTATTGACATAAGAGACGTGAAGTGAGTTCAGAGGCTGACCCAGGTTTGGAGAGAGGACAAATACTATCTTTGTTGAAGGAAGTGAGGTCCAGTCATTTTCTTTTCTTTCTCCTGTGGTTATTCTTTCTTGGCCTCCTTTTTGCTCTCTGTAGCTAAATATCTCCACTGAAGTGTCTAATGAAGTCCTTCTGATTATAAAATGCCATGGAGAAGAACTTCAGTCGTTTGAAAAAAATAACGCTTTCTTTTCCACCGTGGCCCACCCCAGTGACTTGTGGGCAGAGGGGAAGGAATGACGCCACACCCAGAGGGGGGCACAGGGAAGGGGCCAGAAGCATGCGCTTTTGTCGTGGGCCCCGTCCTAAACTACACATTAACGAGAGAAACTTCGAACAGCCTTGTATGGAAACTATAATTTAATTAGTATTATTACTGCCTTCTATTCATTTTGAAACAAATTGTCCCAAGGGCAACAATTCTGGAAATTTTTACTTTGGCAAAGAAAAAAAAATGTTGAATTTCCCAGTATCCTTGTCTGTGTTTTTTTTTTTTTTCCTTAAAAATTTCATGCATTGTTAGGGAAGAAAAGTCTAGTCTAACTCACAAATGCATCCTTATTCTCATGTATATTTGATACCGGCCCCAGTCTAATCTGATAAAGTGCACTTTGCCTGTGGTGTCTTACAATAAGCTGGCTGCATTAGTGCCGGGAAAAATCAATACCGATTTATAATTTACCATCGCAAAAACCTATCACTTTTTATGACCCTCCATCCTGGCTCATTAATATTACATTAAAACACACACACCCACTGCAACAGGGGGAAATTGTAGCTTGTCAGGTTTACAGTCATAAAGAAACCTTTAATTGGGCTTAGTTTGGGAATTCAGGCACAGATTTTATTTGTTTTATTTTTAATGTATGATGTTTACCTGGGTGGATTTTAAGATGATGCATAACATACCTATCTATTTCTCTGAAAAGAAAGAAGAAAAGCATGTCGCAGAAATTCTGAAATCTACTTTCACGTAGCTCTTATAATATACATTGTCATAGTCCCTAATAGTATTCTCTGTCTATAGTCTCCAAACTTTTTTCACTTTCTTCTTTTTTCTTTTTGTGTGAGTGTGGGATTTCTTTCTCTGTGCTGAAACACTCGGCTGATGGTATTTCTCTTATCTTTTTGGCTTGTCATAGTTGATATTTATTTCCCCTACCCCACCCCACCTCAGATCACGAAGACGCTAAATGCCATCTTTTGCATTGTCTGTCTCCAAAAGAAAGGATGCATATTTGATTTTTCTTCCACATTGAAGGAGAATATTACACTGACCCTGCTTGGAAACTGAGCGATTCTCCTAGTGCTTGTTCTTTCCCAGCAGAGAACTATAGACTCTGTGTGTGTGTGTGTGTGTGTGTGTGTGTATGTGTGTGTGTATGTGTGTGTCTTCAATTATTTTACCTTAAAGAAACCCCCAAAGAAAAATTAAACAATAGTCTTTCCTTAATCAACTTTATGAAGCAGCTTTGCCTTCATGTGTTTTTAGACTTAAAAGTCTTATATCTAAATTCTTTCCAGATAATGTAAAAAAAAAAAATGACGTCACTGTTTATGTTGGCAGCGGCAAGGTGCTCTATTTATTTCATACTATTCAAATAGTTTCCAGGGAATTTTTCCTGTTAAAATCATGAAGAACCCACCTTACCACATGGCTTACCCCCTTTCCTCTGCTGCCTTAAAGGTTAAGGCTTTCCCCCCACCTCGCAGGAAGAGGCAAAATGAAGTATACAGCAGGGCCAAATAAATAAATACGGGAAGGGGGAAATTCAGTGTGTTCTCAAGTGTGCAGTAGATCCGCACCATGCAGCAAATACATGTCGTGATTGGGTTTTTAAAAGACGTCCGCCTCACCCCTGACTGACAGGGCCTATTGATTTTTTAGGTTTCTGCCGTCATCGGTTTCCAGACTCACAGCGGCCGCATGTCGGGGGTCAGGGCGCACCGGGGCGCAGTGAGCCAGCCCTCGCCACTTCCCAAAGTGAAGGGCCGCTGAAAGAAAATCAATCATGTCATAAGTGAGAAGCATCAAAAATTTTCCTCCTGTATGGCCAAGGCCCATCAGCCTGTCTCCACTCAGTAGCTAAGGTTAGGCATCTGTCAAGTCAGACTAGGTGAAAAGTATTAGAAATGCCAGTTAACCCATGGCTAGACCATGTGAGCGGGAGGCTGCCTCTCCCCTTTGTCTGGCCATCCTGGGATGACGAGGTTGGCGTTTTCACTTAATTTTTGAGCCAGAATCACCCATTTTTCCTCCCGTTAGCCTCTGGGCGTCTTTCTCTCCTGCCTCCTCCCTCCTCCCCAAGGCAGGATGGATTGAGGACTGGTACCCTGTTTATTTAAGAACCGGTGAAGAGTCAAAATGGATGCTTTTCTTAAGCAGCCCACTGGGAGGTCAGCGCTTTTGCATTCTTTTTTTTTTTTTTTTTTTTTTTTACCAAATTGCAGAGTGTATTTTCCTCAACGAAGCAGATTTTTTTTTTTTTTTACCACCCCTTTCATATCTTGCTTTGGAAATGCACATGACACAGATAAGTTTAATTGTGAAATTAATTGTGCACGTCCCATGGTAGAAATTTTATCTGGCCATCGTGCTGATGTTTCGGGACGGACAGGACACTAAATTTCCTTCCTGTTCCACTAATTGGGAGATCATATATTTTCAGTTCTCAGAGAAATGATCAGGAAGATGCTGTTTATTTTTAAACACCTTACTATGTTTCTTACATTCCAAACCCACATAATGAGATTGTAGAGTTTGTCAAAAGAAACAATATTAAATGTTTAGATTGAAGAAACCCTTTTACCTGTACCTTCTAATTCTGAGTTTGGTAATTTACTAGTGTGTAGTAATAGGTACCTTTTAAGATCTAAATCACAGATTATGTATTCTGTGGGAGAATGATAGGTTTCATTCATATATTTTAGATTATGTTATTATTTTAATCAATAAGTTTCAAATGAATAGTTTTGTTTGCTTGTCTGTTTTGTTGGACAGGAAGGGTGGATTGGAGCTGGCTGCTAGGCTGGGCTCACTTTGTGGTTTATATCCACTTAGCACCTCTCCCTTTGAGGTGTGTCTCTGTTGGTTGATGCGGGTTCCATGGTAGTCGCTGGCAATTTAAGACCAGTTTGAAATTTCCCAAGAAGAGCTTCTTACTGGAAAATCTGCAGGAGGAGTTCATTTGTGTGTAGGGGGAAGATTCTAGGATCTCCTTCTCTGTTTGGGATGACTACTGCAGGAACATTACAAGAACCTGAAAATGAACTGAACTGAGAGCTACATTGTAACTTTCCACCCTAAATTGACATTCACTGCCTGAACCAAGATGTATACTCACTAATAAATATTTTAGCTCTCTATGCCTCAGTGATTACACTGGCCATTCCATACAGATAAAAAGACAAAATGTTTCTTTAATCAGTACTGTGATGTGAGACCGTTAAGGTAATAGTGCTTGAAACTATTAGAATCGCAAAGATATTGACTGGCTTGCTTTTGGCATGGCAATTATAATTACATTTTTAGGTTACATTTTATGGGTTTATACTAGTTATTCTAACATAAAAGAAATTGCTGTCCAGAATTTTAACAGAGGGGAGAATGATCTAGGCTGAAATCCTCGGCAGTCCAGACATCAGGGGCTGCTAATATATGATCTAATTGTGATCAATACTTTCTTTTCTACTTTCTGTAATGACAAGGCCTTTGCAATAAAAACACTACCATCTTTTTGAAATCCACAGAATGATAAATGACCCAGGCCAACTTGGGGGGGGGGGGAGTGTAGTGTATTTTACATTCCTAGTGATTTATTATGGGTTTACGCACATAGCCTAGTGTGAATTCAAGCTGTTGGGGTGGGGGGAGGAGGAGGAGGAAAAGTACCCAACAAAGAAATCCATTCTGCCTAAAATGCCTAGGTTTAAGTCTGTTACCATTGATGTGAGCTAAGTACTCTCATCAAGAGGCTTAGGAACCCTTGAGTATTTAGATTCTTTTTGTAGCATTACAGGAAGGGGGGAAAAGCCAACACAATGAACCACTACTTTGCTATGTATGAATGGCTAGGTCAGCCTAACTCATGTGTTACATAAAAAGGACCAATTTCATTCTGTCTTGACAATAAATGAAAGCTTGGCTTTGAAGGTACTCTTAGCTGGGTCTATTTGCTTTCAGAGACAGTCTATTGGACAGGCTCTGGGAGGCAGGTTATTTCAGGTGTAAGAAAGGAAATCTGCTCGTTTCATTAACTATTAGGGACTTAACTTCCTTTGGTGTAAAGCCGAGTCCAATCATCCCAGACCTTGAACAGGGGTGCATTGCTGTCCTAATCAAACCCAGCTGGTCATTTGCACCCGACAGGTAAAGTTTTTGAGAAAGCCCAGTAGAGATTTGTGAATTCTATTGTATAAAAATGTGAAAAATATGTCAACATGACCCTCCTGGCAGCTCCCCCGGCCCCAGTTGTTTATGTCCAACAGTGTTTCTCATATGGCTACGGTTAAGTTTCTCCATCTTTCCATTTTTTACTTCCGGTTACAGGTTGCCTGTGACATTTTGCTTCAGGCAGCACTTAGCATATAATGTTACAGATGCCTGAAATCTTTCAATCTTTCTTTCCTTCTTTCTTCCTTCCTTCTTTTCTTTCTCTCACTCTTGCTCTCTTTTTTCTCTTTCTCTCTTTCATTCCACCCACAACTTTTTTTTTCCTTACAAAATCTGTTTTGTTTAAAAAAGTTGGAAAAAATATGAAGGCACTAGACAGCATTCACAACTTTAGGACTGGTCCAATATATTTTTCTGCCATTCACCAGACCCAGAATTTTTTTCTATGAACCAGAAAATATCTCATTTTCTTGCCTCAGTAAACACAGTGTACAGTAGGTACTAAGTATGAGGACTAAGCTTAGGGCTCTTATTCAAAATGGTTTTTTTTTTTTTTGGTTTGTTGAGGTTTTTTATTTTCTTTTCTTTACTTTTTTTTTTTTTTGGTCAGGACTGTGGAAGGAGATACAGGAGGTATAGGAGACTAGGTTTTACATGAGATCGTTAATCATTTCTTTTCTCCTGAATCAGGCAAGGGACAAAAGGGATAAAGAATGTTTTCCCCTCAAATATCCAATTCATCCTATCAGATTTCCCACAGTGACTTTCTCTACCGAGGTCTTAATGCACTACTCTTAGAATGTCTCATCAGTGACCAGAGCTGATGGGGTCTTTGAACATTAGACAGTACCCATTAGTCAAGGTCCCTGGGCTAACATCTCTGGATGGCATTTTCTTCTAAGTGTGCCATTAGTTAGTATAATGGACTGGTGTCTGTCAGCCTTTGGGGCAGGACGGAGAGGCACACCCAAGACCCTTTGTTAGAAGATGGGCTGTGTGTTTTCTTCAACCTGGAAACATGTTCCCAGCAACAGTTTTAGCCCTTGAGAGACAATAAATGTTAATGGCTTCAGTGAAGTCTTTATGATCTCCCGGATCAGAAATCGTTTTTTCTCCCCCCCTTAAAGTCTCAAATATGGATTTACAAAATACTCTTCAGAACCATTATAGTCTTTTGGGTAAATAGTTTTCATTTTAAAACATTTTTATAATACACACATTTTAAAAAGTGTTCTAAATATGTATTTTTACGATTGATCATGACAGCTCCTTAAAGAGCCATTATCGCCTATCAGGGAGATAATGTGTGTGTGTATTCAAGAAATTGTCTACAAAAAACCATCTCAAAGCTGTGTATATTTCCAATGAGGATTTTTTTTCCCACCAATAAACTGGAAAAAATTATGCAAAACAATTGAAATTTAGGTAGATCATCAAAGTGAGCCAGTTCAGAGTTGAGGATTTTTGTAACGCTTCTCAAGTGGCAATTGAGAAATTTCAGAGATGCTGGCTATCTTACTTGAGGATGTGAACATAGGCTGCCAAAGGTTTGGGTGATTTGCCAGACTTTCTGCCTCAAGCCTGCATTTCTTAAAAAACAAGGCTTTGATTTTATTGGGCTCTCTGAACCACAGGTTGTCATCCAATCACTGAGGGCTAGAAATCAGTCAGAAGAGGGTAACTACTTGTTGGTTTATTCAAACACATTGAATGCGTCACTGTGCTAAGGAATTAGAGATATACAGAGAATTAGGTCCATTTATGCCCTTGGGGAGCATGCAGACCTGCAAGCATGTTCACAGTGATAAAGTCTGCAATGGGGGCATGAACAAATGGGAACACCAGCAAAATGCTTTAGGAATAAGAAGGGGGGGTGCTATTTGTAAGATCTGGGTGTCTTCAGGTTTCCTCAGGGTGCAAGGTGGTGGCAAGGAATTGAAGGTGCTGGGCCAGGTGGGGAGAGATGGTGAGAATCAAAAGATGACATTGTAGGTGATGACAACAATGACAATGACCGCAGCTACTATTACCACTTCTATTATTAGGAATTATTAAGGGTTTTATGGGACATATAGGTATGAATAATATATGAATTAATTTTTACTACAGAAGATAAGTTTTTACCTTATTCAACCAACAAATATTTATCCCATGCCTCCTGTGTACTAGTAACTTGTGGGTGTAATGATAATAGGGTCTGCTCTCATGGAGCTTTAATAGTGAGGTTGGGGATTCTGGAGCTCAGACATTAAATTAAAAAAATCTAACACACAAATATGAAATCTGCAATATGATACATTCATATTACAGATTAAAAGGGAGGATGCCAAATATTTGGCTGATTTGATGGACTTACCTCATGAAAGCAGGGGGTATGTGTGTGGTGGGTTGACCTTGTTAGGGACGCCAGAGAACCCCCCGAGAAAGTGGTGAAGGAAGAATGTGAGTTGAATAGGTGAAGGGGGTGGGATTGGGTGGTTGGGTGTAGAAGAGTATTCTAGAGAGAGAGAACTAGATGAAGAGGGAAAGAAAAGAGGGAGGAGAAATATTATAAAAGGATGCAGCAAGAGGTCTACTCTTTATCATACTTTATCATATTACAGATCCGTCTTCCCTCCCCTCCTCTCTCATTCCCCTCCCCCCCTTCCCAGGCCCTCTTTCAACAAGTGTTTACTGAGTGCCTGCTGAGTCCAGGCACCGATCTTGGCGATGGAGATTCAGCACAAATGAAGCAGTGAAAATCTCTGCCCTCATGGAGCTTATATTCTAGTGAGGAGAGACAGATAATAAACAAATAGACCAGTAGAATAGATAGTACATCAAATGGTGATGAATTCTACAGAGGAGAATAATTCTGGCAATGGGAGGAGGGAATGTTAGGGGTGGGGGTCCAGCTGTTATCTTAAATATAGTAGCCGGAAAAAGCCTCCCGGATAGGTTGGTAATTGAGCCAAGATCAAGGTGCAGAGGGAGCGTGCCCTGTGGATAGCTGGGGGAGCAAACTCAGGGCAGAACGAGCGGTGGGAGACGAGGCTGAAGCCCTGCAAGAAGGTGCCTGACAGGTTTGAGGAAGGACGTGGAGGCCGGTGGGCTGCAGAGAACACGCCTGGAGGGAGGGTAGTAGGTGATGCTGCCTGAGGCTTCGTGGGGGCATTTTTTGGGCCTGTGAGCCGTGCCTGGGCTTTTACTGAGTGAGATGGGAAGCCGTTGAAAGTGGAGGGTAAACAGACGAGGAGAAAGTTTTCGGGCAGTGAGGAAGATGTCCGCCCAGTCCTGAACGGTAAGCAGAGAAGTCTTAAACTAAAGGAAAGCGTTTTCAACAGCGGGATTTTGGTATTCCAAGTCTCCTGGCATTTCCTGAGTGAAACCCTAAAACCACTGCAACTTGAGATTTAGTGTTTTTAGAATGGCTTCTGTGTCAGGTACACGAATGGGATTTTTCAGCTGACCTTGATTCACAAAGACGCATTTTTGGAACAGATCCATTTCACTTCTTAACGATCCACTTTGATGACCCCATTGCAAAATTCTGTTGTCACTAAACTGTCTATGTATATGTGACAATTATATACCCAAATAGGCAAGATGGTATGTGTATGTGCATGCGTGTGTGTGTGTGTGTGTGTGTGTGTGTCTGTGTGTGTCGTATGGGCCGGTGACTGAAATAAAGTCAGCCGAGGCCTGAGTGACAAGGCGTCCAGCTGGGAAGGTGAGGGAGAGACAGGGAGAAAGAGTAGCCGGAAATGCAGATTGAGGTGGGTGACAAGACAATGGGCTGTCAGGATAAGCACCTTTCCACAAAGGTCATCAGCCCATCACGGAGACTCAGCACGAACACTCTGGCTTTTGTATTATCTGAAACTTCATTCCCCAGAGGAGCCAGTGTGATCTCTGAGAAGAAGGTTAAAAATCACTGTGACAATTTGCAAGATGTTCGAGAAGAAATACTTTGTTACCCATACATAAGGGATCTTATTCTGTTTCCCTTTCTAGCATTAGGGCTATATTTTTTGATATTAATCTTTAATATTACTCTCTCAATACTAGGAAGCAATTTAAAAATTATGGACTTCAGATTCCGGGCATTTTTCCAAGGTGGAGGTGAGAGAGTGCCCCCCGGAATCTTAGCTCTTGAAGATGGTGCTACATGGGTGTGTTGGTTCCATGGGCATTTTAGAGGCCACAACAAAAATCTTCTGATGTTTGGATCAGAAAGCCGGAAGGGCTTTGGGACCATTTGTGATGTTTCTGCTTGTGGTCTTTCGGTCATCTTCTCCTTGACAATTTCCTCCTATGGCATTTGTTCTAGAAAACAAAAACATCCTTGTGAGGCTTGGGGCAATCCCCCCCTCTTGATTTCTAGTGAAAAGTCACCAGGTGGGAGGTGTCTGGCAATCCAAACACAAGCAAAGAAAACCCCAAGCAGGGAGCCCCTGAGAGCCTGTACTGTTGGGTCCGGGGGCTTGACGCTGGGAAGTTATTTCATTTATGTAGCTTGTTAAAGTCTACATTTGCTTTTCTTTGAGGCCCTGCTCCCAACTCTAGTTGACTTTTTACTGTCACTTGTTTGGCTGGCCACACAGAGCCAGAACTCACAGGCCTCCGGCACAGGCTGTTTCCCAAGACCGATGGGAAGCAGAGCAATGATGACTTGCTTAGTGACTTCTGTCATCCCAGTACTTTCTAAATGTGAACTCATTCTTCTCTCAAGAATCAGGTTCAGCACTGTTATCCCCACTTTACAGATGGGCGTACCCAGCTTTCATTATTGCAAAGACAGGTTTTGAGTCTATGATAAATGTACTCAGCATTATAGTAAATTGAAGATGAAAAGATCTAATAGGTCACCTGCTATTGGCCCTCGCTCTGTCCACTGCCACACGACCCACCAGAACAGGAAGCTCCTACAATCTACTTTCTAGAGCTTTGGTTTAAACGTCCCAGGGGAACCTCCCTATAAGGCTAACCATGGAGAAAGAATCTCCTTCTAAAGCTGCTCTTGTGGTCTCAGGGCTGCAACCTCCCCTGCCTCCCCAGCTGAAAGGCTCTTGGTTCCAAGTCTTTTTTCCTTTCTCTTGGGAGAATTGCAAATTCCAAGAGTCACATGTGCATCTTTTCCTTTTATAGTAGATTTTTATGTGCCTTTCTAGGTTTACTAACAGACATACGGGATTTTGAGTTACAGTTGGGACATGGGCTCGTGAAATTAGTCTTAACTGCTTTAACCTGTAGGTGCTCGTGTTTATGGAATAAGCAAGTCATAATCGCTGACCACAGCCATTAAAATCTGATGTGAGTCAACTTCGAGTACAAAGACTTTCTATAAGCCAACCCTCTTGAAGCAGAAATGATCACAATTTAATATTACGAGAATAATTAATAAGGAGTGTGCCAGTGACCTTGAATATTAATATTGTTTCCTTTTCCTGTAAACAAACTGGGCTATTTTATTATTATTTTAGTGTGTAATTTGGCATAAACACTCCTTTTCACATAATTTCCCCAGGTGACTTTTGTCTCCTTGGCAATTTCCGGCTTTAATAAAGAAAACCTAATTAAGAAGGAGCTGTTGATTGGTTTGCTAGTGTAATTAACACAGGTGATGCTAATGAGTTTCTATGAAACTGGTGGTTTATGGGAAAAATAAACAGACCGTTGTTGCATATGGGCCCAACTGATATCTGCACTCTGGAAGAAATGATGATTTCCAAGTCTCCTGTGAGTGGTTTGTGGGCATGGAATAGGCAGATAAAATATTTTATAAGATTCATTAGTGGAACTAGACCAAATTGGGAGCAAAAGTCTCGGTGTTAGGCGATATTAAAAAATCTGATGTCTATTAGGTCTGTCTTTTTTCATGTACCTAAAAAGAGGCTGATTTCTTTTGTTTGGGGTGTGTTTCTGATTTTCACTATAGGCATTTTAAGTTTGCAAAGCCCCCAGCGGACTTTCTAGAGACATTTTAATTTTCGTTCTCTTTTCCCTGACTTTGTCCATTAACCCCTGAGGTTACTTTGACTAGAAAAGCACATGGGATTGCTACAGAAATTCAGACTCCTGGAAGTCTCTTTTCTTGGCCTGCAAAAGCTTTGTAAAGAACTCTTGATATCTGTATTTTTAGTGGCGTCCATGCTAGTCTGGTACATCCAGAATTACTCATAAGCAAACTTCCTCTTTTTTTCGTTCTTTGTTGGGCTGGGAGGGGAGGTGGGGACGCGAGTTCAGGTCTCATTTAACAACAACTTTATACAATGAACAAGATTCTTGTGGCATCAGTGCACCTTTTCTCATTGTATATTTTACTCAGAATACCTAGCTGTTGGTCTTGATAATTTATAAATACCTTGCTCAATTTCAAAATTGATATTTGGAATTGTTTACATAAAAGACCAGGAGATAATACAGCTTTTGATGTGCACGTAGGTTTTCTAGGCCTCTTCCCTTTTCAGGGGTACATTCCTCTTCAAATCAGTTCTTTAAATATGTGTTTGCTCTTCATTTTCATCTCATTTTTCATCATCAGCTAGTTTATTCTCTCTCTCTTTTTTCTTCCTGCCTCCAAAAATGCCTATTCTACTTTGTCTCTCGTCTATTGCTATGTGACAGAAAAACCAGAGACATTCTGTGTCTAGCAGTGCACCTCCAGGGACATCTTTTGAACTCTCATAATTTGTATTTATTGCCACCCACTTTGTAAGTTCACAGTTTAATTTGCCAGCAGTGGCAGTGTTAGGCCGACACAGTAAAACAAGATAACGTTAAAATGTCAGAATGAGAGGGGGCATGAATGATGCATTACCCCTACCAGGACTTGCACTTGTCATTCCTTTCCACCAAAGTGATGTTAACTACCTTTTGAGAGCTTTATCTGACTGGTATTACTCAGAAATAGGATCATTAGTTCACTGTTCTGATTAGGAAGCTGCTATGCTTGATTAACTCTTCTTGGACTGGGATCTCAGCGAAAGCATTAAATGAATTGCACTGACTTAGACATCTAGAACTAATTTATAATTATTTTTTTGCAATTATTTGTAGTTGTTGACATGTGTTTTGCCATGATGTGGTACTTAACAGGGATGAGTTAAACCTACTGGAGAAAGACAAGCGTGTTTGAATCGCATGTTTGATCCACATTTCCGGAAAGGTCTTCTAGATTTAAGAATTTGTTCCCTGTGGGCAGATGCTAAGCCATCATTCTTAATAGTATCTATGTATAATTCATTCATAACCTTTTGAAATTCCTGAGTTTTGGGAATTGAGTTTTGTAGTTTTTGCTGAATTGTTGTCCTAGGAGGAAACCAATTGAATTCACGTTTATTCACAGTGGTGACTTCATGGGCAAGAAGCAGGGTTAACATGTGTCTTGAAGAAACTTCCAAAGTAATGAATCTAGAATATTGGGACCCCCCCCCTCCCCACTTCCCCATTCCCTAAAACCACCTCACACTGTTCTTTCCTTATCTCAAATTTTCTTCCCAATCCTGCTGCTCTCTCTAATCTTAGCAT
Organism: Eulemur rufifrons; assembly: GCF_041146395.1. Lineage (NCBI taxonomy): Eukaryota > Metazoa > Chordata > Mammalia > Primates > Lemuridae > Eulemur > Eulemur rufifrons. The sequence continues at coordinate 24,693,770 of NC_090992.1, forward strand.
ATTGATTCTTTGGCTTCTGACCAACTACTTAACTCTCTGCCCCGTTCCTTACATACACACCCTACATTTATACTTCAGTATGGATGAGTTTTAGATGCTCTTAAGAGCAGGTTTTGATAGGGAAAGCATTGAAAGGGTGGGAGGTAGATACAGGAGCAGCACCAAAGAGGAAATTTGTCCTCCAACAAGGATCTTGATGGTAATGAAGACTTAATTTGTGTTTTATAGAAAAGGGCTCTATTTTACAGTAAAGATAACATATTGATTCTGGTCCACAATTCACAAATGAAACTTGCATTTTAGTTTAGACTTTCTAAAGTAAGAATATTTTTCATCCTCTAATTCCAAAGAGAAATAGAGCTATGTGGAACAATCTGAGAGGGACTGGCATATCACCTCCACCACTGTGCCTACAATGCCTAGCCCTTCTAGGTGTAAATTGAATGGATGAAGTTATCACAATGGAGAAGTCTTCCCCATCCCCCATTTGAGGACTTCCCCCAAATGTCTTATATCCTGAAATAGCTTTTTATCTGTGCAGATGCAGAAACTTGGGTTGTTATTACAGATGCCTCTGATGAATCTGGGGTTACCCTGAGCATATTAACAGCACCCTCCCATTATGTTCTTTTATCATATACTTGACATCTTCCCTAAGTTACTCTCCTTAACTATCTACTTAAGTTGGCCTTTGTTCTCTTTGGAGATTTCTTGGTAGCTAACCCGTGGCTGCAGGTACAAATGAATTGGCCTCCAACTATTCGTATTAAAAATATAACCATAGTCCAGGCGTGGTGGGTTATGCCTGTAATCCTAGCACTTTGGGAGGCCGAGGCAGGAGGATTGCTTGAGGCCAGAAGTTCGAGACCAGCCTGAGCAACATTGTGAGACCCCGTCTCTACTAAAAATAGAAAAAATTAGCCGGGCATGGTGGCACATGCCTGTAGTTCCAGTTACTCAGGAGGCTGAGGCAGGAGGATCGCTTGGGCCCAGGAGTTTGAGGTTGTAGTGAGCTATGATAATGCCACTGCACTCTAGCTGGGGTGAAAGAGCAAGACCCTGTCTCCAAAAAAAAAAAAACAAAAAGGTAACCATGACTTGCTTGTGTTTGGATCTTATTTTCAAGAACAAGTCAGGTGCCTGTCTTTGGGGGGACAAGTTTAACTGAGAGAGAGGAAGCTTGATGGCAGTGTACAAATTGAAAAGGGATGGTTTCAGGGTGTTTGTACCTAAGAGGTACAGGAAAAAGAGTGGGTATTTGGTTTGAGTTTCTTGGGTCTGTTAATCACCTCTAAGAGTATACTTTTTGTCAGGGTGAATCATTTATACAAATTCCACTTTTATACAAATTCCACTTTATTGATATTTTTCTGTGGTTTTGTCATGTATTGCCAGAGAACTGATGCTTGCTTAGATTTGGCTGTAGTGCTGCTTTTGTAGAGAAGGGAAATAAAGACATTAAAAAATAAATAGTTTTCTGTAATCTTATGTAAAAGGGAGTCATCGGATTGAAAGAACTTTTTTTTTCCCTCCTCTCATACCTCTGTGGGAGAACATTTTGATCAATATGGGTCAGGCTTAACCAAAATTAACTTTATTTTAAAATTGCTGTCATTTGGAAGTTCCTTTTCCTTACTCTTTCTTAAAAGGGAAGGTGGGATATAAAGTTCTAAAAGAAAAGCTATCTGGCCAAGAAAATAAGAAAAATTTTCCCCACCTCAAAGTCGCACATAAATGTGTATGTTTTAGGGAGCCAACCAGTGTGACTTCTCCTGGGAACAATTTTTGAAACCGAATTCTGATTACTTTCCCAAATCTGACCCTCTGCAGTACTCAAGGTTTCCCGTGTCCTGCATTGTCCCAGATAGAGAACAAAATGAAACTCTCACCGATTTTGTCTACCTTTTTTTTTGCTTTAAGCCAAGGTTTTGCAGCACCATTAGGATGTAGATTATCATATTTAAAACCTGTGATGACACCGTTGTACCCATCTGAATGATTAATCTGCTCATTAAAAGAGTGCCGATGGGCTAGTCTAATTGGAACATGGATCTTCTTAAAGGACGTTACAGGGTCGGGAATAGGAAATATTACTCATAACATAAAGTAGGGATTAATTATGCTACTAAATACTACTGTGTGAAATTTACATATGGGTCTGGTTAGAGACAAGGATTAGAAAAAGTGTAGCATCCCATTTTATAACATTTATGTCAACTTTAAGACAGGTGGTGTGTTCCTACGTTAATCCCAAATCTTAAATCAACATTTGCAAAAGCTGTTATAAACTCAAATGCCACAGAAGGCTTAAAGGTTGGGATAAACACAGAATTTGCATCAGTGAATCACTGTGATTTAACCATATGGATTTTTTTAAAAAAAACAATTGCAAAGATCCAAAGCTGCAGAACAATCTCTGCTCTTCTGTTAAGCCCTAAACTTCTGGATGATATTAATCTTCCTTCAGAGTCAAAGTACAATTGGGATCTTTAAGAAAATAGGCAAATCCACTGAGCAAAAGTTTTCAAGCTTTTTTTTTTTTTTTTCTGTTAAATAACCTTTTTTTAAACAAACAATGTGTTTGCTTGTTGCAAAGGGGAAGGGAGATTTGAAGCTCCATTTAAGAGCCTTTGTGCTGCAGGACTCC